>NW_027422089.1:0-306519 GCF_037893015.1 Macrotis lagotis
CTCTTTGCTTGCCTTCCCTGCATTGCCTAGCCTTGCGTTGTCGTGCCTTAGCCTTATCTCGCCTGACCGTGCCTTCCTTTGCTTTAAGCTTTACTTGCATTGTCGTGCATTGCCTAGCCTTGCGTTGTCGTGCATTGGCCTTGCCTAGCCTCACCGTGCCTTGCCTTGCGTTACCCTTTCCTTGCCTTGCCGTGCATTTCCTAGCTGTGTGTGGTCGTGCCTCAGCCTTGTTTCCCCTTGCCGTTGCGTGCCTTTTGTTACACATGCCGCGCCTGGCTTTGCCTTGCCTTCCGTTCCTTCCGTTACTCTTTCCTTGCCTTGCCGTGCATTGCCTAGCCCTGCGTTGTCGTGCCTTAGCCTTCTTACCCCTTGCCGTGCCGTTCCTTCCGTTACCCTTGCCTTCCCTTGCTTTCCCTTGCCTTCCTTGCGTTCCGATACTCTTTGCTTGCTTTCCGTGCATTGGCTAGCCTTGCGTTGTCATGCCTTAGGCTTGCCTCCCCTGACCGTTCTTTCCCATGCGTTACCCTTTCCTTCCCTTGCCGTGCATTGCCTAGCGTGCGTTGTCGTGCCTTAGACTTGTTTCCCGTTGCCGTGCCGTTCCTTCCGTTACCATTGCCTTCCTTGCTTTCCTTTGCCTTCCTTACCTTCCGTTACTTTTTTCTTGCCTTCCCTGCATTGCCTAGCCTTGCGTTGTCGTGCCTTAGCCTTATCTCGCCTGACCGTGCCTTCCTTTGCTTTAAGCTTTCCTTGCATTGTCGTGCATTGCCTAGCCTTGCGTTGTCGTGAATTAGCCTTGCCTAGCCTCACCGTGCCTTGCCTTGCGTTACCCTTTCCTTGCCTTGCCGTGCATTGCCTAGCCGTGCGTTGTCGTGCCTTAGCCTTGTTTCCCCTTGCCGTGGCGTGCCTTTTGTTACACTTGCCTTTCCTGGCTTTGACTTGCCTTCCTTTCCTTCCGTTACGCTTTCCTTGACTTGCCGTGCATTGCCTAGCCTTGCATTGTCGTGCCTTATCCTTGCCTCACCTGACCGTGCCTTCCCCTGCGTTACCCTTTCCTTGCCTTGCCGTGCATTGCCTAGCCCTGCGTTGCCGTGCCTTAGCCTTGTTACCCCTTGACGTGCCGTTCCTTCCGTTACCCTTGCCTTCCCTTGCTTTCCCTTGCCTTCCTTGCGTTCCGTTACTCTTTGCTTGCTTTCCGTGCATTGCCTAGCCTTGCGTTGTCATGCCTTAGCCTTGCATCGCCTGACCGTGCTTTCCCATGAGTTACCCTTTCCTTGCCTTTCCGTGCATTGCCTAGCCGTGCGTTGTCGTGCCTTAGCCTTGTTTCCCCTTGCCGTGCCGTTCCTTCCGTTACACTTGCCTTTCCTTCCTTTCCCTTGCCTTCCTTACCTTCCGTTACTCTTTGCTTGCCTTCCGTGCTTTGCCTAGCCTTGCGTTGTCGTGCCTTAGCGTTGCCTCGCCTGACCGTGCTTTCAAATGCGTTACCCTTTCCTTGCCTTGCCCTTAATTGCCTAGCGTTCGGTGTCGTGCCTTAGACTTGTTTCCCCTTGCCGTGCCGTTCCTTCCGTTACCCTGGCCTTTCCTTCCTTTTCCTTGCCTTGCTTACCTTCCGTTACTCTTTGCTTGCCTTCCCTGAATTTCCTAGCCTTGCGTTGTCGTGCCTTAGCCTTATCTCGCCTGACCTTGCCTTCCTTTGCTTTAAGCTTTCCTTGCATTGTGGTGCATCGCCTAGCCTTGCGTTTTCGTGCATTAGCCTTGCCTAGCTTCACCGTGCTTTTCCTTGCGTTACCCTTTGCTTGCCTTGCCGTGCATTGCCTAGCCGTGCGTTGTCGTGCCTTAGCCTTGTTTCCCCTTGCCGTGCCGTTCCTTCCGTTACACTTGCCTTTCTTTGCTTTCCCTTTCCTTCCTTACCTTCCGTTTCTCTTTGTTTGCCTTCCGTGCATTGCCTAGCCTTGGGTTGTCGTGCCTTAGCCTTGCCTCGCCTGACCGTGGTTTCGCATGCGTTACCCTTTCCTTGCCTTGCCGTGCATTGCCTAGCGTGCGTTGTCGTGCCTTAGCATTGTTTCCCCTTGCCGTGCCGTTCCTTCCGTTACACTTGCCTTTCCTTGCTTTCCCTTGCCTTCCTTACCTTCCGTTACACTTTGCTTGCCTTCCCTGCATTGCCTAGCCTTGCGTTGTCGTGCCTTAGCCTTATCTCGCCTGACCGTGCCTTCCTTTGCTTTAAGCTTTCCTTGCATTGTCGTGCATTGCCTAGCCTTGCGTTGTCGTGCATTAGCCTTGCCTAGCCTCACCGTGCCTTGCCTTGCGTTACCCTTTCCTTGCCTTGCCGTGCATTTCCTAGCCGTGTGTGGTCGTGCCTTAGCCTTGTTTCCCCTTGCCGTTGCGTGCCCTTTGTTACACTTGCCGTGCCTGGCTTTGCCTTGCCTTCCGTTCCTTCCGTTACTCTTTCCTTGCCTTGCCGTGCATTGCCTAGCCCTGCGTTGTCGTGCCTTAGCCTTCTTACCCCTTGCCGTGCCGTTCCTTCCGTTACCCTTGCCTTCCCTTGCTTTCCCTTGCCTTCCTTGCGTTCCGATACTCTTTGCTTGCTTTCCGTGCATTGGCTAGCCTTGCGTTGTCATGCCTTAGGCTTGCCTCCCCTGACCGTTCTTTCCCATGCGTTACCCTTTCCTTCCCCTGCCGTGCATTGCCTAGCGTGCGTTGTCGTGCCTTAGACTTGTTTCCCGTTGCCGTGCCGTTCCTTCCGTTACCATTGCCTTGCTTGCTTTCCTTTGCCTTCCTTACCTTCCGTTACTTTTTTCTTGCCTTCCCTGCATTGCCTAGCCTTGCGTTGTCGTGCCTTAGCCTTATCTCTTCTAACCGTGCCTTCCTTTGCTTCAAGCTTTACTTGCATTGTCGTGCATTGCCTAGCCTTGCGTTGTCGTGCATTAGACTTGCCTAGCCTCACCGTGCCTTGCCTTGCGTTACCCTTTACTTGCCTTGCCTTGCATTTGCTAGCCGTGTGTTGTCGTGCCTTAGCCTTGTTTCCCCTTGCCGTTGCGTGCCTTTTGTTACACTTGCCTTGCCTGGCTTTGCCTTGCCTTCCTTTCCTTCCGTTACTCTTTCCTTGCCTTGCCGTGCATTGCCTAGCCTTGCATTGTCGTGCCTTATCCTTGCCTCACCTGACCGTGCCTTCCCCTGCGTTACCCTTTCCTTGCCTTGCCGTGCATTGCCTAGCCCTGCGTTGTCGTGCCTTAGCCTTGTTACCCCTTGCCGTGCCGTTCCTTCCGTTACCCTTGCCTTCCCTTGCTTTCCCTTGCCTTCATTGCGTTCCGTTACTCTTTGCTTCCCTTCCCTGCATTGCCTAGCCTTGCGTTGTCGTGCCTTAGCCTTATCTCGCCTGACCGTGCCTTCCTTTGCTTTAAGCTTTCATTGCATTGTCGTGCATTGCCTAGCCTTGCGTTGTCGTGAATTAGCCTTGCCTAGCCTCACCGTGCCTTGCCTTGCGTTACCCTTTCCTTGCCTTGCCGTGCATTGCCTAGCCGTGCGTTGTCGTGCCTTAGCCTTGTTTCCCCTTGCCGTGGCGTGCTTTTTGTTACACTTGCCTTGCCTGGCTTTGCCTTGCCTTCCTTTCCTTCCGTTACTCTTTCCTTGCCTTGCCGTGCATTGCCTAGACTTGCATTGTCGTGCCTTATCCTTGCCTCACCTGACCGTGCCTTCCCCTGCGTTACCCTTTCCTTGCCTTGCCGTGCATTGCCTAGCCCTGCGTTGCCGTGCCTTAGCCTTGTTACCCCTTGACGTGCCGTTCCTTCCGTTACCCTTGCCTTCCCTTGCTTTCCCTTGCCTTCCTTGCGTTCCGTTACTCTTTGCTTGCTTTCCGTGCATTGCCTAGCCTTGCGTTGTCATGCCTTAGCCTTGCATCGCCTGACCGTGCTTTCCCATGAGTTACCCTTTCCTTGCCTTTCCGTGCATTGCCTAGCCGTGCGTTGTCGTGCCTTAGCCTTGTTTCCCCTTGCCGTGCCGTTCCTTCCGTTACACTTGCCTTTCCTTCCTTTCCCTTGCCTTCCTTACCTTCCGTTACTCTTTGCTTGCCTTCCGTGCATTGCCTAGCCTTGCGTTGTCGTGCCTTAGCGTTGCCTCGCCTGACCGTGCTTTCAAATGCGTTACCCTTTCCTTGCCTTGCCCTTCATTGCCTAGCGTTCGGTGTCGTGCCTTAGACTTGTTTCCCCTTGCCGTGCCGTTCCTTCCGTTACCCTGGCCTTTCCTTCCTTTTCCTTGCCTTGCTTACCTTCCGTTACTCTTTGCTTGCCTTCCCTGAATTTCCTAGCCTTGCATTGTCGTGCCTTAGCCTTATCTCGCCTGACCTTGCCTTCCTTTGCTTTAAGCTTTCCTTGCATTGTCGTGCATCGCCTAGCCTTGCGTTTTCGTGCATTAGCCTTGCCTAGCTTCACCGTGCCTTTCCTTGCGTTACCCTTTGCTTGCCTTGCCGTGCATTGCCTAGCCGTGCGTTGTCGTGCCTTAGCCTTGTTTCCCCTTGCCGTGCCGTTCCTTCCGTTACACTTGCCTTTCCTTCCTTTCCCTTGCCTTCCTTACCTTCCGTTACTCTTTGCTTGCCTTCCGTGCATTGCCTAGCCTTGCGTTGTCGTGCCTTAGCGTTGCCTCGCCTGACCGTGCTTTCAAATGCGTTACCCTTTCCTTGCCTTGCCGTTCATTGCCTAGCGTTCGGTGTCGTGCCTTAGACTTGTTTCCCCTTGCCGTGCCGTTCCTTCCGTTACCCTGGCCTTTCCTTCCTTTTCCTTGCCTTGCTTACCTTCCGTTACTCTTTGCTTGCCTTCCCTGAATTTCCTAGCCTTGCGTTGTCGTGCCTTAACCTTATCTCGCCTGACCTTGCCTTCCTTTGCTTTAAGCTTTCCTTGCATTGTCGTGCATCGCCTAGCCTTGCGTTTTCGTGCATTAGCCTTGCCTAGCCTCACCGTGCCTTTCCTTGCGTTACCCTTTGCTTGCCTTGCCGTGCATTGCCTAGCCGTGCGTTGTCGTGCCTTAGCCTTGTTTCCCCTTGCCGTGCCGTTCCTTCGGTTACACTTGCCTTTCTTTGCTTTCCCTTTCCTTCCTTACCTTCCGTTTCTCTTTGCTTGCCTTCCGTGCATTGCCTAGCCTTGGGTTGTCGTGCCTTAGCCTTGCCTCGCCTGACCGTGCCTTCCCATGCGTTACCCTTTCCTTGCCTTGCCGTGCATTGCCTAGCGTGCGTTGTCGTGCCTTAGCCTTGTTTCCCCTTGCCGTGCCGTTCCTTCCGTTACACTTGCCTTTCTTTGCTTTCCCTTGCCTTCCTTACTTTCCGTTACTCTTTGCTTGCCTTCCGTGCATTGCCTAGCCTTGCGTTGTCGTGCCTTAGCCTTATCTCGCCTGACCGTGCCTTCCTTTGCTTTAAGCTTTCCTTGCATTGTCGTGCATTGCCTAGCCTTGCGTTGTCGTGCATTAGCCCTGCCTAGCCTCACCGTGCCTTGCCTTGCGTTACCCTTTCCTTGCCTTGCCGTGCATTTCCTAGCCGTGTGTTGTCGTGCCTTAGCCTTGTTACACCTTGCCGTGCCGTTCCTTTCGTTACCCTTGCCTTCTCTTGCTTTCCCTTTCCTTCCTTGCATTCCGTTACTCCTTGCTTGCTTTCCGTGCATTGCCTAGCCTTGCGTTGGCTTTCCTTAGCCTTGACTCGCCTGACCGTGCTTTCCCATGCGTTACCCTTTCCTTGCCTTGCCGTGCATTGCCTAGCGTGCGTTGTCGTGCCTTAGCCTTGTTTCCCCTTGCCGTGCCGTTCCTTCCGTTACACTTGCCTTTCTTTGCTTTCCCTTGCCTTCCTTACCATCCGTTACTCTTTGCTTGCCTTCCGTGCATTGCCAAGCCTTGCGTTGTCGTGCCTTAGCCTTGCCTCCCCTGACCGTGCTTTCCCATGCGTTACCCTTTCCTTGCCTTGCCGTGCATTGCCTAGCGTGCGTTGTCGTGCCTTAGACTTGTTTCCCCTTGCCGTGCCGTTCCTTCCGTTACCATTGCCTTTCCTTGCTTTCCCTTGCCTTCCTTACCTTCCGTTACTCTTTGCTTGCCTTCCCTGCATTGCCTAGCCTTGCGTTGTCGTGCCTTAGCCTTATCTCGCCTGACCGTGCCTTCCTTTGCTTTAAGCTTTACTTGCATTGTCGTGCATTGCCTAGCCTTGCGTTGTCGTGCATTAGCCTTGCCTAGCCTCACCGTGCCTTGCCTTGCGTTACCCTTTCCTTGCCTTGCCGTGCATTTCCTAGCCGTGTGTTTTCGTGCCTTAGCCTTGTTTCCCCTTGCCGTTGCGTGCCTTTTGTTACCCTTGCCTTGCCTGGCTTTGCCTTGCCTTCCTTTCCTTCCGTTACTCTTTGCTTGCCTTGCCGTGCATTGCCTAGCCCTGCGTTGTCGTGCCTTAGCCTTGTTACCCCTTGCCGTGCCGTTCCTTCCGTTACCCTTGCCTTCCCTTGCTTTCCCTTTCCTTCCTTGCATTCCGTTACTCCTTGCTTGCCTTCCGTGCATTGCCAAGCCTTGCGTTGTCGTGCCTTAGCCTTGCCTCCCCTGACCGTTCTTTCCCATGCGTTACCCTTTCCTTCCCTTGCCGTGCATTGCCTAGCGTGCGTTGTCGTGTCTTAGACTTGTTTCCCCTTGCCGTGCCGTTCCTTCCGTTACCATTGCCTTTCCTTGCTTTCCTTTGCCTTCCTTACCTTCCGTTACTCTTTGCTTGTCTTCCGTGCATTGCCTAGCCTTGCGTTGTCGTGCCTTAGCCTTATCTCGACTGACCGTGCCTTCCTTTGCTTTAAGCTATCCTTGCATTGTCGTGCATTGCCTAGCCTTGCGTTGTCGTGCATTAACCTTGCCTAGCCTCACCGTGCCTTGCCTTGCGTTACCCTTTCCTTGCCTTGCCGTGCATTTCCTAGCCGTGTGTTGTCGTGCCTTAGCCTTGTTACCCCTTGCCGTGCCGTTCCTTCCGTTACCCTTGCCTTCCCTTGCTCTCCCTTTCCTTCCTTGCATTCCGTTACTCCTTGCTTGCTTACCGTGCATTGCCTAGCCTTGCGTTGGCTTTCCTTAGCCTTGCCTCGCCTGACCGTGCTTTCCCATGCGTTACCCTTTCCTTGCCTTGCCGTGCATTGCATAGCGTGCGTTGTCGTGCCTTAGCCTTGTTTCCCCTTGCCGTGCCGTTCCTTCCGTTACACTTGCCTTTCTTTGCTTTCCCTTGCCTTTCTTACTTCCGTTACTCTTTGCTTGCCTTCCGTGCATTGCCAAGCCTTGCGTTGTCGTGCCTTAGCCTTGCCTCCCCTGACCGTTCTTTCCCATGCGTTACCCTTTCCTTGCCTTGCCGTGCATTGCCTAGCGTGCGTTGTCGTGCCTTAGACTTGTTTCCCCTTACCGTGCCGTTCCTTCCGTTACCATTGCCTTTCCTTGCTTTCCTTTGCCTTCCTTACCTTCCGTTACTCTTTGCTTGCCTTCCCTGCATTGCCTAGCCTTGCGTTGTCGTGCCTTAGCCTTATCTCTTCTGACCGTGCTTTCGTTTGCTTTAAGCTTTACTTGCATTGTCGTGCATTGCCTAGCCTTGCGTTGTCGTGCATTAACCTTGCCTAGCCTCACCGTGCCTTGCCTTGCGTTACCCTTTCCTTGCCTTTCCGTGCATTGCCTAGCCGTGCGTTGTCGTGCCTTAGCCTTGTTTCCCCTTGCCGTTGCGTGCCTTTTGTTACACTTGCCGTGCCTGGCTTTGCCTTGCCTTCCGTTCCTTCCGTTACTCTTTCCTTGCCTTGCCGTGCATTGCCTAGCCCTGAGTTGTCGTGCCTTAGCCTTGTTTCCCCTTGCCGTGCCGTTCCTTCCGTTACCCTTGCCTTCCCTTGCTTTCCCTTGCCTTCCTTGCGTTCCGATACTCTTTGCTTGCTTTCCGTGCATTGGCTAGCCTTGCGTTGTCATGCCTTAGGCTTGCCTCGCCTGACCGTTCTTTCCCATGCGTTACCCTTTCCTTCCCTTGCCGTGCATTGCCTAGCCCTGCGTTGTCGTGCCTTAGCCTTGTTACCCCTTGCCGTGCCGTTCCTTCCGTTACCCTTGCCTTCCCTTGCTTTCCCTTGCCTTCATTGCGTTCCGTTACTCTTTGCTTCCCTTCCCTGCATTGCCTAGCCTTGCGTTGTCGTGCCTTAGCCTTATCTCGCCTGACCGTGCCTTCCTTTGCTTTAAGCTTTCCTTGCATTGTCGTGCATTGCCTAGCCTTGCGTTGTCGTGAATTAGCCTTGCCTAGCCTCACCGTGCCTTGCCTTGCGTTACCCTTTCCTTGCCTTTCCGTGCATTGCCTAGCCGTGCGTTGTCGTGCCTTAGCCTTGTTTCCCCTTGCCGTTGCGTGCCTTTTGTTACACTTGCCGTGCCTGGCTTTGCCTTGCCTTCCTTTCCTTCCGTTACTCTTTCCTTGCCTTGCCGTGCATTGCCTAGCCTTGCATTGTCGTGCCTTATCCTTGCCTCACCTGACCGTGCCTTCCCCTGCGTTACCCTTTCCTTGCCTTGCCGTGCATTGCCTAGCCCTGCGTTGCCGTGCCTTAGCCTTGTTACCCCTTGCCGTGCCGTTCCTTCCGTTACCCTTGCCTTCCCTTGCTTTCCCTTGCCTTCCTTGCGTTCCGTTACTCTTTGCTTGCTTTCCGTGCATTGCCTAGCCTTGCGTTGTCATGCCTTAGCCTTGCATCGCCTGACCGTGCTTTCCCATGAGTTACCCTTTCCTTGCCTTTCCGTGCATTGCCTAGCCGTGCGTTGTCGTGCCTTAGACTTGTTTCCCCTTGCCGTGCCGTTCCTTCCGTTACCATTGCCTTTCCTTCCTTTCCCTTGCCTTCCTTACCTTCCGTTACTCTTTGCTTGCCTTCCGTGCATTGCCTAGCCTTGCGTTGTCGTGCCTTAGCGTTGCCTCGCCTGACCGTGCTTTCAAATGCGTTACCCTTTCCTTGCCTTGCCCTTCATTGCCTAGCGTTCGGTGTCGTGCCTTAGACTTGTTTCCCCTTGCCGTGCCGTTCCTTCCGTTACCCTGGCCTTTCCTTCCTTTTCCTTGCCTTGCTTACCTTCCGTTACTCTTTGCTTGCCTTCCCTGAATTTCCTAGCCTTGCGTTGTCGTGCCTTAGCCTTATCTCGCCTGACCTTGCCTTCCTTTGCTTTAAGCTTTCCTTGCATTGTGGTGCATCGCCTAGCCTTGCGTTTTCGTGCATTAGCCTTGCCTAGCCTCACCGTGCCTTTCCTTGCGTTACCCTTTGCTTGCCTTGCCGTGCATTGCCTAGCCGTGCGTTGTCGTGCCTTAGCCTTGTTTCCCCTTGCCGTGCCGTTCCTTCCGTTACACTTGCCTTTCTTTGCTTTCCCTTTCCTTCCTTACCTTCGGTTTAACTTTGTTTGCCTTCCGTGCATTGCCTAGCCTTGCGTTGTCGTGCCTTAGCCTTATCTCGCCTGACCGTGCCTTCCTTTGCTTTAAGCTTTCCTTGCATTGTCGTGCATTGCCTAGCCTTGCGTTGTCGTGCATTAGCCTTGCCTAGCCTCACCGTGCCTTGCCTTGCGTTACCCTTTCCTTGCCTTGCCTTGCATTTCCTAGCCGTGTGTTGTCGTGCCTTAGCCTTGTTACCCCTTGCCGTGCCGTTCCTTTCGTTACCCTTGCCTTCCCTTGCTTTCCCTTTCCTTCCTTGCATTCCGTTACTCCTTGCTTGCTTTCCGTGCATTGCCTAGCCTTGCGTTGGCTTTCCTTAGCCTTGACTCGCCTGACCGTGCTTTCCCATGCGTTACCCTTTCCTTGCCTTGCCGTGCATTGCCTAGCGTGCGTTGTCGTGCCTTAGTCTTGTTTCCCCTTGCCGTGCCGTTCCTTCCGTTACACTTGCCTTTCTTTGCTTTCCCTTGCCTTCCTTACCATCCGTTACTCTTTGCTTGCCTTCCGTGCATTGCCAAGCCTTGCGTTGTCGTGCCTTAGCCTTGCATCGCCTGACCGTGCTTTCCCATGAGTTACCCTTTCCTTGCCTTGCCGTGCATTGCCTAGCCGTGCGTTGTCGTGCCTTAGCCTTGTTTCCCCTTGCCGTGCCGTTCCTTCCGTTACCATTGCCTTTCCTTGCTTTCCCTTGCCTTCCTTACCTTCCGTTACTCTTTGCTTGCCTTCCCTGCATTGCCTAGCCTTGCGTTGTCGTGCCTTAGCCTTATCTCGCCTGACAGTGCCTTCCTTTGCTTTAAGCTTTCCTTGCATTGTCGTGCATTGCCTAGCCTTGCGTTGTCGTGCATTAGCCTTGCCTAGCCTCACCGTGCCTTGCCTTGCGTTACCCTTTCCTTGCCTTGCCGTGCATTTCCTAGCCGTGTGTTGTCGTGCCTTAGCCTTGTTTCCCCTTGCCGTTGCGTGCCTTTTGTTACACTTGCCTTGCCTGGCTTTGCCTTGCCTTCCTTTCCTTCCGTTACTCTTTGCTTGCCTTGCTGCATTGCCTAGCCTTGCGTTGTCGTGCCTTAGCCTTATCTCTTCTGACCGTGCTTTCCTTTGCTTTAAGCTTTACTTGCATTGTCGTGCATTGCCTAGCCTTGCGTTGTCGTGCATTAGCCTTGCCTAGCCTCACCGTGCCTTGCCTTGCATTACCGTTTCCTTGCCTTGCCGTGCATTTCCTAGCCGTGTGTGGTCGTGCCTTAGCCTTGTTTCCCCTTGCCGTTGCGTGCCTTTTGTTACACTTGCCGTGCCTGGCTTTGCCTTGCCTTCCGTTCCTTCCGTTACTCTTTCCTTGCCTTGCCGTGCATTGCCTAGCCCTGCGTTGTCGTGCCTTAGCCTTCTTACCCCTTGCCGTGCCGTTCCTTCCGTTACCCTTGCCTTCCCTTGCTTTCCCTTGCCTTCCTTGCGTTCCGATACTCTTTGCTTGCTTTCCGTGCATTGGCTAGCCTTGCGTTGTCATGCCTTAGGCTTGCCTCCCCTGACCGTTCTTTCCCATGCGTTACCCTTTCCTTCCCTTGCCGTGCATTGCCTAGCGTGCGTTGTCGTGCCTTAGACTTGTTTCCCCTTGCCGTGCCGTTCCTTCCGTTACCATTGCCTTTCCTTGCTTTCCTTTGCCTTCCTTACCTTCCGTTACTCTTTTCTTGCCTTCCCTGCATTGCCTAGCCTTGCGTTGTCGTGCCTTAGCCTTATCTCTTCTAACCGTGCCTTCCTTTGCTTTAAGCTTTACTTGCATTGTCGTGCATTGCCTAGCCTTGCGTTGTCGTGCATTAGCCTTGCCTAGCCTCACCGTGCCTTGCCTTGCGTTACCCTTTACTTGCCTTGCCTTGCATTTCCTAGCCGTGTGTTGTCGTGCCTTAGCCTTGTTTCCCCTTGCCGTTGCGTGCCTTTTGTTACACTTGCCTTGCCTGGCTTTGCCTTGCCTTCCTTTCCTTCCGTTACTCTTTCCTTGCCTTGCCGTGCATTGCCTAGCCTTGCGTTGTCGTGCCTTAGCCTTATCTCTTCTGACCGTGCCTTCCTTTGCTTTAAGCTTTACTTGCATTGTCGTGCATTGCCTAGCCTTGCGTTGTCGTGCATTAGCCTTGCCTAGCCTCACCGTGCCTTGCCTTGCGTTACCCTTTCCTTGCCTTGCCGTGCATTTCCTAGCCGTGTGTTGTCGTGCCTTAGCCTTGTTTCCCCTTGCCGTTGCGTGCCTTTTGTTACACTTGCCGTGCCTGGCTTTGCCTTGCCTTCCGTTCCTTCCGTTACTCTTTCCTTGCCTTGCCGTGCATTGCCTAGCCCTGCGTTGTCGTGCCTTAGCCTTCTTACCCCTTGCCGTGCCGTTCCTTCCGTTACCCTTGCCTTCCCTTGCTTTCCCTTGCCTTCCTTGCGTTCCGATACTCTTTGCTTGCTTTCCGTGCATTGGCTAGCCTTGCGTTGTCATGCCTTAGGCTTGCCTCCCCTGACCGTTCTTTCCCATGCGTTACCCTTTCCTTCCCTTGCCGTGCATTGCCTAGCGTGCGTTGTCGTGCCTTAGACTTGTTTCCCGTTGCCGTGCCGTTCCTTCCGTTACCATTGCCTTTCCTTGCTTTCCTTTGCCTTCCTTACCTTCCGTTACTTTTTTCTTGCCTTCCCTGCATTGCCTAGCCTTGCGTTGTCGTGCCTTAGCCTTATCTCTTCTAACCGTGCCTTCCTTTGCTTTAAGCTTTACTTGCATTGTCGTGCATTGCCTAGCCTTGCGTTGTCGTGCATTAGCCTTGCCTAGCCTCACCGTGCCTTGCCTTGCGTTACCCTTTACTTTCCTTGCCTTGCATTTCCTAGCCGTGTGTTGTCGTGCCTTAGCCTTGTTTCCCCTTGCCGTTGCGTGCCTTTTGTTACACTTGCCTTGCCTGGCTTTGCCTTGCCTTCCTTTCCTTCCGTTACTCTTTCCTTGCCTTGCCGTGCATTGCCTAGCCTTGCATTGTCGTGCCTTATCCTTGCCTCACCTGACCGTGCCTTCCCCTGCGTTACCCTTTCCTTGCCTTGCCGTGCATTGCCTAGCCCTGCGTTGTCGTGCCTTAGCCTTGTTACCCCTTGCCGTGCCGTTCCTTCCGTTACCCTTGCCTTCCCTTGCTTTCCCTTGCCTTCCTTGCGTTCCGTTACTCTTTGCTTGCTTTCCGTGCATTGCCTAGCCTTGCGTTGTCATGCCTTAGGCTTGCCTCCCCTGACCGTTCTTTCCCATGCGTTACCCTTTCCTTCCCTTGCCGTGCATTGCCTAGCGTGCGTTGTCGTGCCTTAGCCTTGTTTCCCCTTGCCGTGCCGTTCCTTCCGTTACACTTGCCTTTCTTTGCTTTCCCTTTCCTTCCTTACCTTCCGTTACTCTTTGCTTCCCTTCCCTGCATTGCCTAGCCTTGCGTTGTCGTGCCTTAGCCTTATCTCGCCTGACCGTGCCTTCCTTTGCTTTAAGCTTTCCTTGAATTGTCGTGCATTGCCTAGCCTTGCGTTGTCGTGAATTAGCCTTGCCTAGCCTCACCGTGCCTTGCCTTGCGTTACCCTTTCCTTGCCTTGCCGTGCATTGCCTAGCCGTGCGTTGTCGTGCCTTAGCCTTGTTTCCCCTTGCCGTGGCGTGCCTTTTGTTACACTTGCCTTTCCTGGCTTGACTTGCCTTCCTTTCCTTCCGTTACGCTTTCCTTGCCTTGCCGTGCATTGCCTAGCCTTGCATTGTCGTGCCTTATCCTTGCCTCACCTGACCGTGCCTTCCCCTGCGTTACCCTTTCCTTGCCTTGCCGTGCATTGCCTAGCCCTGCGTTGCCGTGCCTTAGCCTTGTTACCCCTTGCCGTGCCGTTCCTTCCGTTACCCTTGCCTTCCCTTGCTTTCCCTTGCCTTCCTTGCGTTCCGTTACTCTTTGCTTGCTTTCCGTGCATTGCCTAGCCTTGCGTTGTCATGCCTTAGCCTTGCATCGCCTGACCGTGCTTTCCCATGAGTTACCCTTTCCTTGCCTTTCCGTGCATTGCCTAGCCGTGCGTTGTCGTGCCTTAGCCTTGTTTCCCCTTGCCGTGCCGTTCCTTCCGTTACACTTACCTTTCCTTCCTTTCCCTTGCCTTCCTTACCTTCCGTTACTCTTTGCTTGCCTTCCGTGCATTGCCTAGCCTTGCGTTGTCGTGCCTTAGCGTTGCCTCGCCTGACCGTGCTTTCAAATGGGTTACCCTTTCCTTGCCTTGCCCTTCATTGCCTAGCGTTCGGTGTCGTGCCTTAGACTTGTTTCCCCTTCCCGTGCCGTTCCTTCCGTTACCCTGGCCTTTCCTTCCTTTTCCTTGCCTTGCTTACCTTCCGTTACTCTTTGCTTGCCTTCCCTGAATTTCCTAGCCTTGCGTTGTCGTGCCTTAGCCTTATCTCGGCTGACCTTGCCTTCCTTTGCTTTAAGCTTTCCTTGAATTGTCGTGCATCGCCTAGCCTTGCGTTTTCGTGCATTAGCCTTGCCTAGCCTCACCGTGCCTTTCCTTGCGTTACCCTTTGCTTGCCTTGCCGTGCATTGCCTAGCCGTGCGTTGTCGTGCCTTAGCCTTGTTTCCCCTTGCCGTGCCGTTCCTTCCGTTACACTTGCCTTTCGTTGCTTTCCCTTTCCTTCCTTACCTTCCGTTTCTCTTTGCTTGCCTTCCGTGCATTGCCTAGCCTTGGGTTGTCGTGCCTTAGCCTTGCCTCGCCTGACCGTGCTTTCCCATGCGTTACCCTTTCCTTGCCTTGCCGTGCATTGCCTAGCGTGCGTTGTCGTGCCTTAGCATTGTTTCCCCTTGCCGTGCCGTTCCTTCCGTTACACTTGCCTTTCCTTGCTTTCCCTTGCCTTCCTTACCTTCCGTTACTCTTTGCTTGCCTTCCGTGCATTGCCTAGCCTTGCGTTGTCGTGCCTTAGCGTTGCCTCGCCTGACCGTGCTTTCAAATGCGTTACCCTTTCCTTGCCTTGCCCTTCATTGCCTAGCGTTCGGTGTCGTGCCTTAGACTTGTTTCCCCTTGCCGTGCCGTTCCTTCCGTTACCCTGGCCTTTCCTTCCTTTTCCTTGCCTTGCTTACCTTCCGTTACTCTTTGCTTGCCTTCCCTGAATTTCCTAGCCTTGCGTTGTCGTGCCTTAGCCTTATCTCGCCTGACCTTGCCTTCCTTTGCTTTAAGCTTTCCTTGCATTGTCGTGCATCGCCTAGCCTTGCGTTTTCGTGCATTAGCCTTGCCTAGCCTCACCGTGCCTTTCCTTGCGTTACCCTTTGCTTGCCTTGCCGTGCATTGCCTAGCCGTGCGTTGTCGTGCCTTAGCCTTGTTTCCCCTTGCCGTGCCGTTCCTTCCGTTACACTTGCCTTTCTTTGCTTTCCCTTTCCTTCCTTACCTTCGGTTTAACTTTGTTTGCCTTCCGTGCATTGCCTAGCCTTGCGTTGTCGTGCCTTAGCCTTATCTCGCCTGACCGTGCCTTCCTTTGCTTTAAGCTTTCCTTGCATTGTCGTGCATTGCCTAGCCTTGCGTTGTCGTGCATTAGCCTTGCCTAGCCTCACCGTGCCTTGCCTTGCGTTACCCTTTCCTTGCCTTGCCGTGCATTTCCTAGCCGTGTGTTGTCGTGCCTTAGCCTTGTTACACCTTGCCGTGCCGTTCCTTTCGTTACCCTTGCCTTCCCTTGCTTTCCCTTTCCTTCCTTGCATTCCGTTACTCCTTGCTTGCTTTCCGTGCATTGCCTAGCCTTGCGTTGGCTTTCCTTAGCCTTGCCTCGCCTGACCGTGCTTTCCCATGCGTTACCCTTTCCTTGCCTTGCCGTGCATTGCCTAGCGTGCGTTGTCGTGCCTTAGTCTTGTTTCCCCTTGCCGTGCCGTTCCTTCCGTTACACTTGCCTTTCTTTGCTTTCCCTTGCCTTCCTTACCATCCGTTACTCTTTGCTTGCCTTCCGTGCATTGCCAAGCCTTGCGTTGTCGTGCCTTAGCCTTGCCTCCCCTGACCGTGCTTTCCCATGCGTTACCCTTTCCTTGCCTTGCCGTGCATTGCCTAGCGTGCGTTGTCGTGCCTTAGCCTTGTTTCCCCTTGCCGTGCCGTTCCTTCCGTTACACTTGCCTTTCCTTGCTTTCCCTTGCCTTCCTTTCCTTCCGTTACTCTTTGCTTGCCTTCCGTGCATTGCCTAGCCTTGCGTTGTCGTGCCTTAGCCTTATCTCGCCTGACCGTGCCTTCCTTTGCTTTAAGCTTTACTTGCATTGTCGTGCATTGCCTAGCCTTGCGTTGTCGTGCATTAGCCTTGCCTAGCCTCACCGTGCCTTGCCTTGCGTTACCCTTTCCTTGCCTTGCCGTGCATTGCCTAGCCGTGCGTTGTCGTGCCTTAGCCTTGTTTCCCCTTGCCGTTGCGTGCCTTTTGTTACACTTGCCGTGCCTTGCCTTCCCTTGCGTTACTCTTTCCTTGCCTTGCCGTGCATTGCCTAGCCCTGCGTTGTCGTGCCTTACCCTTCTTACCCCTTGTCGTGCCGTTCCTTCCGTTACCCTTGCCTTCCCTTGCTTTCCCTTGCCTTCCTTGCGTTCCGTTACTCTTTGCTTGCTTTCCGTGCATTGCCTAGCCTTGCGTTGTCATGCCTTAGGCTTGCCTCCCCTGACCGTTCTTTCCCATGCGTTACCCTTTCCTTCCCTTGCCGTGCATTGCCTAGCGTGCGTTGTCGTGCCTTAGACTTGTTTCCCGTTGCCGTGCCGTTCCTTCCGTTACCATTGCCTTTCCTTGCTTTCCTTTGCCTTCCTTACCTTCCGTTACTTTTTTCTTGCCTTCCCTGCATTGCCTAGCCTTGCGTTGTCGTGCCTTAGCCTTATCTCTTCTAACCGTGCCTTCCTTTGCTTTAAGCTTTACTTGCATTGTCGTGCATTGCCTAGCCTTGCGTTGTCGTGCATTAGACTTGCCTAGCCTCACCGTGCCTTGCCTTGCGTTACCCTTTACTTGCCTTGCCTTGCATTTCCTAGCCGTGTGTTGTCGTGCCTTAGCCTTGTTTCCCCTTGCCGTTGCGTGCCTTTTGTTACACTTGCCTTGCCTGGCTTTGCCTTGCCTTCCTTTCCTTCCGTTACTCTTTCCTTGCCTTGCCGTGCATTGCCTAGCCTTGCATTGTCGTGCCTTATCCTTGCCTCACCTGACCGTGCCTTCCCCTGCGTTACCCTTTCCTTGCCTTGCCGTGCATTGCCTAGCCCTGCGTTGTCGTGCCTTAGCCTTGTTACCCCTTGCCGTGCCGTTCCTTCCGTTACCCTTGCCTTCCCTTGCTTTCCCTTGCCTTCCTTGCGTTCCGTTACTCTTTGCTTGCTTTCCGTGCATTGCCTAGCCTTGCGTTGTCATGCCTTAGGCTTGCCTCGCCTGACCGTGCTTTCCCATGCGTTACCCTTTCCTTCCCTTGCCATGCATTGCCTAGCGTGCGTTGTCGTGCCTTAGCCTTGTTTCCCCTTGCCGTGCCGTTCCTTCCGTTACACTTGCCTTTCTTTGCTTTCCCTTGCCTTCCTTACCTTCCGTTACTCTTTGCTTCCCTTCCCTGCATTGCCTAGCCTTGCGTTGTCGTGCCTTAGCCTTATCTCGCCTGACCGTGCCTTCCTTTGCTTTAAGCTTTCCTTGAATTGTCGTGCATTGCCTAGCCTTGCGTTGTCGTGAATTAGCCTTGCCTAGCCTCACCGTGCCTTGCCTTGCGTTACCCTTTCCTTGCCTTGCCGTGCATTGCCTAGCCGTGCGTTGTCGTGCCTTAGCCTTGTTTCCCCTTGCCGTGGCGTGCCTTTTGTTACACTTGCCTTTCCTGGCTTGACTTGCCTTCCTTTCCTTCCGTTACGCTTTCCTTGCCTTGCCGTGCATTGCCTAGCCTTGCATTGTCGTGCCTTATCCTTGCCTCACCTGACCGTGCCTTCCCCTGCGTTACCCTTTCCTTGCCTTGCCGTGCATTGCCTAGCCCTGCGTTGCCGTGCCTTAGCCTTGTTACCCCTTGCCGTGCCGTTCCTTCCGTTACCCTTGCCTTCCCTTGCTTTCCCTTGCCTTCCTTGCGTTCCGTTACTCTTTGCTTGCTTTCCGTGCATTGCCTAGCCTTGCGTTGTCATGCCTTAGCCTTGCATCGCCTGACCGTGCTTTCCCATGAGTTACCCTTTCCTTGCCTTTCCGTGCATTGCCTAGCCGTGCGTTGTCGTGCCTTAGCCTTGTTTCCCCTTGCCGTGCCGTTCCTTCCGTTACACTTACCTTTCCTTCCTTTCCCTTGCCTTCCTTACCTTCCGTTACTCTTTGCTTGCCTTCCGTGCATTGCCTAGCCTTGCGTTGTCGTGCCTTAGCGTTGCCTCGCCTGACCGTGCTTTCAAATGCTTTACCCTTTGCTTGCCTTGCCCTTCATTGCCTAGCGTTCGGTGTCGTGCCTTAGACTTGTTTCCCCTTCCCGTGCCGTTCCTTCCGTTACCCTGGCCTTTCCTTCCTTTTCCTTGCCTTGCTTACCTTCCGTTACTCTTTGCTTGCCTTCCCTGAATTTCCTAGCCTTGCGTTGTCGTGCCTTAGCCTTATCTCGGCTGACCTTGCCTTCCTTTGCTTTAAGCTTTCCTTGAATTGTGGTGCATCGCCTAGCCTTGCGTTTTCGTGCATTAGCCTTGCCTAGCCTCACCGTGCCTTTCCTTGCGTTACCCTTTGCTTGCCTTGCCGTGCATTGCCTAGCCGTGCGTTGTCGTGCCTTAGCCTTGTTTCCCCTTGCCGTGCCGTTCCTTCCGTTACACTTGCCTTTCGTTGCTTTCCCTTTCCTTCCTTACCTTCCGTTTCTCTTTGTTTGCCTTCCGTGCATTGCCTAGCCTTGGGTTGTCGTGCCTTAGCCTTGCCTCGCCTGACCGTGCTTTCCCATGCGTTACCCTTTCCTTGCCTTGCCGTGCATTGCCTAGCGTGCGTTGTCGTGCCTTAGCATTGTTTCCCCTTGCCGTGCGGTTCCTTCCGTTACACTTGCCTTTCCTTGCGTTCCCTTGCCTTCCTTACCTTCCGTTACTCTTTGCTTGCCTTCCCTGCATTGCCTAGCCTTGCGTTGTCGTGCCTTAGCCTTATCTCGCCTGACCGTGCCTTCCTTTGCTTTAAGCTTTACTTGCATTGTCGTGCATTGCCTAGCCTTGCGTTGTCGTGCATTAGCCTTGCCTAGCCTCACCGTGCCTTGCCTTGCGTTACCCTTTCCTTGCCTTGCCGTGCATTTCCTAGCCGTGTGTTGTCGTGCCTGAGCCTTGTTTCCCCTTGCCGTTGCGTGCCTTTTGTTACACTTGCCGTGCCTGGCTTTGCCTTGCCTTCCGTTCCTTCCGTTACTCTTTCCTTCCCTTGCCGTGCATTGCCTAGCCGTGCGTTGTCGTGCCTTAGCCTTGTTACCCCTTGCCGTGCCGTTCCTTCCGTTACCCTTGCCTTGCCTTGCTTTCCCTTGCCTTCCTTGCGTTCCGTTACTCTTTGCTTGCTTTCCGTGCATTGCCTAGCCTTGCGTTGTCTTGCCTTAGGCTTGCCTCCCCTGACCGTTCTTTCCCATGCGTTACCCTTTCCTTCCCTTGCCGTGCATTGCCTAGCGTGCGTTGTCGTGCCTTAGACTTGTTTCCCCTTGCCGTGCCGTTCCTTCCGTTACCATTGCCTTTCCTTGCTTTCCTTTGCCTTCCTTACCTTCCGTTACTCTTTTCTTGCCTTCCCTGCATTGCCTAGCCTTGCGTTGTCGTGCCTTAGCCTTATCTCTTCTAACCGTGCCTTCCTTTGCTTCAAGCTTTACTTGCATTGTCGTGCATTGCCTAGCCTTGCGTTGTCGTGCATTAGACTTGCCTAGCCTCACCGTGCCTTGCCTTGCGTTACCCTTTACTTGCCTTGCCTTGCATTTGCTAGCCGTGTGTTGTCGTGCCTTAGTCTTGTTTCCCCTTGCCGTTGCGTGCCTTTTGTTACACTTGCCTTGCCTGGCTTTGCCTTGCCTTCCTTTCCTTCCGTTACTCTTTCCTTGCCTTGCCGTGCATTGCCTAGCCTTGCATTGTCGTGCCTTATCCTTGCCTCACCTGACCGTGCCTTCCCCTGCGTTACCCTTTCCTTGCCTTGCCGTGCATTGCCTAGCCCTGCGTTGTCGTGCCTTAGCCTTGTTACCCCTTGCCGTGCCGTTCCTTCCGTTACCCTTGCCTTCCCTTGCTTTCCCTTGCCTTCATTGCGTTCCGTTACTCTTTGCTTCCCTTCCCTGCATTGCCTAGCCTTGCGTTGTCGTGCCTTAGCCTTATCTCGCCTGACGGTGCCTTCCTTTGCTTTAAGCTTTCCTTGAATTGTCGTGCATTGCCTAGCCTTGCGTTGTCGTGAATTAGCCTTGCCTAGCCTCACCGTGCCTTGCCTTGCGTTACCCTTTCCTTGCCTTGCCGTGCATTGCCTAGCCGTGCGTTGTCGTGCCTTAGCCTTGTTTCCCCTTGCCGTGGCGTGCCTTTTGTTACACTTGCCTTTCCTGGCTTTGACTTGCCTTCCTTTCCTTCCGTTACGCTTTCCTTGCCTTGCCGTGCATTGCCTAGCCTTGCATTGTCGTGCCTTATCCTTGCCTCACCTGACCGTGCCTTCCCCTGCGTTACCCTTTCCTTGCCTTGCCGTGCATTGCCTAGCCCTGCGTTGCCGTGCCTTAGCCTTGTTACCCCTTGACGTGCCGTTCCTTCCGTTACCCTTGCCTTCCCTTGCTTTCCCTTGCCTTCCTTGCGTTCCGTTACTCTTTGCTTGCTTTCCGTGCATTGCCTAGCCTTGCGTTGTCGTGCCTTAGCCTTGCATCGCCTGACCGTGCTTTCCCATGAGTTACCCTTTCCTTGCCTTTCCGTGCATTGCCTAGCCGTGCGTTGTCGTGCCTTAGCCTTGTTTCCCCTTGCCGTGCCGTTCCTTCCGTTACACTTGCCTTTCCTTCCTTTCCCTTGCCTTCCTTACCTTCCGTTACTCTTTGCTTGCCTTCCGTGCATTGCCTAGCCTTGCGTTGTCGTGCCTTAGCGTTGCCTCGCCTGACCGTGCTTTCAAATGCGTTACCCTTTCCTTGCCTTGCCCTTCATTGCCTAGCGTTCGGTGTCGTGCCTTAGACTTGTTTCCCCTTGCCGTGCCGTTCCTTCCGTTACCCTGGCCTTTCCTTCCTTTTCCTTGCCTTGCTTACCTTCCGTTACTCTTTGCTTGCCTTCCCTGAATTTCCTAGCCTTGCGTTGTCGTGCCTTAGCCTTATCTCGCCTGACCTTGCCTTCCTTTGCTTTACGCTTTCCTTGCATTGTGGTGCATCGCCTAGCCTTGCGTTTTCGTGCATTAGCCTTGCCTAGCTTCACCGTGCCTTTCCTTGCGTTACCCTTTGCTTGCCTTGCCGTGCATTGCCTAGCCGTGCGTTGTCGTGCCTTAGCCTTGTTTCCCCTTGCCGTGCCGTTCCTTCCGTTACACTTGCCTTTCCTTCCTTTCCCTTGCCTTCCTTACTTTCCGTTACTCTTTGCTTGCCTTCCGTGCATTGCCTAGCCTTGCGTTGTCGTGCCTTAGCGTTGCCTCGCCTGACCATGCTTTCAAATGCGTTACCCTTTCCTTGCCTTGCCGTTCATTGCCTAGCGTTCGGTGTCGTGCCTTAGACTTGTTTCCCCTTGCCGTGCCGTTCCTTCCGTTACCCTGGCCTTTCCTTCCTTTTCCTTGCCTTGCTTACCTTCCGTTACTCTTTGCTTGCCTTCCCTGAATTTCCTAGCCTTGCGTTGTCGTGCCTTAGCCTTATCTCGCCTGACCTTGCCTTCCATTGCTTTAAGCTTTCCTTGCATTGTCGTGCATCGCCTAGCCTTGCGTTTTCGTGCATTAGCCTTGCCTAGCCTCACCGTGCCTTTCCTTGCGTTACCCTTTGCTTGCCTTGCCGTGCATTGCCTAGCCGTGCGTTGTCGTGCCTTAGCCTTGTTTCCCCTTGCCGTGCCGTTCCTTCGGTTACACTTGCCTTTCTTTGCTTTCCCTTTCCTTCCTTACCTTCCGTTTCTCTTTGCTTGCCTTCCGTGCATTGCCTAGCCTTGGGTTGTCGTGCCTTAGCCTTGCCTCGCCTGACCGTGCTTTCCCATGCGTTACCCTTTCCTTGCCTTGCCGTGCATTGCCTAGCGTGCGTTGTCGTGCCTTAGCATTGTTTCCCCTTGCCGTGCCGTTCCTTCCGTTACACTTGCCTTTCCTTGCTTTCCCTTGCCTTCCTTACCTTCCGTTACTCTTTGCTTGCCTTCCGTGCATTGCCTAGCCTTGCGTTGTCGTGCCTTAGCCTTATCTCGCCTGACCGTGCCTTCCTTTGCTTTAAGCTTTCCTTGTATTGTCGTGCATTGCCTAGCCTTGCGTTGTCGTGCATTAACCTTGCCTAGCCTCACCGTGCCTTGCCTTGCGTTACCCTTTCCTTGCCTTGCCGTGCATTTCCTAGCCGTGTGTTGTCGTGCCTTAGCCTTGTTACCCCTTGCCGTGCCGTTCCTTTCGTTACCCTTGCCTTCCCTTGCTTTCCCTTTCCTTCCTTGCATTCCGTTACTCTTTGCTTGCCTTCCGTGCATTGCCTAGCCTTGCGTTGTCGTGCCTTAGCCTTATCTCGACTGACCGTGCCTTCCTTTGCTTTAAGCTTTCCTTGCATTGTCGTGCATTGCCTAGCCTTGCGTTGTCGTGCATTAACCTTGCCTAGCCTCACCGTGCCTTGCCTTGCGTTACCCTTTCCTTGCCTTGCCGTGCATTGCCTAGCCGTGCGTTGTCGTGCCTTAGCCTTGTTTCCCCTTGCCGTGGCGTGCCTTTTGTTACACTTGCCTTTCCTGGCTTGACTTGCCTTCCTTTCCTTCCGTTACGCTTTCCTTGCCTTGCCGTGCATTGCCTAGCCTTGCATTGTCGTGCCTTATCCTTGCCTCACCTGACCGTGCCTTCCCCTGCGTTACCCTTTCCTTGCCTTGCCGTGCATTGCCTAGCCCTGCGTTGCCGTGCCTTAGCCTTGTTACCCCTTGCCGTGCCGTTCCTTCCGTTACCCTTGCCTTCCCTTGCTTTCCCTTGCCTTCCTTGCGTTCCGTTACTCTTTGCTTGCTTTCCGTGCATTGCCTAGCCAGGCGTTGTCATGCCTTAGCCTTGCATCGCCTGACCGTGCTTTCCCATGAGTTACCCTTTCCTTGCCTTTCCGTGCATTGCCTAGCCGTGCGTTGTCGTGCCTTAGCCTTGTTTCCCCTTGCCGTGCCGTTCCTTCCGTTACACTTACCTTTCCTTCCTTTCCCTTGCCTTCCTTACCTTCCGTTACTCTTTGCTTGCCTTCCGTGCATTGCCTAGCCTTGCGTTGTCGTGCCTTAGCGTTGCCTCGCACGACCGTGCTTTCAAATGGGTTACCCTTTCCTTGCCTTGCCCTTCATTGCCTAGCGTTCGGTGTCGTGCCTTAGACTTGTTTCCCCTTGCCGAGCCGTTCCTTCCGTTACCCTGGCCTTTCCTTCCTTTTCCTTGCCTTGCTTACCTTCCGTTACTCTTTGCTTGCCTTCCCTGAATTTCCTAGCCTTGCGTTGTCGTGCCTTAGCCTTATCTCGCCTGACCGTGCCTTCCTTTGCTTTAAGCTTTCCTTGAATTGTCGTGCCATGCCTTAGGCTTGCCTCGCCTGACCGTGCTTTCCCATGCGTTACCCTTTCCTTGCCTTGCCGTGCATTGCCTAGCGTGCGTTGTCGTGCCTTAGCCTTGTTTCCCCTTGCCGTGCCGTTCCTTCCGTTACACTTGCCTTTCGTTGCTTTCCCTTTCCTTCCTTACCTTCCGTTTCTCTTTGCTTGCCTTCCGTGCATTGCCTAGCCTTGGGTTGTCGTGCCTTAGCCTTGCCTCGCCTGACCGTGCTTTCCCATGCGTTACCCTTTCCTTGCCTTGCCGTGCATTGCCTAGCGTGCGTTGTCGTGCCTTAGCATTGTTTCCCCTTGCCGTGCGGTTCCTTCCGTTACACTTGCCTTTCCTTGCGTTCCCTTGCCTTCCTTACCTTCCGTTACTCTTTGCTTGCCTTCCCTGCATTGCCTAGCCTTGCGTTGTCGTGCCTTAGCCTTATCTCGCCTGACCGTGCCTTCCTTTGCTTTAAGCTTTACTTGCATTGTCGTGCATTGCCTAGCCTTGCGTTGTCGTGCATTAGCCTTGCCTAGCCTCACCGTGCCTTGCCTTGCGTTACCCTTTCCTTGCCTTGCCGTGCATTTCCTAGCCGTGTGTTGTCGTGCCTTAGCCTTGTTTCCCCTTGCCGTTGCGTGCCTTTTGTTACACTTGCCGTGCCTGGCTTTGCCTTGCCTTCCGTTTCTTCCGTTACTCTTTCCTTGCCTTGCCGTGCATTGCCTAGCCCTGCGTTGTCGTGCCTTAGCCTTCTTACCCCTTGCCGTGCCGTTCCTTCCGTTACCCTTGCCTTCCCTTGCTTTCCCTTGCCTTCCTTGCGTTCCGTTACTCTTTGCTTGCTTTCCGTGCATTGGCTAGCCTTGCTTTGTCATGCCTTAGGCTTGCCTCCCCTGACCGTTCTTTCCCATGCGTTACCCTTTCCTTCCCTTGCCGTGCATTGCCTAGCGTGCGTTGTCGTGCCTTAGACTTGTTTCCCGTTGCCGTGCCGTTCCTTCCGTTACCATTGCCTTCCTTGCTTTCCTTTGCCTTCCTTACCTTCCGTTACTTTTTTCTTGCCTTCCCTGCATTGCCTATCCTTGCGTTGTCGTGCCTTAGCCTTATCTCTTCTAACCGTGCCTTCCTTTCCTTCAAGCTTTACTTGCATTGTCGTGCATTGCGTAGCCTTGCGTTGTCGTGCATTAGACTTGCCTAGCCTCACCGTGCCTTGCCTTGCGTTACCCTTTACTTGCCTTGCCTTGCATTTGCTAGCCGTGTGTTGTCGTGCCTTAGTCTTGTTTCCCCTTGCCGTTGCGTGCCTTTTGTTACACTTGCCTTGCCTGGCTTTGCCTTGCCTTCCTTTCCTTCCGTTACTCTTTCCTTGCCTTGCCGTGCATTGCCTAGCCTTGCATTGTCGTGCCTTATCCTTGCCTCACCTGACCGTGCCTTCCCCTGCGTTACCCTTTCCTTGCCTTGCCGTGCATTGCCTAGCCCTGCGTTGTCGTGCCTTAGCCTTGTTACCCCTTGCCGTGCCGTTCCTTCCGTTACCCTTGCCTTCCCTTGCTTTCCCTTGCCTTCATTGCGTTCCGTTACTCTTTGCTTCCCTTCCCTGCATTGCCTAGCCTTGCGTTGTCGTGCCTTAGCCTTATCTCGCCTGACGGTGCCTTCCTTTGCTTTAAGCTTTCCTTGAATTGTCGTGCATTGCCTAGCCTTGCGTTGTCGTGAATTAGCCTTGCCTAGCCTCACCGTGCCTTGCCTTGCGTTACCCTTTCCTTGCCTTGCCGTGCATTGCCTAGCCGTGCGTTGTCGTGCCTTAGCCTTGTTTCCCCTTGCCGTGGCGTGCCTTTTGTTACACTTGCCTTTCCTGGCTTTGACTTGCCTTCCTTTCCTTCCGTTACGCTTTCCTTGCCTTGCCGTGCATTGCCTAGCCTTGCATTGTCGTGCCTTATCCTTGCCTCACCTGACCGTGCCTTCCCCTGCGTTACCCTTTCCTTGCCTTGCCGTGCATTGCCTAGCCCTGCGTTGCCGTGCCTTAGCCTTGTTACCCCTTGACGTGCCGTTCCTTCCGTTACCCTTGCCTTCCCTTGCTTTCCCTTGCCTTCCTTGCGTTCCGTTACTCTTTGCTTGCTTTCCGTGCATTGCCTAGCCTTGCGTTGTCGTGCCTTAGCCTTGCATCGCCTGACCGTGCTTTCCCATGAGTTACCCTTTCCTTGCCTTTCCGTGCATTGCCTAGCCGTGCGTTGTCGTGCCTTAGCCTTGTTTCCCCTTGCCGTGCCGTTCCTTCCGTTACACTTGCCTTTCCTTCCTTTCCCTTGCCTTCCTTACCTTCCGTTACTCTTTGCTTGCCTTCCGTGCATTGCCTAGCCTTGCGTTGTCGTGCCTTAGCGTTGCCTCGCCTGACCGTGCTTTCAAATGCGTTACCCTTTCCTTGCCTTGCCCTTCATTGCCTAGCGTTCGGTGTCGTGCCTTAGACTTGTTTCCCCTTGCCGTGCCGTTCCTTCCGTTACCCTGGCCTTTCCTTCCTTTTCCTTGCCTTGCTTACCTTCCGTTACTCTTTGCTTGCCTTCCCTGAATTTCCTAGCCTTGCGTTGTCGTGCCTTAGCCTTATCTCGCCTGACCTTGCCTTCCTTTGCTTTACGCTTTCCTTGCATTGTGGTGCATCGCCTAGCCTTGCGTTTTCGTGCATTAGCCTTGCCTAGCTTCACCGTGCCTTTCCTTGCGTTACCCTTTGCTTGCCTTGCCGTGCATTGCCTAGCCGTGCGTTGTCGTGCCTTAGCCTTGTTTCCCCTTGCCGTGCCGTTCCTTCCGTTACACTTGCCTTTCCTTCCTTTCCCTTGCCTTCCTTACTTTCCGTTACTCTTTGCTTGCCTTCCGTGCATTGCCTAGCCTTGCGTTGTCGTGCCTTAGCGTTGCCTCGCCTGACCATGCTTTCAAATGCGTTACCCTTTCCTTGCCTTGCCGTTCATTGCCTAGCGTTCGGTGTCGTGCCTTAGACTTGTTTCCCCTTGCCGTGCCGTTCCTTCCGTTACCCTGGCCTTTCCTTCCTTTTCCTTGCCTTGCTTACCTTCCGTTACTCTTTGCTTGCCTTCCCTGAATTTCCTAGCCTTGCGTTGTCGTGCCTTAACCTTATCTCGCCTGACCTTGACTTCCTTTGCTTCAAGCTTTCCTTGCATTGTCGTGCATCGTCTAGCCTTGCGTTTTCGTGCATTAGCCTTGCCTAGCCTCACCGTGCCTTTCCTTGCGTTACCCTTTGCTTGCCTTGCCGTGCAATGCCTAGCCGTGCGTTGTCGTGCCTTAGCCTTGTTTCCCCTTGCCGTGCCGTTCCTTCGGTTACACTTGCCTTTCTTTGCTTTCCCTTTCCTTCCTTACCTTCCGTTTCTCTTTGCTTGCCTTCCGTGCATTGCCTAGCCTTGGGTTGTCGTGCCTTAGCCTTGCCTCGCCTGACCGTGCTTTCCCATGCGTTACCCTTTCCTTGCCTTGCCGTGCATTGCCTAGCGTGCGTTGTCGTGCCTTAGCATTGTTTCCCCTTGCTGTGCCGTTCCTTCCGTTACACTTGCCTTTCCTTGCTTTCCCTTGCCTTCCTTACCTTCCGTTACTCTTTGCTTGCCTTCCGTGCATTGCCTAGCCTTGCGTTGTCGTGCCTTAGCCTTATCTCGCCTGACCGTGCCTTCCTTTGCATTAAGCTTTCCTTGCATTGTCGTGCATTGCCTAGCCTTGCGTTGTCGTGCATTACCTGCCTACCCTCACCGTGCCTTGCCTTGCGTTACCCTTTCTTTGCCTTGCCGTGCATTTCCTAGCCGTGTGTTGTCGTGCCTTAGACTTGTTACACCTTGCCGTGCCGTTCCTTTCGTTACCCTTGCCTTCTCTTGCTTTCCCTTTCCTTCCTTGCATTCCGTTACTCCTTGCTTGCTTTCCGTGCATTGCCTAGCCTTCGGTTGGCTTTCCTTAGCCTTGACTCGCCTGACCGTGCTTTCCCATGCGTTACCCTTTCCTTGCCTTGCCGTGCATTGCCTAGCGTGCGTTGTCGTGCCTTAGCCTTGTTTCCCCTTGCCGTGCCGTTCCTTCCGTTACACTTGCCTTTCTTTGCTTTCCCTTGCCTTCCTTACCATCCGTTACTCTTTGCTTGCCTTCCGTGCATTGCCAAGCCTTGCGTTGTCGTGCCTTAGCCTTGCCTCCCCTGACCGTTCTTTCCCATGCGTTACCCTTTCCTTGCCTTGCCGTGCATTGCCTAGCGTGCGTTGTCGTGCCTTAGACTTGTTTCCCCTTGCCGTGCCGTTCCTTCCGTTACCATTGCCTTTCCTTGCTTTCCCTTGCCTTCCTTACCTTCCGTTACTCTTTGCTTGCCTTCCCTGCATTGCCTAGCCTTGCGTTGTCGTGCCTTAGCCTTATCTCGCCTGACCGTGCCTTCCTTTGCTTTAAGCTTTACTTGCATTGTCGTGCATTGCCTAGCCTTGCGTTGTCGTGCATTAGCCTTGCCTAGCCTCACCGTGCCTTTCCTTGCGTTACCCTTTCCTTGCCTTGCCGTGCATTTCCTAGCCGTGTGTTGTCGTGCCTTAGCCTTGTTTCCCCTTGCCGTTGCGTGCCTTTTGTTACCCTTGCCTTGCCTGGCTTTGCCTTGCCTTCCTTTCCTTCCGTTACTCTTTGCTTGCCTTGCCGTGCATTGCCTAGCCCTGCGTTGTCGTGCCTTAGCCTTGTTACCCCTTGCCGTGCCGTTCCTTCCGTTACCCTTGCCTTCCCTTGCTTTCCCTTTCCTTCCTTGCATTCCGTTACTCCTTGCTTGCCTTCCGTGCATTGCCAAGCCTTGCGTTCTCGTGCCTTAGCCTTGCCTCCCCTGACCGTTCTTTCCCATGCGTTACCCTTTCCTTCCCTTGCCGTGCATTGCCTAGCGTGCGTTGTCGTGCCTTAGACTTGTTTCCCCTTGCCGTGCCGTTCCTTCCGTTACCATTGCCTTTCCTTGCTTTCCCTTGCCTTCCTTACCTTCCGTTACTCTTTGCTTGTCTTCCGTGCATTGCCTAGCCTTGCGTTGTCGTGCCTTAGCCTTATCTCGACTGACCGTGCCTTCCTTTGCTTTAAGCTATCCTTGCATTGTCGTGCATTGCCTAGCCTTGCGTTGTCGTGCATTAACCTTGCCTAGCCTCACCGTGCCTTGCCTTGCGTTACCCTTTCCTTGCCTTGCCGTGCATTTCCTAGCCGTGTGTTGTCGTGCCTTAGCCTTGTTACCCCTTGCCGTGCCGTTCCTTCCGTTACCCTTGCCTTCCCTTGCTCTCCCTTTCCTTCCTTGCATTCCGTTACTCCTTGCTTGCTTACCGTGCATTGCCTAGCCTTGCGTTGGCTTTCCTTAGCCTTGCCTCGCCTGACCGTGCTTTCCCATGCGTTACCCTTTCCTTGCCTTGCCGTGCATTGCATAGCGTGCGTTGTCGTGCCTTAGCCTTGTTTCCCCTTGCCGTGCCGTTCCTTCCGTTACACTTGCCTTTCTTTGCTTTCCCTTGCCTTTCTTACTTCCGTTACTCTTTGCTTGCCTTCCGTGCATTGCCAAGCCTTGCGTTGTCGTGCCTTAGCCTTGCCTCCCCTGACCGTTCTTTCCCATGCGTTACCCTTTCCTTCCCTTGCCGTGCATTGCCTAGCGTGCGTTGTCGTGCCTTAGACTTGTTTCCCCTTACCGTGCCGTTCCTTCCGTTACCATTGCCTTTCCTTGCTTTCCTTTGCCTTCCTTACCTTCCGTTACTCTTTGCTTGCCTTCCCTGCATTGCCTAGCCTTGCGTTGTCGTGCCTCAGCCTTATCTCTTCTGACCGTGCTTTCGTTTGCTTTAAGCTTTACTTGCATTGTCGTGCATTGCCTAGCCTTGCGTTGTCGTGCATTAGCCTTGCCTAGCCTCACCGTGCCTTGCCTTGCGTTACCCTTTCCTTGCCTTGCCGTGCATTTCCTAGCCGTGTGTGGTCGTGCCTTAGCCTTGTTTCCCCTTGCCGTTGCGTGCCTTTTGTTACACTTGCCCTGCCTGGCTTTGCCTTGCCTTCCGTTCCTTCCGTTACTCTTTCCTTGCCTTGCCGTGCATTGCCTAGCCCTGCGTTGTCGTGCCTTAGCCTTCTTACCCCTTGCCGTGCCGTTCCTTCCGTTACCCTTGCCTTCCCTTGCTTTCCCTTGCCTTCCTTGCGTTCCGATACTCTTTGCTTGCTTTCCGTGCATTGGCTAGCCTTGCGTTGTCATGCCTTAGGCTTGCCTCCCCTGACCGTTCTTTCCCATGCGTTACCCTTTCCTTCCCTTGCCGTGCATTGCCTAGCGTGCGTTGTCGTGCCTTAGACTTGTTTCCCGTTGCCGTGCCGTTCCTTCCGTTACCATTGCCTTCCTTGCTTTCCTTTGCCTTCCTTACCTTCCGTTACTTTTTTCTTGCCTTCCCTGCATTGCCTATCCTTGCGTTGTCGTGCCTTAGCCTTATCTCTTCTAACCGTGCCTTCCTTTGCTTCAAGCTTTACTTGCATTGTCGTGCATTGCGTAGCCTTGCGTTGTCGTGCATTAGACTTGCCTAGCCTCACCGTGCCTTGCCTTGCGTTACCCTTTACTTGCCTTGCCTTGCATTTGCTAGCCGTGTGTTGTCGTGCCTTAGTCTTGTTTCCCCTTGCCGTTGCGTGCCTTTTGTTACACTTGCCTTGCCTGGCTTTGCCTTGCCTTCCTTTCCTTCCGTTACTCTTTCCTTGCCTTGCCGTGCATTGCCTAGCCTTGCATTGTCGTGCCTTATCCTTGCCTCACCTGACCGTGCCTTCCCCTGCGTTACCCTTTCCTTGCCTTGCCGTGCATTGCCTAGCCCTGCGTTGTCGTGCCTTAGCCTTGTTACCCCTTGCCGTGCCGTTCCTTCCGTTACCCTTGCCTTCCCTTGCTTTCCCTTGCCTTCATTGCGTTCCGTTACTCTTTGCTTCCCTTCCCTGCATTGCCTAGCCTTGCGTTGTCGTGCCTTAGCCTTATCTCGCCTGACGGTGCCTTCCTTTGCTTTAAGCTTTCCTTGAATTGTCGTGCATTGCCTAGCCTTGCGTTGTCGTGAATTAGCCTTGCCTAGCCTCACCGTGCCTTGCCTTGCGTTACCCTTTCCTTGCCTTGCCGTGCATTGCCTAGCCGTGCGTTGTCGTGCCTTAGCCTTGTTTCCCCTTGCCGTGGCGTGCCTTTTGTTACACTTGCCTTTCCTGGCTTTGACTTGCCTTCCTTTCCTTCCGTTACGCTTTCCTTGCCTTGCCGTGCATTGCCTAGCCTTGCATTGTCGTGCCTTATCCTTGACTCACCTGACCGTGCCTTCCCCTGCGTTACCCTTTCCTTGCCTTGCCGTGCATTGCCTAGCCCTGCGTTGCCGTGCCTTAGCCTTGTTACCCCTTGACGTGCCGTTCCTTCCGTTACCCTTGCCTTCCCTTGCTTTCCCTTGCCTTCCTTGCGTTCCGTTACTCTTTGCTTGCTTTCCGTGCATTGCCTAGCCTTGCGTTGTCGTGCCTTAGCCTTGCATCGCCTGACCGTGCTTTCCCATGAGTTACCCTTTCCTTGCCTTTCCGTGCATTGCCTAGCCGTGCGTTTTCGTGCCTTAGCCTTGTTTCCCCTTGCCGTGCCGTTCCTTCCGTTACACTTGCCTTTCCTTCCTTTCCCTTGCCTTCCTTACCTTCCGTTACTCTTTGCTTGCCTTCCGTGCATTGCCTAGCCTTGCGTTGTCGTGCCTTAGCGTTGCCTCGCCTGACCGTGCTTTCAAATGCGTTACCCTTTCCTTGCCTTGCCCTTCATTGCCTAGCGTTCGGTGTCGTGCCTTAGACTTGTTTCCCCTTGCCGTGCCGTTCCTTCCGTTACCCTGGCCTTTCCTTCCTTTTCCTTGCCTTGCTTACCTTCCGTTACTCTTTGCTTGCCTTCCCTGAATTTCCTAGCCTTGCGTTGTCGTGCCTTAGCCTTATCTCGCCTGACCTTGCCTTCCTTTGCTTTACGCTTTCCTTGCATTGTGGTGCATCGCCTAGCCTTGCGTTTTCGTGCATTAGCCTTGCCTAGCTTCACCGTGCCTTTCCTCGCGTTACCCTTTGCTTGCCTTGCCGTGCATTGCCTAGCCGTGCGTTGTCGTGCCTTAGCCTTGTTTCCCCTTGCCGTGCCGTTCCTTCCGTTACACTTGCCTTTCCTTCCTTTCCCTTGCCTTCCTTACTTTCCGTTACTCTTTGCTTGCCTTCCGTGCATTGCCTAGCCTTGCGTTGTCGTGCCTTAGCGTTGCCTCGCCTGACCATGCTTTCAAATGCGTTACCCTTTCCTTGCCTTGCCGTTCATTGCCTAGCGTTCGGTGTCGTGCCTTAGACTTGTTTCCCCTTGCCGTGCCGTTCCTTCCGTTACCCTGGCCTTTCCTTCCTTTTCCTTGCCTTGCTTACCTTCCGTTACTCTTTGCTTGCCTTCCCTGAATTTCCTAGCCTTGCGTTGTCGTGCCTTAACCTTATCTCGCCTGACCTTGACTTCCTTTGCTTCAAGCTTTCCTTGCATTGTCGTGCATCGTCTAGCCTTGCGTTTTCGTGCATTAGCCTTGCCTAGCCTCACCGTGCCTTTCCTTGCGTTACCCTTTGCTTGCCTTGCCGTGCAATGCCTAGCCGTGCGTTGTCGTGCCTTAGCCTTGTTTCCCCTTGCCGTGCCGTTCCTTCGGTTACACTTGCCTTTCTTTGCTTTCCCTTTCCTTCCTTACCTTCCGTTTCTCTTTGCTTGCCTTCCGTGCATTGCCTAGCCTTGGGTTGTCGTGCCTTAGCCTTGCCTCGCCTGACCGTGCTTTCCCATGCGTTACCCTTTCCTTGCCTTGCCGTGCATTGCCTAGCGTGCGTTGTCGTGCCTTAGCATTGTTTCCCCTTGCTGTGCCGTTCCTTCCGTTACACTTGCCTTTCCTTGCTTTCCCTTGCCTTCCTTACCTTCCGTTACTCTTTGCTTGCCTTCCGTGCATTGCCTAGCCTTGCGTTGTCGTGCCTTAGCCTTATCTCGCCTGACCGTGCCTTCCTTTGCATTAAGCTTTCCTTGCATTGTCGTGCATTGCCTAGCCTTGCGTTGTCGTGCATTAGCCCTGCCTAGCCTCACCGTGCCTTGCCTTGCGTTACCCTTTCCTTGCCTTGCCGTGCATTTCCTAGCCGTGTGTTGTCGTGCCTTAGCCTTGTTACCCCTTGCCGTGCCGTTCCTTTCGTTACCCTTGCCTTCCCTTGCTTTCCCTTTCCTTCCTTGCATTCCGTTACTCCTTGCTTGCTTTCCGTGCATTGCCTAGCCTTGCGTTGGCTTTCCTTAGCCTTGCCTCGCCTGACCGTGCTTTCCCATCCGTTACCCTTTCCTTGCCTTGCCGTGCATTGCCTAGCGTGCGTTGTCGTGCCTTAGCCTTGTTTCCCCTTGCCGTGACGTTCCTTCCGTTACACTTGCCTTTCTTTGCTTTCCCTTGCCTTCCTTACCATCCGTTACTCTTTGCTTGCCTTCCGTGCATTGCCAAGCCTTGCGTTGTCGTGCCTTAGCCTTGCCTCCCCTGACCGTGCTTTCCCATGCGTTACCCTTTCCTTGCCTTGCCGTGCATTGCCTAGCGTGCGTTGTCGTGCCTTAGACTTGTTTCCCCTTGCCGTGCCGTTCCTTCCGTTACCATTGCCTTTCCTTGCTTTCCCTTGCCTTCCTTACCTTCCGTTACTCTTTGCTTGCCTTCCCTGCATTGCCTAGCCTTGCGTTGTCGTGCCTTAGCCTTATCTCGCCTGACCGTGCCTTCCTTTGCTTTAAGCTTTACTTGCATTGTCGTGCATTGCCTAGCCTTGCGTTGTCGTGCATTAGCCTTGCCTAGCCTCACCGTGCCTTGCCTTGCGTTACCCTTTCCTTGCCTTGCCGTGCATTTCCTAGCCGTGTGTGGTCGTGCCTTAGCCTTGTTTCCCCTTGCCGTTGCGTGCCTTTTGTTACACTTGCCGTGCCTGGCTTTGCCTTGCCTTCCGTTCCTTCCGTTACCCTTTCCTTGCCTTGCCGTGCATTGCCTAGCCCTGAGTTGTCGTGCCTTAGCCTTCTTACCCCTTGCCGTGCCGTTCCTTCCGTTACCCTTGCCTTCCCTTGCTTTCCCTTGCCTTCCTTGCGTTCCGATACTCTTTGCTTGCTTTCCGTGCATTGGCTAGCCTTGCGTTGTCATGCCTTAGGCTTGCCTCCCCTGACCGTTCTTTCCCATGCGTTACCCTTTCCTTCCCTTGCCGTGCATTGCCTAGCGTGCGTTGTCGTGCCTTAGACTTGTTTCCCGTTGCCGTGCCGTTCCTTCCGTTACCATTGCCTTTCCTTGCTTTCCTTTGCCTTCCTTACCTTCCGTTACTTTTTTCTTGCCTTCCCTGCATTGCCTAGCCTTGCGTTGTCGTGCCTTAGCCTTATCTCTTCTAACCGTGCCTTCCTTTGCTTTAAGCTTTACTTGCATTGTCGTGCATTGCCTAGCCTTGCGTTGTCGTGCATTAGCCTTGCCTAGCCTCACCGTGCCTTGCCTTGCGTTACCCTTTACTTGCCTTGCCTTGCATTTCCTAGCCGTGTGTTGTCGTGCCTTAGCCTTGTTTCCCCTTGCCGTTGCGTGCCTTTTGTTACACTTGCCTTGCCTGGCTTTGCCTTGCCTTCCTTTCCTTCCGTTACTCTTTCCTTGCCTTGCCGTGCATTGCCTAGCCTTGCATTGTCGTGCCTTATCCTTGCCTCACCTGACCGTGCCTTCCCCTGCGTTACCCTTTCCTTGCCTTGCCGTGCATTGCCTAGCCCTGCGTTGTCGTGCCTTAGCCTTGTTACCCCTTGCCGTGCCGTTCCTTCCGTTACCCTTGCCTTCCCTTGCTTTCCCTTGCCTTCCTTGCGTTCCGTTACTCTTTGCTTGCTTTCCGTGCATTGCCTAGCCTTGCGTTGTCATGCCTTAGGCTTGCCTCGTCTGACCGTGCTTTCCCATGCGTTACCCTTTCCTTGCCTTGCCGTGCATTGCCTAGCCGTGCGTTGTCGTGCCTTAGCCTTGTTTCCCCTTGCCGTGCCGTTCCTTCCGTTACACTTGCCTTTCTTTGCTTTCCCTTGCCTTCCTTACCTTCCGTTACTCTTTGCTTCCCTTCCCTGCATTGCCTAGCCTAGCGTTGTCGTGCCTTAGCCTTATCTCGCCTGACCGTGCCTTCCTTTGCTTTAAGCTTTCCTTGAATTGTCGTGCATTGCCTAGCCTTGCGTTGTCGTGAATTAGCCTTGCCTAGCCTCACCGTGCCTTGCCTTGCGTTATCCTTTCCTTGCCTTGCCGTGCATTGCCTAGCCGTGCGTTGTCGTGCCTTAGCCTTGTTTCCCCTTGCCGTGGCGTGCCTTTTGTTACACTTGCCTTTCCTGGCTTTGACTTGCCTTCCTTTCCTTCCGTTACGCTTTCCTTGCCTTGCCGTGCATTGCCTAGCCTTGCATTGTCGTGCCTTATCCTTGCCTCACCTGACCGTGCCTTCCCCTGCGTTACCCTTTCCTTGCCTTGCCGTGCATTGCCTAGCCCTGCGTTGCCGTGCCTTAGCCTTGTTACCCCTTGCCGTGCCGTTCCTTCCGTTACCCTTGCCTTCCCTTGCTTTCCCTTGCCTTCCTTGCGTTCCGTTACTCTTTGCTTGCTTTCCGTGCATTGCCTAGCCTTGCGTTGTCATGCCTTAGCCTTGCATCGCCTGACCGTGCTTTCCCATGAGTTACCCTTTCCTTGCCTTTCCGTGCATTGCCTAGCCGTGCGTTGTCGTGCCTTAGCCTTGTTTCCCCTTGCCGTGCCGTTCCTTCCGTTACACTTGCCTTTCCTTCCTTTCCCTTGCCTTCCTTACCTTCCGTTACTCTTTGCTTGCCTTCCGTGCATTGCCTAGCCTTGCGTTGTCGTGCCTTAGCGTTGCCTCGCCTGACCCTGCTTTCAAATGCGTTACCCTTTCCTTGCCTTGCCCTTCATTGCCTAGCGTTCGGTGTCGTGCCTTAGACTTGTTTCCCCTTGCCGTGCCGTTCCTTCCGTTACCCTGGCCTTTCCTTCCTTTTCCTTGCCTTGCTTACCTTCCGTTACTCTTTGCTTGCCTTCCCTGAATTTCCTAGCCTTGCGTTGTCGTGCCTTAGCCTTATCTCGCCTGACCTTGCCTTCCTTTGCTTTAAGCTTTCCTTGCATTGTGGTGCATCGCCTAGCCTTGCGTTTTCGTGCATTAGCCTTGCCTAGCCTCACCGTGCCTTTCCTTGCGTTACCCTTTGCTTGCCTTGCCGTGCATTGCCTAGCCGTGCGTTGTCGTGCCTTAGCCTTGTTTCCCCTTGCCGTGCCGTTCCTTCCGTTACACTTGCCTTTCTTTGCTTTCACTTTCCTTCCTTACCTTCCGTTTCTCTTTGCTTGCCTTCCGTGCATTGCCTAGCCTTGGGTTGTCGTGCCTTAGCCTTGCCTCGCCTGACCGTGCTTTCCCATGCGTTACCCTTTCCTTGCCTTGCCGTGCATTGCCTAGCGTGCGTTGTCGTGCCTTAGCATTGTTTCCCCTTGCCGTGCCGTTCCTTCCGTTACACTTGCCTTTCCTTGCTTTCCCTTGCCTTCCTTACCTTCTGTTACTCTTTGCTTGCCTTCCCTGCATTGCCTAGCCTTTCGTTGTCGTGCCTTAGCCTTATCTCGCCTGACCGTGCCTTCCTTTGCTTTAAGCTTTCCTTGCATTGTCGTGCATTGCCTAGCCTTGCGTTGTCGTGCATTAGCCTTGCCTAGCCTCACCGTGCCTTGCCTTGCGTTACCCTTTCCTTGCCTTGCCGTGCATTTCCTAGCCGTGTGTTGTCGTGCCTTAGCCTTGTTTCCCCTTGCCGTTGCGTGCCTTTTGTTACACTTGCCTTGCCTGGCTTTGCCTTGCCTTCCTTTCCTTCCGTTACTCTTTGCTTGCCTTGCCGTGCATTGCCTAGCCCTGCGTTGTCGTGCCTTAGCCTTGTTACCCCTTGCCGTGCCGTTCCTTCCGTTACCCTTGCGTTCCCTTGCTTTCCCTTGCCTTCCTTGCGTTCCGTTACTCTTTGCTTCCTTTCCGTGCATTGCCTAGCCTTGCGTTGTCATGCCTTAGCCTTGCCTCGCCTGACCGTGCTTTCCCATGCGTTACCCTTTCCTTGCCTTGCCGTGCATTGCCTAGCGTGCGTTGTCGTGCCTTAGACTTGTTTCCCCTTGCCGTGCCGTTCCGTCCGTTACCATTGCCTTTCCTTGCTTTCCCTTGCCTTCCTTACCTTCCGTTACTCTTTGCTTGCCTTCCCTGCATTGCCTAGCCTTGCGTTGTCGTGCCTTAGCCTTATCTCGCCTGACCGTGCCTTCCTTTGCTTTAAGCTTTACTTGCATTGTCGTGCATTGCCTAGCCTTGCGTTGTCGTGCATTAGCCTTGCTAGCCTCACCGTGCCTTGCCTTGCGTTACCCTTTCCTTGCCTTGCCGTGCATTTCCTAGCCGTGTGTTGTCGTGCCTTAGCCTTGTTTCCCCTTGCCGTTGCGTGCCTTTTGTTACACTTGCCTTGCCTGGCTTTGCCTTGCCTTCCTTTCCTTCCGTTACTCTTTGCTTGCCTTGCCGTGCATTGCCTAGCCCTGCGTTGTCGTGCCTTAGCCTTGTTACCCCTTGCCGTGCCGTTCCTTCCGTTACCCTTGCCTTCCCTTGCTTTCCCTTTCCTTCCTTGCATTCCGTTACTCCTTGCTTGCCTTCCGTGCATTGCCAAGCCTTGCGTTCTCGTGCCTTAGCCTTGCCTCCCCTGACCGTTCTTTCCCATGCGTTACCCTTTCCTTCCCTTGCCGTGCATTGCCTAGCGTGCGTTGTCGTGCCTTAGACTTGTTTCCCCTTGCCGTGCCGTTCCTTCCGTTACCATTGCCTTTCCTTGCTTTCCCTTGCCTTCCTTACCTTCCGTTACTCTTTGCTTGTCTTCCGTGCATTGCCTAGCCTTGCGTTGTCGTGCCTTAGCCTTATCTCGACTGCCCGTGCCTTCCTTTGCTTTAAGCTATCCTTGCATTTTCGTGCATTGCCTAGCCTTGCGTTGTCGTGCATTAACCTTGCTTAGCCTCACCGTGCCTTGCCTTGCGTTACCCTTTCCTTGCCTTGCCGTGCATTTCCTAGCCGTGTGTTGTCGTGCCTTAGCCTTGTTACCCCTTGCCGTGCCGTTCCTTCCGTTACCCTTGCCTTCCCTTGCTCTCCCTTTCCTTCCTTGCATTCCGTTACTCCTTGCTTGCTTACCGTGCATTGCCTAGCCTTGCGTTGGCTTTCCTTAGCCTTGCCTCGCCTGACCGTGCTTTCCCATGCGTTACCCTTTCCTTGCCTTGCCGTGCATTGCATAGCGTCCGTTGTCGTGCCTTAGCCTTGTTTCCCCTTGCCGTGCCGTTCCTTCCGTTACACTTGCCTTTCTTTGCTTTCCCTTGCCTTCCTTACTTCCGTTACTCTTTGCTTGCCTTCCGTGCATTGCCAAGCCTTGCGTTGTCGTGCCTTAGCCTTGCCTCCCCTGACCGTTCTTTCCCATGCGTTACCCTTTCCTTCCCTTGCCGTGCATTGCCTAGCGTGCGTTGTCGTGCCTTAGACTTGTTTCCCCTTACCGTGCCGTTCCTTCCGTTACCATTGCCTTTCCTTGCTTTCCTTTGCCTTCCTTACCTTCCGTTACTCTTTGCTTGCCTTCCCTGCATTGCCTAGCCTTGCGTTTTCGTGCCTTAGCCTTATCTCTTCTGACCGTGCTTTCGTTTGCTTTAAGCTTTACTTGCATTGTCGTGCATTGCCTAGCCTTGCGTTGTCGTGCATTAGCCTTGCCTAGCCTCACCGTGCCTTGCCTTGCGTTACCCTTTCCTTGCCTTGCCGTGCATTTCCTAGCCGTGTGTGGTCGTGCCTTAGCCTTGTTTCCCCTTGCCGTTGCGTGCCTTTTGTTACACTTGCCTTGCCTGGCTTTGCCTTGCCTTCCTTTCCTTCCGTTACTCTTTCCTTGCCTTGCCGTGCATTGCCTAGCCTTGCATTGTCGTGACTTATCCTTGCCTCACCTGACCGTGCCTTCCCCTGCGTTACCCTTTCCTTGCCTTGCCGTGCATTGCCTAGCCCTGCGTTGTCGTGCCTTAGCCTTGTTACCCCTTGCCGTGCCGTTCCTTCCGTTACCCTTGCCTTCCCTTGCTTTCCCTTGCCTTCCTTGCGTTCCGTTACTCTTTGCTTGCTTTCCGTGCATTGCCTAGCCTTGCGTTGTCATGCCTTAGGCTTGCCTCGTCTGACCGTGCTTTCCCATGCGTTACCCTTTCCTTGCCTTGCCGTGCATTGCCTAGCGTGCGTTGTCGTGCCTTAGCCTTGTTTCCCCTTGCCGTGCCGTTCCTTCCGTTACACTTGCCTTTCTTTGCTTTCCCTTGCCTTCCTTACCTTCCGTTACTCTTTGCTTCCCTTCCCTGCATTGCCTAGCCTTGCGTTGTCGTGCCTTAGCCTTATCTCGCCTGACCGTGCCTTCCTTTGCTTTAAGCTTTCCTTGAATTGTCGTGCATTGCCTAGCCTTGCGTTGTCGTGAATTAGCCTTGCCTAGCCTCACCGTGCCTTGCCTTGCGTTATCCTTTCCTTGCCTTGCCGTGCATTGCCTAGCCGTGCGTTGTCGTGCCTTAGCCTTGTTTCCCCTTGCCGTGGCGTGCCTTTTGTTACACTTGCCTTTCCTGGCTTTGACTTGCCTTCCTTTCCTTCCGTTACGCTTTCCTTGCCTTGCCGTGCATTGCCTAGCCTTGCATTGTCGTGCCTTATCCTTGCCTCACCTGACCGTGCCTTCCCCTGCGTTACCCTTTCCTTGCCTTGCCGTGCATTGCCTAGCCCTGCGTTGCCGTGCCTTAGCCTTGTTACCCCTTGCCGTGCCGTTCCTTCCGTTACCCTTGCCTTCCCTTGCTTTCCCTTGCCTTCCTTGCGTTCCGTTACTCTTTGCTTGCTTTCCGTGCATTGCCTAGCCTTGCGTTGTCATGCCTTAGCCTTGCATCGCCTGACCGTGCTTTCCCATGAGTTACCCTTTCCTTGCCTTTCCGTGCATTGCCTAGCCGTGCGTTGTCGTGCCTTAGCCTTGTTTCCCCTTGCCGTGCCGTTCCTTCCGTTACACTTGCCTTTCCTTCCTTTCCCTTGCCTTCCTTACCTTCCGTTACTCTTTGCTTGCCTTCCGTGCATTGCCTAGCCTTGCGTTGTCGTGCCTTAGCGTTGCCTCGCCTGACCCTGCTTTCAAATGCGTTACCCTTTCCTTGCCTTGCCCTTCATTGCCTAGCGTTCGGTGTCGTGCCTTAGACTTGTTTCCCCTTGCCGTGCCGTTCCTTCCGTTACCCTGGCCTTTCCTTCCTTTTCCTTGCCTTGCTTACCTTCCGTTACTCTTTGCTTGCCTTCCCTGAATTTCCTAGCCTTGCGTTGTCGTGCCTTAGCCTTATCTCGCCTGACCTTGCCTTCCTTTGCTTTAAGCTTTCCTTGCATTGTGGTGCATCGCCTAGCCATGCGTTTTCGTGCATTAGCCTTGCCTAGCCTCACCGTGCCTTTCCTTGCGTTACCCTTTGCTTGCCTTGCCGTGCATTGCCTAGCCGTGCGTTGTCGTGCCTTAGCCTTGTTTCCCCTTGCCGTGCCGTTCCTTCCGTTACACTTGCCTTTCTTTGCTTTCCCTTTCCTTCCTGACCTTCCGTTTCTCTTTGTTTGCCTTCCGTGCATTGCCTAGCCTTGGGTTGTCGTGCCTTAGCCTTGCCTCGCCTGACCGTGCTTTCCCATGCGTTACCCTTTCCTTGCCTTGCCGTGCATTGCCTAGCGTGCGTTGTCGTGCCTTAGCCTTGTTTCCCCTTGCCGTGCCGTTCCTTCCGTTACACTTGCCTTTCCTTGCTTTCCCTTGCCTTCCTTACCTTCTGTTACTCTTTGCTTGCCTTCCCTGCATTGCCTAGCCTTGCGTTGTCGTGCCTTAGCCTTATCTCGCCTGACCGTGCCTTCCTTTGCTTTAAGCTTTACTTGCATTGTCGTGCATTGCCTAGCCTTGCGTTGTCGTGCATTAGCCTTGCCTAGCCTCACCGTGCCTTGCCTTGCGTTACCCTTTCCTTGCCTTGCCGTGCATTTCTTAGCCGTGTGTTGTCGTGCCTTAGCCTTGTTTCCCCTTGCCGTTGCGTGCCTTTTGTTACACTTGCCTTGCCTGGCTTTGCCTTGCCTTCCTTTCCTTCCGTTACTCTTTGCTTGCCTTGCCGTGCATTGCCTAGCCCTGCGTTGTCGTGCCTTAGCCTTGTTACCCCTTGCCGTGCCGTTCCTTCCGTTACCCTTGCCTTCCCTTGCTTTCCCTTGCCTTCCTTGCGTTCCGTTACTCTTTGCTTGCTTTCCGTGCATTTCCTAGCCTTGCGTTGTCATGTCTTAGCCTTGCCTCGCTTGACCGTGCTTTCCCATGCGTTACCCTTTCCTTGCCTTGCCGTGCATTGCCTAGCGAGCGTTGTCGTGCCTTAGCCTTGTTTCCCCTTGCCGTGCCGTTCCTTCCGTTACACTTGGCTTTCTTTGCTTTCCCTTGCCTTCCTTACTTCCGTTACTCTTTGCTTGCCTTCCGTGCATTGCCAAGCCTTGCGTGGTCGTGCCTTAGCCTTGCCTCCCCTGACCGTTCTTTCCCATGCGTTACCCTTTCCTTCCCTTGCCGTGCATTGCCTAGCGTGCGTTGTCGTGCCTTAGACTTGTTTCCCCTTGCCGTGCCGTTCCTTCCGTTACCATTGCCTTTCCTTGCTTTCCTTTGCCTTCCTTACCTTCCGTTACTCTTTGCTTGCCTTCCCTGCATTGCCTAGCCTTGCGTTGTCGTGCCTCAGCCTTATCTCTTCTGACCGTGCCTTCCTTTGCTTTAAGCTTTACTTGCATTGTCGTGCATTGCCTAGCCTTGCGTTGTCGTGCATTAGCCTTGCCTAGCCTCACCGTGCCTTGCCTTGCGTTACCCTTTCCTTGCCTTGCCGTGCATTTCCTAGCCGTGTGTTGTCGTGCCTTAGCCTTGTTTCCCCTTGCCGTTGCGTGCCTTTTGTTACACTTACCGTGCCTGGCTTTGCCTTGCCTTCCGTTCCTTCCGTTACTCTTTCCTTGCCTTGCCGTGCATTGCCTAGCCGTGTGTTGTCGTGCCTTAGCCTTGTTACCCCTTGCCGTGCCGTTCCTTCCGTTACCCTTGCCTTCCCTTGCTTTCCCTTGCCTTCCTTGCGTTCCGTTACTCTTTCCTTGCCTTGCCGTGCATTGCCTAGCCTTGCATTGTCGTGCCTTATCCTTGCCTCACCTGACCGGGCCTTCCCCTGCGTTACCCTTTCCTTGCCTTGCCGTGCATTGCCTAGCCCTGCGTTGTCGTGCCTTAGCCTTGTTACCCCTTGCCGTGCCGTTCCTTCCGTTACCCTTGCCTTCCCTTGCTTTCCCTTGCCTTCCTTGCGTTCCGTTACTCTTTGCTTGCTTTCCGTGCATTGCCTAGCCTTGCGTTGTCATGCCTTAGGCTTGCCTCGCCTGACCGTGCTTTCCCATGCGTTACCCTTTCCTTGCCTTGCCGTGCATTGCCTAGCGTGCGTTGTCGTGCCTTAGCCTTGTTTCCCCTTGCCGTGCCGTTCCTTCCGTTACACTTGCCTTTCCTTCCTTTCCCTTGCCTTCCTTACCTTCCGTTACTCTTTCCTTGCCTTCCGTGCATTGCCTAGCCTTGCGTTGTCGTGCCTTAGCCTTATCTCGCCTGACCGTGCCTTCCTTTGCTTTAAGCTTTCCTTGCATTGTCGTGCATTGCCTAGCCTTGCGTTGTCGTGCATTAAACTTGCCTAGCCTCACCGTGCCTTGCCTTGCGTTACCCTTTCCTTGCCTTGCCGTGCATTTCCTAACCGTGTGTTGTCGTGCCTTAGCCTTGTTACCCCTTGCCGTGCCGTTCCTTTCGTTACCCTTGCCTTCCCTTGCTTTCCCTTTCCTTCCTTGCATTCCGTTACTCCTTGCTTGCTTTCTGTGCATTGCCTAGCCTTGCGTTGGCTTTCCTTAGCCTTGCCTCGCCTGACCGTGCTTTCCCATGCGTTACCCTTTCCTTGCCTTGCCGTGCATTGCCTAGCGTGCGTTGTCGTGCCTTAGCCTTGTTTCCCCTTGCCGTGCAGTTCCTTCCGTTACACTTGCCTTTCTTTGCTTTCCCTTGCCTTCCTTACCTTCCGTTACTCTTTGCTTGCCTTCCGTGCATTGCCAAGCCTTGCGTTGTCGTGCCTTAGCCTTGCCTCCCCTGACAGTGCTTTCCCATGCGTTACCCTTTCCTTGCCTTGCCGTGCATTGCCTAGCGTGCGTTGTCGTGCCTTAGCCTTCTTTTCCCTTGCCGTGCCGTTCCTTCCGTTACACTTGCCTTTCCTTGCTTTCCCTTGCCTTCCTTACCTTCCGTTACTCTTTGCTTGCCTTCCCTGCATTGCCTAGCCGTGCGTGTCGTGCCTTAGCCTTATCTCGCCTGACCGTGCCTTCCTTTGCTTTAAGCTTTACTTGCATTGTCGTGCATTGCCTAGCCTTGCGTTGTCGTGCATTAGCCTTGCCTAGCCTCACCGTGCCTTGCCTTGCGTTACCCTTTCCTTGCCTTGCCGTGCATTTCCTAGCCGTGTGTTGTCGTGCCTTAGCCTTGTTTCCCCTTGCCGTTGCGTGCCTTTTGTTACACTTGCCTTGCCTGGCTTTGCCTTGCCTTCCTTTCCTTCCGTTACTCTTTGCTTGCCTTGCCGTGCATTGCCTAGCCCTGCGTTGTCGTGCCTTAGCCTTGTTACCCCTTGCCGTGCCGTTCCTTCTGTTACCCTTGCGTTCCCTTGCTTTCCCTTGCCTTCCTTGCGTTCCGTTACTCTTTGCTTCCTTTCCGTGCATTGCCTAGCCTTGCGTTGTCATGCCTTAGCCTTGCCTCGCCTGACCGTGCTTTCCCATGCGTTACCCTTTCCTTGCCTTGCCGTGCATTGCCTAGCGTGCGTTGTCGTGCCTTAGCCTTGTTTCCCCTTCCCGTGCCGTTCCTTCCGTTACACTTGCCTTTCCTTCCTTTCCCTTGCCTTCCTTACCTTCCGTTACTCTTTGCTTGTCTTCCGTGCATTGCCTAGCCTTGCGTTGTCGTGCCTTAGCGTTGCCTCGCCTGACCGTGCTTTCAAATGCGTTACCCTTTCCTTGCCTTGCCGTTCATTGCCTAGCGTTCGGTGTCGTGCCTTAGACTTGTTTCCCCTTGCCGTGCCGTTCCTTCCGTTACCCTGGCCTTTCCTTGCTTTCCCTTGCCTTCCTTACCTTCCGTTACTCTTTGCTTGCCTTCCGTGCATTGCCTAGCCTTGCGTTGTCGTGCCTTAGCCTTATCTCGCCTGACCGTGCCTTCCTTTGCTTTAAGCTTTCCTTGCATTGTCGTGCATTGCCTAGCCTTGCGTTGTCGTGCATTAAACTTGCCTAGCCTCACCGTGCCTTGCCTTGCGTTACCCTTTCCTTGCCTTGCCGTGCATTTCCTAGCCGTGTGTTGTCGTGCCTTAGCCTTGTTACCCCTTGCCGTGCCGTTCCTTTCGTTACCCTTGCCTTCCCTTGCTTTCCCTTTCCTTCCTTGCATTCCGTTACTCCTTGCTTGCTTTCCGTGCATTGCCTAGCCTTGCGTTGGCTTTCCTTAGCCTTGCCTCGCCTGACCGTGCTTTCCCATGCGTTACCCTTTCCTTGCCTTGCCGTGCATTGCCTAGCGTGCGTTGTCGTGCGTTAGACTTGTTTCCCCTTGTCGTGCCGTTCCTTCCGTTACCATTGCCTTTCCTTGCTTTCCCTTGCCTTCCTTACCTTCCGTTACTCTTTGCTTGCCTTCCCTGCATTGCCTAGCCGTGCGTTGTCGTGCCTTAGCCTTATCTCGCCTGACCGTGCCTTCCTTTGCTTTAAGCTTTACTTGCATTGTCGTGCATTGCCTAGCCTTGCGTTGTCGTGCATTAGCCTTGCCTAGCCTCACCGTGCCTTGCCTTGCGTTACCCTTTCCTTGCCTTGCCGTGCATTTCCTAGCCGTGTGTTGTCGTGCCTTAGCCTTGTTTCCCCTTGCCGTTGCGTGCCTTTTGTTACACTTGCCTTGCCTGGCTTTGCCTTGCCTTCCTTTCCTTCCGTTACTCTTTGCTTGCCTTGCCGTGCATTGCCTAGCCCTGCGTTGTCGTGCCTTAGCCTTCTTACCCCTTGTCGTGCCGTCCCTTCCGTTACCCTTGCGTTCCCTTGCTTTCCCTTGCCTTCCTTGCGTTCCGTTACTCTTTGCTTCCTTTCCGTGCATTGCCTAGCCTTGCGTTGTCATGCCTTAGCCTTGCCTCGCCTGACCGTGCTTTCCCATGCGTTACCCTTTCCTTGCCTTGCCGTGCATTGCCTAGCGTGCGTTGTCGTGCCTTAGCCTTGTTTCCCCTTGCCGTGCCGTTCCTTCCGTTACCATTGCCTTTCCTTGCTTTCCCTTGCCTTACTTACCTTCCGTTACTCTTTGCTTGTCTTCCGTGCATTGCCTAGCCTTGCGTTGTCGTGCCTTAGCCTTATCTCGACTGACCGTGCCTTCCTTTGCTTTGAGCTTTACTTGCATTGTCGTGCATTGCTTAGCCTTGCGTTGTCGTGCATTAACCTTGCCTAGCCTCACCGTGCCTTGACTTGCGTTACCCTTTCCTTGCCTTGCCGTGCATTTCCTAGCCGTGTGTTGTCGTGCCTTAGCCTTGTTACCACTTGCCGTGCCGTACCTTCCGTTACCCTTGCCTTCCCTTGCTTTCCCTTTCCTTCCTTGCATTCCGTTACTCCTTGCTTGCTTACCGTGCATTGCCTAGCCTTGCGTTGTCATGCCTTAGCCTTGCCTCGCTTGACCGTGCTTTCCCATGCGTTACCCTTTCCTTGCCTTGCCGTGCATTGCCTAGCCGTGCGTTGTCGTGCCTTAGCCTTGTTTCCCCTTGCCGTGCCGTTCCTTCCGTTACACTTGCCTTTCTTTGCTTTCCCTTGCCTTCCTTACTTCCGTTACTCTTTGCTTGCCTTCCGTGCATTGCCAAGCCTTGCGTTGTCGTGCCTTAGCCTTGCCTACCCTGACCGTTCTTTCCCATGCGTTACCCTTTCCTTCCCTTGCCGTGCATTGCCTAGCGTGCGTTGTCGTGCCTTAGACTTGTTTCCCCTTGCCGTGCCGTTCCTTCCGTTACCATTGCCTTTCCTTGCTTTCCTTTGCCTTCCTTACCTTCCGTTACTCTTTGCTTGCCTTCCCTGCATTGCCTAGCCTTGCATTGTCGTGCCTTATCCTTGTCTCTTCTGACCGTGCCTTCCTTTGCTTTAAGCTTTACTTGCATTGTCGTGCATTGCCTAGCCTTGCGTTGTCGTGCATTAGCCTTGCCTAGCCTCACCGTGCCTTGCCTTGCGTTACCCTTTCCTTGCCTTGCCGTGCATTTCCTAGCCGTGTGTTGTCGTGCCTTAGCCTTGTTTCCCCTTGCCGTTGCGTGCCTTTTGTTACACTTGCCGTGCCTGGCTTTGTCTTGCCTTCCGTTCCTTCCGTTACTCTTTCCTTGCCTTGCCGTGCATTGCCTAGCCCTGCGTTGTCGTGCCTTAGCCTTCTTACCCCTTGCCGTGCCGTTCCTTCCGTTACCCTTTCATTCCCTTGCTTTCCCTTACCTTCCTTGCGTTCCGTTACTCTTTGCTTGCTTTCCGTGCATTGCCTAGCCTTGCGTTGTCATGCCTTAGCCTTGCCTCCCCTGACCGTTCTTTCCCATGCGTTACCCTTTCCTTCCCTTGCCGTGCATTGCCTAGCGTGCGTTGTCGTGCCTTAGACTTGTTTCCCCTTGCCGTGCCGTTCCTTCCGTTACCATTGCCTTTCCTTGCTTTCCTTTGCCTTCCTTACCTTCCGTTACTCTTTCCTAGCCTTCCGTGCATTGCCTAGCCTTGCGTTGTCGTGCATTAGCCTTATCTCTTCTAACCGTGCCTTCCTTTGCTTTAAGCTTTACTTGCATTGTCGTGCATTGCCTAGCCTTGCGTTGTCGTGCATTAGCCTTGCCTAGCCTCACCGTGCCTTGCCTTGCGTTACCCTTTACTTGCCTTGCCTTGCATTTCCTAGCCGTGTGTTGTCGTGCCTTAGCCTTGTTTCCCCTTGCCGTTGCGTGCCTTTTGTTACACTTGCCTTGCCTGGCTTTGCCTTGCATTCCTGTCCTTCCGTTACCCTTTCCTTGCCTTGCCGTGCATTGCCTAGCCTTGCATTGTCGTGCCTTATCCTTGCCTCACCTGACCGTGCCTTCCCCTGCGTTACCCTTTCCTTGCCTTGCCGTGCATTGCCTAGCCCTGCGTTGTCGTGCCTTAGCCTTGTTAACCCTTGCCGTGCCGTTCCTTCCGTTACCCTTGCCTTCCCTTGCTTTCCCTTGCCTTCCTTGCGTTCCGTTACTCTTTGCTTGCTTTCCGTGCATTGCCTAGCCTTGCGTTGTCATGCCTTAGGCTTGCCTCGCCTGACCGTGCTTTCCCATGCGTTACCCTTTCCTTGCCTTGCCGTGCATTGCCTAGCGTGCGTTGTCGTGCCTTAGCCTTGTTTCCCCTTGCCGTGCCGTTCCTACCGTTACACTTGCCTTTCTTTGCTTTCCCTTGCCTTCCTTACCTTCCGTTACTCTTTGCTTGCCTTCCGTGCATTGCCTAGCCTTGCGTTGTCGTGCCTTAGCCTTGCCTCGCCTGACCGTGCTTTCCCATGCGTTACCCTTTCCTTGCCTTGCCGTGCATTACCCAGCCTGCGTTGCCGTGCCTTAGCCTTGTTTCGCCTTGCCGTGCCGTTCCTTCCGTTACCCTTGCCTTCCCTTGCTTTCCCTTGCCTTCCTTGCGTTCCGTTACTCTTTGCTTGCTTTCCGTGCATTGCCTAGCCTTGCGTTGTCATGCCTTAGCCTTGCATCGCCTGACCGTGCTTTCCCATGAGTTACCCTTTCCTTGCCTTGCCGTGCATTGCCTAGCCGTGCGTTGTCGTGCCTTAGCCTTGTTTCCCCTTGCCGTTGCGTGCCTTTTGTTACACTTGCCTTGCCTGGCTTTGCCTTGCCTTCCTTTCCTTCCGTTACTCTTTGCTTGCCTTGCCGTGCATTGCCTAGCCCTGCGTTGTCGTGCCTTAGCCTTTTTACCCCTTGCCGTGCCGTCCCTTCCGTTACCCTTGCCTTCCCTTGCTTTCCCTTTCCTTCCTTGCATTCCGTTACTCCTTGCTTGCCTTCCGTGCATTGCCAAGCCTTGCGTTGTCGTGCCTTAGCCTTGCCTCCCCTGACCGTTCTTTCCCATGCGTTACCCTTTCCTTCCCTTGCCGTGCATTGCCTAGCGTGCGTTGTCGTGCCTTAGACTTGTTTCCCCTTGCCGTGCCGTTCCTTCCGTTACCATTGCCTTTCCTTGCTTTCCCTTGCCTTCCTTACCTTCCGTTACTCTTTGCTTGCCTTCCGTGCATTGCCTAGCCTTGCGTTGTCGTGCCTTAGCCTTATCTCGACTGACCGTGCCTTCCTTTGCTTTAAGCTTTCCTTGCATTTTCGTGCATTGCCTAGCCTTGCGTTGTCGTGCATTAACCTTGCCTAGCCTCACCGTGCCTTGCCTTGCGTTACCCTTTCCTTGCCTTGCCGTGCATTTCCTAGCCGTGCGTTGTCGTGCCTTAGCCTTGTTTCCCCTTGCCGTGCCGTTCCTTCCGTTACCCTTGCCTTCCCTTGCTTTCCCTTTCCTTCCTTGCATTCCGTTACTCCTTGCTTGCTTACCGTGCATTGCCTAGCCTTGCGTTGGCTTTCCTTAGCCTTGCCTCGCCTGACCGTGCTTTCCCATGCGTTACCCTTTCCTTGCCTTGCCGTGCATTGCATAGCGTCCGTTGTCGTGCCTTAGCCTTGTTTCCCCTTGCCGTGCCGTTCCTTCCGTTACACTTGCCTTTCTTTGCTTTCCCTTGCCTTCCTTACTTCCGTTACTCTTTGCTTGCCTTCCGTGCATTGCCAAGCCTTGCGTTGTCGTGCCTTAGCCTTGCCTCCCCTGACCGTTCTTTCCCATGCGTTACCCTTTCCTTCCCTTGCCGTGCATTGCCTAGCGTGCGTTGTCGTGCCTTAGACTTGTTTCCCCTTACCGTGCCGTTCCTTCCGTTACCATTGCCTTTCCTTGCTTTCCTTTGCCTTCCTTACCTTCCGTTACTCTTTGCTTGCCTTCCCTGCATTGCCTAGCCTTGCGTTGTCGTGCCTTAGCCTTATCTCGCCTGACCGTGCCTTCGTTTGCTTTAAGCTTTCCTTGCATTGTCGTGCATCGCCTAGCCTTGCGTTTTCGTGCATTAGCCTTGCCTAGCCTCACCGTGCCTTTCCTTGCGTTACCCTTTGCTTGCCTTGCCGTGCATTGCCTAGCCGTGCGTTGTCGTGCCTTAGCCTTGTTTCCCCTTGCCGTGCCGTTCCTTCGGTTACACTTGCCTTTCTTTGCTTTCCCTTTCCTTCCTTACCTTCCGTTTCTCTTTGCTTGCCTTCCGTGCATTGCCTAGCCTTGGGTTGTCGTGCCTTAGCCTTATCTCGCCTGACCGTGCCTTCCTTTGCTTTAAGCTTTACTTGCATTGTCGTGCATTGCCTAGCCTTGCGTTGTCGTGCATTAGCCTTGCCTAGCCTCACCGTGCCTTGCCTTGCGTTACCCTTTCCTTGCCTTGCCGTGCATTGCCTAGCCGTGCGTTGTCGTGCCTTAGCCTTGTATCCCCTTGCCGTTGCGTGCCTTTTGTTACACTTGCCTTGCCTGGCTTTGCCTTGCCTTCCTTTCCTTCCGTTACTCTTTCCTTGCCTTGCCGTGCATTGCCTAGCCTTGCGTTGTCGTGCCTTAGCCTTGTTACCCCTTGCCGTGCCGTTCCTTCCGTTACCCTTGCCTTCCCTTGCTTTCCCTTGCCTTCCTTGCGTTCCGTTACTCTTTGCTTGCTTTCCGTGCATTTCCTAGCCTTGCGTTGTCATGTCTTAGCCTTGCCTCGCTTGACCGTGCTTTCCCATGCGTTACCCTTTCCTTGCCTTGCCGTGCATTGCCTAGCGAGCGTTGTCGTGCCTTAGCCTTGTTTCCCCTTGCCGTGCCGTTCCTTCCGTTACACTTGACTTTCTTTGCTTTCCCTTGCCTTCCTTACTTCCGTTACTCTTTGCTTGCCTTCCGTGCATTGCCAAGCCTTGCGTTGTCGTGCCTTAGCCTTGCCTCCCCTGACCGTTCTTTCCCATGCGTTACCCTTTCCTTCCCTTGCCGTGCATTGCCTAGCGTGCGTTGTCGTGCCTTAGACTTGTTTCCCCTTGCCGTGCCGTTCCTTCCGTTACCATTGCCTTTCCTTGCTTTCCTTTGCCTTCCTTACCTTCCGTTACTCTTTGCTTGCCTTCCCTGCATTGCCTAGCCTTGCGTTGTCGTGCCTCAGCCTTATCTCTTCTGACCGTGCCTTCCTTTGCTTTAAGCTTTACTTGCATTGTCGTGCATTGCCTAGCCTTGCGTTGTCGTGCATTAGCCTTGCCTAGCCTCACCGTGCCTTGCCTTGCGTTACCCTTTCCTTGCCTTGCCGTGCATTTCCTAGCCGTGTGTTGTCGTGCCTTAGCCTTGTTTCCCCTTGCCGTTGCGTGCCTTTTGTTACACTTGCCGTGCCTGGCTTTGCCTTGCCTTCCGTTCCTTCCGTTACTCTTTCCTTGCCTTGCCGTGCATTGCCTAGGCCTGCGTTGTCGTACCTTAGCCTTCTTACCCCTTTCAGTGCCGTTCCTTCCGTTACCCTTGCCTTCCCTTGCTTTCCCTTGCCTTCCTTGCGTTCCGTTACTCTTTCCTTGCCTTGCCGTGCATTGCCTAGCCTTGCATTGTCGTGCCTTATCCTTGCCTCACCTGACCGGGCCTTCCCCTGCGTTACCCTTTCCTTGCCTTGCCGTGCATTGCCTAGCCCTGCGTTGTCGTGCCTTAGCCTTGTTACCCCTTGCCGTGCCGTTCCTTCCGTTACCCTTGCCTTCCCTTGCTTTCCCTTGCCTTCCTTGCGTTCCGTTACTCTTTGCTTGCTTTCCGTGCATTGCCTAGCCTTGCGTTGTCATGCCTTAGGCTTGCCTCGCCTGACCGTGCTTTCCCATGCGTTACCCTTTCCTTGCCTTGCCGTGCATTGCCTAGCGTGCGTTGTCGTGCCTTAGCCTTGTTTCCCCTTGCCGTGCCGTTCCTTCCGTTACACTTGCCTTTCCTTCCTTTCCCTTGCCTTCCTTACCTTCCGTTACTCTTTCCTTGCCTTCCGTGCATTGCCTAGCCTTGCGTTGTCGTGCCTTAGCCTTATCTCGCCTGACCGTGCCTTCCTTTGCTTTAAGCTTTCCTTGCATTGTCGTGCATTGCCTAGCCTTGCGTTGTCGTGCATTAAACTTGCCTAGCCTCACCGTGCCTTGCCTTGCGTTACCCTTTCCTTGCCTTGCCGTGCATTTCCTAACCGTGTGTTGTCGTGCCTTAGCCTTGTTACCCCTTGCCGTGCCGTTCCTTTCGTTACCCTTGCCTTCCCTTGCTTTCCCTTTCCTTCCTTGCATTCCGTTACTCCTTGCTTGCTTTCCGTGCATTGCCTAGCCTTGCGTTGGCTTTCCTTAGCCTTGCCTCGCCTGACCGTGCTTTCCCATGCGTTACCCTTTCCTTCCCTTGCCGTGCATTGCCTAGCGTGCGTTGTCGTGCCTTAGCCTTCTTTCCCCTTGCCGTGCAGTTCCTTCCGTTACACTTGCCTTTCTTTGCTTTCCCTTGCCTTCCATACCTTCCGTTACTCTTTGCTTGCCTTCCGTGCATTGCCAAGCCTTGCGTTGTCGTGCCTTAGCCTTGCCTCCCCTGACAGTGCTTTCCCATGCGTTACCCTTTCCTTGCCTTGCCGTGCATTGCCTAGCGTGCGTTGTCGTGCCTTAGACTTGTTTCCCCTTGCCGTGCCGTTCCTTCCGTTACCATTGCCTTTCCTTGCTTTCCCTTGCCTTCCTTACCTTCCGTTACTCTTTGCTTGCCTTCCCTGCATTGCCTAGCCGTGCGTTGTCGTGCCTTAGCCTTATCTCGCCTGACCGTGCCTTCCTTTGCTTTAAGCTTTACTTGCATTGTCGTGCATTGCCTAGCCTTGCGTTGTCGTGCATTAGCCTTGCCTAGCCTCACCGTGCCTTGCCTTGCGTTACCCTTTCCTTGCCTTGCCGTGCATTTCCTAGCCGTGTGTTGTCGTGCCTTAGCCTTGTTTCCCCTTGCCGTTGCGTGCCTTTTGTTACACTTGCCTTGCCTGGCTTTGCCTTGCCTTCCTTTCCTTCCGTTACTCTTTGCTTGCCTTGCCGTGCATTGCCTAGCCCTGCGTTGTCGTGCCTTAGCCTTGTTACCCCTTGCCGTGCCGTTCCTTCCGTTACCCTTGCGTTCCCTTGCTTTCCCTTGCCTTCCTTGCGTTCCGTTACTCTTTGCTTCCTTTCCGTGCATTGCCTAGCCTTGCGTTGTCATGCCTTAGCCTTGCCTCGCCTGACCGTGCTTTCCCATGCGTTACCCTTTCCTTGCCTTGCCGTGCATTGCCTAGCGTGCGTTGTCGTGCCTTAGCCTTGTTTCCCCTTCCCGTGCCGTTCCTTCCGTTACACTTGCCTTTCCTTCCTTTCCCTTGCCTTCCTTACCTTCCGTTACTCTTTGCTTGTCTTCCGTGCATTGCCTAGCCTTGCGTTGTCGTGCCTTAGCGTTGCCTCGCCTGACCGTGCTTTCAAATGCGTTACCCTTTCCTTGCCTTGCCGTTCATTGCCTAGCGTTCGGTGTCGTGCCTTAGACTTGTTTCCCCTTGCCGTGCCGTTCCTTCCGTTACCCTGGCCTTTCCTTGCTTTCCCTTGCCTTCCTTACCTTCCGTTACTCTTTGCTTGCCTTCCGTGCATTGCCTAGCCTTGCGTTGTCGTGCCTTAGCCTTATCTCGCCTGACCGTGCCTTCCTTTGCTTTAAGCTTTCCTTGCATTGTCGTGCATTGCCTAGCCTTGCGTTGTCGTGCATTAAACTTGCCTAGCCTCACCGTGCCTTGCCTTGCGTTACCCTTTCCTTGCCTTGCCGTGCATTTCCTAGCCGTGTGTTGTCGTGCCTTAGCCTTGTTACCCCTTGCCGTGCCGTTCCTTTCGTTACCCTTGCCTTCCCTTGCTTTCCCTTTCCTTCCTTGCATTCCGTTACTCCTTGCTTGCTTTCCGTGCATTGCCTAGCCTTGCGTTGGCTTTCCTTAGCCTTGCCTCGCCTGACCGTGCTTTCCCATGCGTTACCCTTTCCTTGCCTTGCCGTGCATTGCCTAGCGTGCGTTGTCGTGCCTTAGCCTTGTTTCCCCTTGCCGTGCAGTTCCTTCCGTTACACTTGCCTTTCTTTGCTTTCCCTTGCCTTCCATACCTTCCGTTACTCTTTGCTTGCCTTCCGTGCATTGCCAAGCCTTGCGTTGTCGTGCCTTAGCCTTGCCGCCCCTGACCGTGCTTTCCCATGCGTTACCCTTTCCTTGCCTTGCCGTGCATTGCCTAGCGTGCGTTGTCGTGCGTTAGACTTGTTTCCCCTTGTCGTGCCGTTCCTTCCGTTACCATTGCCTTTCCTTGCTTTCCCTTGCCTTCCTTACCTTCCGTTACTCTTTGCTTGCCTTCCCTGCATTGCCTAGCCGTGCGTTGTCGTGCCTTAGCCTTATCTCGCCTGACCGTGCCTTCCTTTGCTTTAAGCTTTACTTGCATTGTCGTGCATTGCCTAGCCTTGCGTTGTCGTGCATTAGCCTTGCCTAGCCTCACCGTGCCTTGCCTTGCGTTACCCTTTCCTTGCCTTGCCGTGCATTTCCTAGCCGTGTGTTGTCGTGCCTTAGCCTTGTTTCCCCTTGCCGTTGCGTGCCTTTTGTTACACTTGCCTTGCCTGGCTTTGCCTTGCCTTTCTTTCCTTCCGTTACTCTTTGCTTGCCTTGCCGTGCATTGCCTAGCCCTGCGTTGTCGTGCCTTAGCCTTGTTACCCCTTGCCGTGCCGTTCCTTCCGTTACCCTTGCGTTCCCTTGCTTTCCCTTGCCTTCCTTGCGTTCCGTTACTCTTTGCTTCCTTTCCGTGCATTGCCTAGCCTTGCGTTGTCATGCCTTAGCCTTGCCTCGCCTGACCGTGCTTTCCCATGCGTTACCCTTTCCTTGCCTTGCCGTGCATTGCCTAGCGTGCGTTGTCGTGCCTTAGCCTTGTTTCCCCTTGCCGTGCCGTTCCTTCCGTTACCATTGCCTTTCCTTGCTTTCCCTTGCCTTACTTACCTTCCGTTACTCTTTGCTTGTCTTCCGTGCATTGCCTAGCCTTGCGTTGTCGTGCCTTAGCCTTATCTCGACTGACCGTGCCTTCCTTTGCTTTAAGCTTTCTTTGCATTGTCGTGCATTGCCTAGCCTTGCGTTGTCGTGCATTAACCTTGCCTAGCCTCACCGTGCCTTGACTTGCGTTACCCTTTCCTTGCCTTGCCGTGCATTTCCTAGCCGTGTGTTGTCGTGCCTTAGCCTTGTTACCACTTGCCGTGCCGTACCTTCCGTTACCCTTGCCTTCCCTTGCTTTCCCTTTCCTTCCTTGCATTCCGTTACTCCTTGCTTGCTTACCGTGCATTGCCTAGCCTTGCGTTGTCATGCCTTAGCCTTGCCTCGCTTGACCGTGCTTTCCCATGCGTTACCCTTTCCTTGCCTTGCCGTGCATTGCCTAGCCGTGCGTTGTCGTGCCTTAGCCTTGTTTCCCCTTGCCGTGCCGTTCCTTCCGTTACACTTGCCTTTCTTTGCTTTCCCTTGCCTTCCTTACTTCCGTTACTCTTTGCTTGCCTTCCGTGCATTGCCAAGCCTTGCGTTGTCGTGCCTTAGCCTTGCCTACCCTGACCGTTCTTTCCCATGCGTTACCCTTTCCTTCCCTTGCCGTGCATTGCCTAGCGTGCGTTGTAGTGCCTTAGACTTGTTTCCCCTTGCCGTGCCGTTCCTTCCGTTACCATTGCCTTTCCTTGCTTTCCTTTGCCTTCCTTACCTTCCGTTACTCTTTGCTTGCCTTCCCTGCATTGCCTAGCCTTGCATTGTCGTGCCTTAGCCTTATCTCTTCTGACCGTGCCTTCCTTTGCTTTAAGCTTTACTTGCATTGTCGTGCATTGCCTAGCCTTGCGTTGTCGTGCATTAGCCTTGCCTAGCCTCACCGTGCCTTGCCTTGCGTTACCCTTTCCTTGCCTTGCCGTGCATTTCCTAGCCGTGTGTTGTCGTGCCTTAGCCTTGTTTCCCCTTGCCGTTGCGTGCCATTTGTTACACTTGCCGTGCCTGGCTTTGTCTTGCCTTCCGTTCCTTCCGTTACTCTTTCCTTGCCTTGCCGTGCATTGCCTAGCCCTGCGTTGTCGTGCCTTAGCCTTCTTACCCCTTGCCGTGCCGTTCCTTCCGTTACCCTTTCATTCCCTTGCTTTCCCTTGCCTTCCTTGCGTTCCGTTACTCTTTGCTTGCTTTCCGTGCATTGCCTAGCCTTGCGTTGTCATGCCTTAGGCTTGCCTCCCCTGACCGTTCTTTCCCATGCGTTACCCTTTCCTTCCCTTGCCGTGCATTGCCTAGCCTTGCATTGTCGTGCCTTATCCTTGCCTCACCTGACCGTGCCTTCCCCTGCGTTACCCTTTCCTTGCCTTGCCGTGCATTGCCTAGCCCTGCGTTGTCGTGCCTTAGCCTTGTTAACCCTTGCCGTGCCGTTCCTTCCGTTACCCTTGCCTTCCCTTGCTTTCCCTTGCCTTCCTTGCGTTCCGTTACTCTTTGCTTGCTTTCCGTGCATTGCCTAGCCTTGCGTTGTCATGCCTTAGGCTTGCCTCGCCTGACCGTGCTTTCCCATGCGTTACCCTTTCCTTGCCTTGCCGTGCATTGCCTAGCGTGCGTTGTCGTGCCTTAGCCTTGTTTCCCCTTGCCGTGCCGTTCCTTCCGTTACACTTGCCTTTCCTTGCTTTCCCTTGCCTTCCTTACCTTCCGTTACTCTTTGCTTGCCTTCCGTGAATTGCCTAGCCTTGCGTTGTCGTGCCTTAGCCTTGCCTCGCCTGAACGTGCTTTCCCATGCGTTACCCTTTCCTTGCCTTGCCGTGCATTACCCAGCCTGCGTTGCCGTGCCTTAGCCTTGTTTCGCCTTGCCGTGCCGTTCCTTCCGTTACCCTTGCCTTCCCTTGCTTTCCCTTGCCTTCCTTGCGTTCCATTACTCTTTGCTTTCTTTCCGTGCATTGCCTAGCCTTGCGTTGTCATGCCTTAGCCTTGCATCGCCTGACCGTGCTTTCCCATGAGTTACCCTTTCCTTGCCTTTCCGTGCATTGCCTAGCCGTGCGTTGTCGTGCCTTAGACTTGTTTCCCCTTAACGTGCCGTTCCTTCCGTTACACTTGCCTTTCCTTCCTTTCCCTTGCCTTCCTTACCTTCCGTTACTCTTTCCTTGCCTTCCGTGCATTGCCTAGCCTTGCGTTGTCGTGCCTTAGCGTTGCCTCGCCTGACCGTGCTTTCAAATGCGTTACCCTTTCCTTGCCTTGCCGTTCATTGCCTAGCGTTCGGTGTCGTGCCTTAGACTTGTTTCCCCTTGCCGTGCCGTTCCTTCCGTTACCCTTGCCTTTCCTTGCTTTTCCTTGCCTTGCTTACCTTCCGTTACTCTTTGCTTGCCTTCCCTGCATTGCCTAGCCTTGCATTGTCGTGCCTTAGCCTTATCTCTTCTGACCGTGCCTTCCTTTGCTTTAAGCTTTACTTGCATTGTCGTGCATTGCCTAGCCTTGCGTTGTCGTGCATTAGACTTGTTTCCCCTCACCGTGCCTTGCCTTGCGTTACCCTTTACTTGCCTTGCCTTGCATTTCCTAGCCGTGTGTTGTCGTGCCTTAGCCTTGTTTCCCCTTGCCGTTGCGTGCCTTTTGTTACACTTGCCTTGCCTGGCTTTGCCTTGCCTTCCTTACCTTCCGTTACTCTTTCCTTGCCTTGCCGTGCATTGCCTAGCCTTGCATTGTCGTGCCTTATCCTTGCCTCACCTGACCGTGCCTTCCCCTGCGTTACCCTTTCCTTGCCTTGCCGTGCATTGCCTAGCCCTGCGTTGTCGTGCCTTAGCCTTCTTACCCCTTGTCGTGCCGTTCCTTCCGTTACCCTTGCCTTCCCTTGCTTTCCCTTGCCTTCCTTGCGTTCCGTTACTCTTTGCTTGCTTTCCGTGCATTGCCTAGCCTTGCGTTGTCATGCCTTAGGCTTGCCTCGTCTGACCGTGCTTTCCCATGCGTTACCCTTTCCTTGCCTTGCCGTGCATTGCCTAGCGTGCGTTGTCGTGCCTTAGCCTTGTTTCCCCTTGCCGTGCCGTTCCTTCCGTTACACTTGCCTTTCTTTGCTTTCCCTTGCCTTCCTTACCTTCCGTTACTCTTTGCTTCCCTTCCCTGCATTGCCTAGCCTTGCGTTGTCGTGCCTTAGCCTTATCTCGCCTGACCGTGCCTTCCTTTGCTTTAAGCTTTCCTTGAATTGTCGTGCATTGCCTAGCCTTGCGTTGTCGTGCCTTAGCCTTGCCTCGCCTGACCGTGCTTTCCCATGCGTTACCCTTTCCTTGCCTTGCCGTGCATTGCCTAGCCGTGCGTTGTCGTGCCTTAGCCTTGTTTCCCCTTGCCGTGCCGTTCCTTCCGTTACACTTGCCTTTCTTTGCTTTCCCTTGCCTTCCTTACTTCCGTTACTCTTTGCTTGCCTTCCGTGCATTGCCAAGCCTTGCGTTGTCGTGCCTTAGCCTTGCCTCCCCTGACCGTTCTTTCCCATGCGTTACCCTTTCCTTCCCTTGCCGTGCATTGCCTAGCGTGCGTTGTAGTGCCTTAGACTTGTTTCCCCTTGCCGTGCCGTTCCTTCCGTTACCATTGCCTTTCCTTGCTTTCCTTTGCCTTCCTTACCTTCCGTTACTCTTTGCTTGCCTTCCCTGCATTGCCTAGCCTTGCATTGTCGTGCCTTAGCCTTATCTCTTCTAACCGTGCCTTTGTTTTTCCTTTGCTTTAAGCTTTCCTTGCATTGTCGTGCATTGCCTAGCCTTGCGTTGTCGTGCATTAGCCTTGCCTAGCCTCACCGTGCCTTGCCTTGCGTTACCCTTTCCTTGCCTTGCCGTGCATTTCCTAGCCGTGTGTTGTCGTGCCTTAGCCTTGTTTCCCCTTGCCGTTGCGTGCCATTTGTTACACTTGCCGTGCCTGGCTTTGTCTTGCCTTCCGTTCCTTCCGTTACTCTTTCCTTGCCTTGCCGTGCATTGCCTAGCCCTGCGTTGTCGTGCCTTAGCCTTCTTACCCCTTGCCGTGCCGTTCCTTCCGTTACCCTTTCATTCCCTTGCTTTCCCTTGCCTTCCTTGCGTTCCGTTACTCTTTGCTTGCTTTCCGTGCATTGCCTAGCCTTGCGTTGTCATGCCTTAGCCTTGCCTCCCCTGACCGTTCTTTCCCATGCGTTACCCTTTCCTTCCCTTGCCGTTCATTGCCTATCCTTGCATTGTCGTGCCTTATCCTTGCCTCACCTGACCGTGCCTTCCCCTGCGTTACCCTTTCCTTGCCTTGCCGTGCATTGCCTAGCCCTGCGTTGTCGTGCCTTAGCCTTGTTAACCCTTGCCGTGCCGTTCCTTCCGTTACCCTTGCCTTCCCTTGCTTTCCCTTGCCTTCCTTGCGTTCCGTTACTCTTTGCTTGCTTTCCGTGCATTGCCTAGCCTTGCGTTGTCATGCCTTAGGCTTGCCTCGCCTGACCGTGCTTTCCCATGCGTTACCCTTTCCTTGCCTTGCCGTGCATTGCCTAGCGTGCGTTGTCGTGCCTTAGCCTTGTTTCCCCTTGCCGTGCCGTTCCTACCGTTACACTTGCCTTTCTTTGCTTTCCCTTGCCTTCCTTACCTTCCGTTACTCTTTGCTTGCCTTCCGTGAATTGCCTAGCCTTGCGTTGTCGTGCCTTAGCCTTGCCTCGCCTGAACGTGCTTTCCCATGCGTTACCCTTTCCTTGCCTTGCCGTGCATTACCCAGCCTGCGTTGCCGTGCCTTAGCCTTGTTTCGCCTTGCCGTGCCGTTCCTTCCGTTACCCTTGCCTTCCCTTGCTTTCCCTTGCCTTCCTTGCGTTCCATTACTCTTTGCTTTCTTTCCGTGCATTGCCTAGCCTTGCGTTGTCATGCCTTAGCCTTGCATCGCCTGACCGTGCTTTCCCATGAGTTACCCTTTCCTTGCCTTTCCGTGCATTGCCTAGCCGTGCGTTGTCGTGCCTTAGACTTGTTTCCCCTTAACGTGCCGTTCCTTCCGTTACACTTGCCTTTCCTTCCTTTCCCTTGCCTTCCTTACCTTCCGTTACTCTTTCCTTGCCTTCCGTGCATTGCCTAGCCTTGCGTTGTCGTGCCTTAGCGTTGCCTCGCCTGACCGTGCTTTCAAATGCGTTACCCTTTCCTTGCCTTGCCCTTCATTGCCTAGCGTTCGGTGTCGTGCCTTAGACTTGTTTCCCCTTGCCGTGCCGTTCCTTCCGTTACCCTGGCCTTTCCTTCCTTTTCCTTGCCTTGCTTACCTTCCGTTACTCTTTGCTTGCCTTCCCTGAATTGCCTAGCCTTGCATTGTCGTGCCTTAGCCTTATCTCTTCTGACCGTGCCTTCCTTTGCTTTAAGCTTTACTTGCATTGTCGTGCATTGCCTAGCCTTGCGTTGTCGTGCATTAGCCTTGCCTAGCCTCACCGTGCCTTGCCTTGCGTTACCCTTTACTTGCCTTGCCTTGCATTTCCTAGCCGTGTGTTGTCGTGCCTTAGCCTTGTTTCCCCTTGCCGTTGCGTGCCTTTTGTTACACTTGCCTTGCCTGGCTTTTCCTTGCCTTCCTTTCCTTCCGTTACTCTTTCCTTGCCTTGCCGTGCATTGCCTAGCCTTGCATTGTCGTGCCTTATCCTTGCCTCACCTGACCGTGCCTTCCCCTGCGTTACTCTTTCCTTGCCTTGCCGTGCATTGCCTAGCCCTGCGTTGTCGTGCCTTAGCCTTCTTACCCCTTGTCGTGCCGTTCCTTCCGTTACCCTTGCCTTCCCTTGCTTTCCCTTGCCTTCCTTGCGTTCCGTTACTCTTTGCTTGCTTTCCGTGCATTGCCTAGCCTTGCGTTGTCATGCCTTAGGCTTGCCTCGTCTGACCGTGCTTTCCCATGCGTTACCCTTTCCTTGCCTTGCCGTGCATTGCCTAGCGTGCGTTGTCGTGCCTTAGGCTTGTTTCCCCTTGCCGTGCCGTTCCTTCCGTTACACTTGCCTTTCTTTGCTTTCCCTTGCCTTCCTTACCTTCCGTTACTCTTTGCTTCCCTTCCCTGCATTGCCTAGCCTTGCGTTGTCGTGCCTTAGCCTTATCTCGCCTGACCGTGCCTTCCTTTGCTTTAAGCTTTCCTTGCATTGTCGTGCATTGCCTAGCCTTGCGTTGTCGTGAATTAGCCTTGCCTAGCCTCACCGTGCCTTGCCTTGCGTTACCCTTTCCTTGCCTTGCCGTGCATTGCCTAGCCGTGCGTTGTCGTGCCTTAGCCTTGTTTCCCCTTGCCGTGCCGTTCCTTCCGTTACACTTGCCTTTCCTTCCTTTCCCTTGCCTTCCTTACCTTCCGTTACTCTTTGCTTGCCTTCCGTGCATTGCCTAGCCTTGCGTTGTCGTGCCTTAGCGTTGCCTCGCCTGACCGTGCTTTCAAATGCGTTACCCTTTCCTTGCCTTGCCCTTCATTGCCTAGCGTTCGGTGTCGTGCCTTAGACTTGTTTCCCCTTGCCGTGCCGTTCCTTCCGTTACCCTGGCCTTTCCTTCCTTTTCCTTGCCTTGCTTACCTTCCGTTACTCTTTGCTTGCCTTCCCTGAATTTCCTAGCCTTGCGTTGTCGTGCCTTAGCCTTATCTCGCCTGACCTTGCCTTCCTTTGCTTTAAGCTTTCCTTGCATTGTGGTGCATCGCCTAGCTATGCGTTTTCGTGCATTAGCCTTGCCTAGCCTCACCGTGCCTTTCCTTGCGTTACCCTTTGCTTGCCTTGCCCTGCATTGCCTAGCCGTGCGTTGTCGTGCCTTAGCCTTGTTTCCCCTTGCCGTGCCGTTCCTTCCGTTACACTTGCCTTTCTTTGCTTTCCCTTTCCTTCCTTACCTTCCGTTTCTCTTTGTTTGCCTTCCGTGCATTGCCTAGCCTTGGGTTGTCGTGCCTTAGCCTTATCTCGCCTGACCGTGCCTTCCTTTGCTTTAAGCTTTACTTGCATTGTCGTGCATTGCCTAGCCTTGCGTTGTCGTGCATTAGCCTTGCCTAGCCTCACCGTGCCTTGCCTTGCGTTACCCTTTCCTTGCCTTGCCGTGCATTTCCTAGCCGTGTGTTGTCGTGCCTTAGCCTTGTATCCCCTTGCCGTTGCGTGCCTTTTGTTACACTTGCCTTGCCTGGCTTTGCCTTGCCTTCCTTTCCTTCCGTTACTCTTTGCTTGCCTTGCCGTGCATTGCCTAGCCCTGCGTTGTCGTGCCTTAGCCTTGTTACCCCTTGCCGTGCCGTTCCTTCCGTTACCCTTGCCTTCCCTTGCTTTCCCTTGCCTTCCTTGCGTTCCGTTACTCTTTCCTTGCCTTGCCGTGCATTGCCTAGCCTTGCATTTTCGTGCCTTATCCTTGCCTCACCTGACCGTGCCTTCCCCTGCGTTACCCTTTCCTTGCCTTGCCGTGCATTGCCTAGCCCTGCGTTGTCGTGCCTTAGCCTTGTTACCCCTTGCCGTGCCGTTCCTTCCGTTACCCTTGCCTTCCCTTGCTTTCCCTTGCCTTCCTTGCGTTCCGTTACTCTTTGCTTGCTTTCCGTGCATTGCCTAGCCTTGCGTTGTCATGCCTTAGGCTTGCCTCGCCTGACCGTGCTTTCCCATGCGTTACCCTTTCCTTGCCTTGCCGTGCATTGCCTAGCGTGCGTTGTCGTGCCTTAGCCTTGTTTCCCCTTGCCGTGCCGTTCCTTCCGTTACACTTGCCTTTCCTTCCTTTCCCTTGCCTTCCTTACCTTCCGTTACTCTTTCCTTGCCTTCCGTGCATTGCCTAGCCTTGCGTTGTCGTGCCTTAGCCTTATCTCGCCTGACCGTGCCTTCCTTTGCTTTAAGCTTTCCTTGCATTGTCGTGCATTGCCTAGCCTTGCGTTGTCGTGCATTAAACTTGCCTAGCCTCACCGTGCCTTGCCTTGCGTTACCCTTTCCTTGCCTTGCCGTGCATTTCCTAACCGTGTGTTGTCGTGCCTTAGCCTTGTTACCCCTTGCCGTGCCGTTCCTTTCGTTACCCTTGCCTTCCCTTGCTTTCCCTTTCCTTCCTTGCATTCCGTTACTCCTTGCTTGCTTTCCGTGCATTGCCTAGCCTTGCGTTGGCTTTCCTTAGCCTTGCCTCGCCTGACCGTGCTTTCCCATGCGTTACCCTTTCCTTCCCTTGCCGTGCATTGCCTAGCGTGCGTTGTCGTGCCTTAGCCTTCTTTCCCCTTGCCGTGCAGTTCCTTCCGTTACACTTGCCTTTCTTTGCTTTCCCTTGCCTTCCATACCTTCCGTTACTCTTTGCTTGCCTTCCGTGCATTGCCAAGCCTTGCGTTGTCGTGCCTTAGCCTTGCCTCCCCTGACAGTGCTTTCCCATGCGTTACCCTTTCCTTGCCTTGCCGTGCATTGCCTAGCGTGCGTTGTCGTGCCTTAGACTTGTTTCCCCTTGCCGTGCCGTTCCTTCCGTTACCATTGCCTTTCCTTGCTTTCCCTTGCCTTCCTTACCTTCCGTTACTCTTTGCTTGCCTTCCCTGCATTGCCTAGCCGTGCGTTGTCGTGCCTTAGCCTTATCTCGCCTGACCGTGCCTTCCTTTGCTTTAAGCTTTACTTGCATTGTCGTGCATTGCCTAGCCTTGCGTTGTCGTGCATTAGCCTTGCCTAGCCTCACCGTGCCTTGCCTTGCGTTACCCTTTCCTTGCCTTGCCGTGCATTTCCTGGCCGTGTGTTGTCGTGCCTTAGCCTTGTTTCCCCTTGCCGTTGCGTGCCTTTTGTTACACTTGCCTTGCCTGGCTTTGCCTTGCCTTCCTTTCCTTCCGTTACTCTTTGCTTGCCTTGCCGTGCATTGCCTAGCCCTGCGTTGTCGTGCCTTAGCCTTGTTACCCCTTGCCGTGCCGTTCCTTCCGTTACCCTTGCGTTCCCTTGCTTTCCCTTGCCTTCCTTGCGTTCCGTTACTCTTTGCTTCCTTTCCGTGCATTGCCTAGCCTTGCGTTGTCATGCCTTAGCCTTGCCTCGCCTGACCGTGCTTTCCCATGCGTTACCCTTTCCTTGCCTTGCCGTGCATTGCCTAGCGTGCGTTGTCGTGCCTTAGCCTTGTTTCCCCTTCCCGTGCCGTTCCTTCCGTTACACTTGCCTTTCCTTCCTTTCCCTTGCCTTCCTTACCTTCCGTTACTCTTTGCTTGTCTTCCGTGCATTGCCTAGCCTTGCGTTGTCGTGCCTTAGCGTTGCCTCGCCTGACCGTGCTTTCAAATGCGTTACCCTTTCCTTGCCTTGCCGTTCATTGCCTAGCGTTCGGTGTCGTGCCTTAGACTTGTTTCCCCTTGCCGTGCCGTTCCTTCCGTTACCCTGGCCTTTCCTTGCTTTCCCTTGCCTTCCTTACCTTCCGTTACTCTTTGCTTGCCTTCCGTGCATTGCCTAGCCTTGCGTTGTCGTGCCTTAGCCTTATCTCGCCTGACCGTGCCTTCCTTTGCTTTAAGCTTTCCTTGCATTGTCGTGCATTGCCTAGCCTTGCGTTGTCGTGCATTAAACTTGCCTAGCCTCACCGTGCCTTGCCTTGCGTTACCCTTTCCTTGCCTTGCCGTGCATTTCCTAGCCGTGTGTTGTCGTGCCTTAGCCTTGTTACCCCTTGCCGTGCCGTTCCTTTCGTTACCCTTGCCTTCCCTTGCTTTCCCTTTCCTTCCTTGCATTCCGTTACTCCTTGCTTGCTTTCCGTGCATTGCCTAGCCTTGCGTTGGCTTTCCTTAGCCTTGCCTCGCCTGACCGTGCTTTCCCATGCGTTACCCTTTCCTTGCCTTGCCGTGCATTGCCTAGCGTGCGTTGTCGTGCCTTAGCCTTGTTTCCCCTTGCCGTGCAGTTCCTTCCGTTACACTTGCCTTTCTTTGCTTTCCCTTGCCTTCCATACCTTCCGTTACTCTTTGCTTGCCTTCCGTGCATTGCCAAGCCTTGCGTTGTCGTGCCTTAGCCTTGCCGCCCCTGACCGTGCTTTCCCATGCGTTACCCTTTCCTTGCCTTGCCGTGCATTGCCTAGCGTGCGTTGTCGTGCGTTAGACTTGTTTCCCCTTGTCGTGCCGTTCCTTCCGTTACCATTGCCTTTCCTTGCTTTCCCTTGCCTTCCTTACCTTCCGTTACTCTATGCTTGCCTTCCCTGCATTGCCTAGCCGTGCGTTGTCGTGCCTTAGCCTTATCTCGCCTGACCGTGCCTTCCTTTGCTTTAAGCTTTACTTGCATTGTCGTGCATTGCCTAGCCTTGCGTTGTCGTGCATTAGCCTTGCCTAGCCTCACCGTGCCTTGCCTTGCGTTACCCTTTCCTTGCCTTGCCGTGCATTTCCTAGCCGTGTGTTGTCGTGCCTTAGCCTTGTTTCCCCTTGCCGTTGCGTGCCTTTTGTTACACTTGCCTTGCCTGGCTTTGCCTTGCCTTCCTTTCCTTCCGTTACTCTTTGCTTGCCTTGCCGTGCATTGCCTAGCCCTGCGTTGTCGTGCCTTAGCCTTGTTACCCCTTGCCGTGCCGTTCCTTCCGTTACCCTTGCGTTCCCTTGCTTTCCCTTGCCTTCCTTGCGTTCCGTTACTCTTTGCTTCCTTTCCGTGCATTGCCTAGCCTTGCGTTGTCATGCCTTAGCCTTGCCTCGCCTGACCGTGCTTTCCCATGCGTTACCCTTTCCTTGCCTTGCCGTGCATTGCCTAGCGTGCGTTGTCGTGCCTTAGCCTTGTTTCCCCTTGCCGTGCCGTTCCTTCCGTTACCATTGCCTTTCCTTGCTTTCCCTTGCCTTACTTACCTTCCGTTACTCTTTGCTTGTCTTCCGTGCATTGCCTAGCCTTGCGTTGTCGTGCCTTAGCCTTATCTCGACTGACCGTGCCTTCCTTTGCTTTAAGCTTTCTTTGCATTGTCGTGCATTGCCTAGCCTTGCGTTGTCGTGCATTAACCTTGCCTAGCCTCACCGTGCCTTGACTTGCGTTACCCTTTCCTTGCCTTGCCGTGCATTTCCTAGCCGTGTGTTGTCGTGCCTTAGCCTTGTTACCACTTGCCGTGCCGTACCTTCCGTTACCCTTGCCTTCCCTTGCTTTCCCTTTCCTTCCTTGCATTCCGTTACTCCTTGCTTGCTTACCGTGCATTGCCTAGCCTTGCGTTGTCATGCCTTAGCCTTGCCTCGCTTGACCGTGCTTTCCCATGCGTTACCCTTTCCTTGCCTTGCCGTGCATTGCCTAGCCGTGCGTTGTCGTGCCTTAGCCTTGTTTCCCCTTGCCGTGCCGTTCCTTCCGTTACACTTGCCTTTCTTTGCTTTCCCTTGCCTTCCTTACTTCCGTTACTCTTTGCTTGCCTTCCGTGCATTGCCAAGCCTTGCGTTGTCGTGCCTTAGCCTTGCCTACCCTGACCGTTCTTTCCCATGCGTTACCCTTTCCTTCCCTTGCCGTGCATTGCCTAGCGTGCGTTGTAGTGCCTTAGACTTGTTTCCCCTTGCCGTGCCGTTCCTTCCGTTACCATTGCCTTTCCTTGCTTTCCTTTGCCTTCCTTACCTTCCGTTACTCTTTGCTTGCCTTCCCTGCATTGCCTAGCCTTGCATTGTCGTGCCTTAGCCTTATCTCTTCTGACCGTGCCTTCCTTTGCTTTAAGCTTTACTTGCATTGTCGTGCATTGCCTAGCCTTGCGTTGTCGTGCATTAGCCTTGCCTAGCCTCACCGTGCCTTGCCTTGCGTTACCCTTTCCTTGCCTTGCCGTGCATTTCCTAGCCGTGTGTTGTCGTGCCTTAGCCTTGTTTCCCCTTGCCGTTGCGTGCCATTTGTTACACTTGCCGTGCCTGGCTTTGTCTTGCCTTCCGTTCCTTCCGTTACTCTTTCCTTGCCTTGCCGTGCATTGCCTAGCCCTGCGTTGTCGTGCCTTAGCCTTCTTACCCCTTGCCGTGCCGTTCCTTCCGTTACCCTTTCATTCCCTTGCTTTCCCTTGCCTTCCTTGCGTTCCGTTACTCTTTGCTTGCTTTCCGTGCATTGCCTAGCCTTGCGTTGTCATGCCTTAGCCTTGCCTCCCCTGACCGTTCTTTCCCATGCGTTACCCTTTCCTTCCCTTGCCGTGCATTGCCTAGCCTTGCATTGTCGTGCCTTATCCTTGCCTCACCTGACCGTGCCTTCCCCTGCGTTACCCTTTCCTTGCCTTGCCGTGCATTGCCTAGCCCTGCGTTGTCGTGCCTTAGCCTTGTTAACCCTTGCCGTGCCGTTCCTTCCGTTACCCTTGCCTTCCCTTGCTTTCCCTTGCCTTCCTTGCGTTCCGTTACTCTTTGCTTGCTTTCCGTGCATTGCCTAGCCTTGCGTTGTCATGCCTTAGGCTTGCCTCGCCTGACCGTGCTTTCCCATGCGTTACCCTTTCCTTGCCTTGCCGTGCATTGCCTAGCGTGCGTTGTCGTGCCTTAGCCTTGTTTCCCCTTGCCGTGCCGTTCCTACCGTTACACTTGCCTTTCTTTGCTTTCCCTTGCCTTCCTTACCTTCCGTTACTCTTTGCTTGCCTTCCGTGCATTGCCTAGCCTTGCGTTGTCGTGCCTTAGCCTTGCCTCGCCTGAACGTGCTTTCCCATGCGTTACCCTTTCCTTGCCTTGCCGTGCATTACCCAGCCTGCGTTGCCGTGCCTTAGCCTTGTTTCGCCTTGCCGTGCCGTTCCTTCCGTTACCCTTGCCTTCCCTTGCTTTCCCTTGCCTTCCTTGCGTTCCATTACTCTTTGCTTTCTTTCCGTGCATTGCCTAGCCTTGCGTTGTCATGCCTTAGCCTTGCATCGCCTGACCGTGCTTTCCCATGAGTTACCCTTTCCTTGCCTTTCCGTGCATTGCCTAGCCGTGCGTTGTCGTGCCTTAGACTTGTTTCCCCTTAACGTGCCGTTCCTTCCGTTACACTTGCCTTTCCTTCCTTTCCCTTGCCTTCCTTACCTTCCGTTACTCTTTCCTTGCCTTCCGTGCATTGCCTAGCCTTGCGTTGTCGTGCCTTAGCGTTGCCTCGCCTGACCGTGCTTTCAAATGCGTTACTCTTTCCTTGCCTTGCCCTTCATTGCCTAGCGTTCGGTGTCGTGCCTTAGACTTGTTTCCCCTTGCCGTGCCGTTCCTTCCGTTACCCTGGCCTTTCCTTCCTTTTCCTTGCCTTGCTTACCTTCCGTTACTCTTTGCTTGCCTTCCCTGAATTTCCTAGCCTTGCGTTGTCGTGCCTTAGCCTTATCTCGCCTGACCTTGCCTTCCTTTGCTTTAAGCTTTCCTTGCATTGTCGTGCATCGCCTAGCCTTGCGTTTTCGTGCATTAGCCTTGCCTAGCCTCACCGTGCCTTTCCTTGCGTTACCCTTTGCTTGCGTTGCCGTGCATTGCCTAGCCGTGCGTTGTCGTGCCTTAGCCTTGTTTCCCCTTGCCGTGCCGTTCCTTCCGTTACACTTGCCTTTCTTTGCTTTCCCTTTCTTTCCTTACCTTCCGTTTCTCTTTGTTTGCCTTCCGTGCATTGCCTAGCCTTGGGTTGTCGTGCCTTAGCCTTGCCTCGCCTGACCGTGCTTTCCCATGCGTTACCCTTTCCTTGCCTTGCCGTGCATTGCCTAGCGTGCGTTGTCGTGCCTTAGCATTGTTTCCCCTTGCCGTGCCGTTCCTTCCGTTACACTTGCCTTTCCTTGCTTTCCCTTGCCTTCCTTACCTTCTGTTACTCTTTGCTTGCCTTCCCTGCATTGCCTAGCCTTGCGTTGTCGTGCCTTAGCCTTATCTCGCCTGACCGTGCCTTCCTTTGCTTTAAGCTTTACTTGCATTGTCGTGCATTGCCTAGCCTTGCGTTGTCGTGCATTAGCCTTGCCTAGCCTCACCGTGCCTTGCCTTGCGTTACCCTTTCCTTGCCTTGCCGTGCATTTCCTAGCCGTGTGTTGTCGTGCCTTAGCCTTGTTTCCCCTTGCCGTTGCGTGCCTTTTGTTACACTTGCCTTGCCTGGCTTTGCTTTGCCTTCCTTTCCTTCCGTTACTCTTTGCTTGCCTTGCCGTGCATTGCCTAGCCCTGCGTTGTCGTGCCTTAGCCTTGTTACCCCTTGCCGTGCCGTTCCTTCCGTTACCCTTGCCTTCCCTTGCTTTCCCTTGCCTTCCTTGCGTTCCGTTACTCTTTGCTTGCTTTCCGTGCATTTCCTAGCCTTGCGTTGTCATGTCTTAGCCTTGCCTCGCTTGACCGTGCTTTCCCATGCGTTACCCTTTCCTTGCCTTGCCGTGCATTGCCTAGCGAGCGTTGTCGTGCCTTAGCCTTGTTTCCCCTTGCCGTGCCGTTCCTTCCGTTACACTTGCCTTTCTTTGCTTTCCCTTGCCTTCCTTACTTCCGTTACTCTTTGCTTGCCTTCCGTGCATTGCCAAGCCTTGCGTGGTCGTGCCTTAGCCTTGCCTCCCCTGACCGTTCTTTCCCATGCGTTACCCTTTCCTTCCCTTGCCGTGCATTGCCTAGCGTGCGTTGTCGTGCCTTAGACTTGTTTCCCCTTGCCGTGCCGTTCCTTCCGTTACCATTGCCTTTCCTTGCTTTCCTTTGCCTTCCTTACCTTCCGTTACTCTTTGCTTGCCTTCCCTGCAATGCCTAGCCTTGCGTTGTCGTGCCTCAGCCTTATCTCTTCTGACCGTGCCTTCCTTTGCTTTAAGCTTTACTTGCATTGTCGTGCATTGCCTAGCCTTGCGTTGTCGTGCATTAGCCTTGCCTAGCCTCACCGTGCCTTGCCTTGCGTTACCCTTTCCTTGCCTTGCCGTGCATTTCCTAGCCGTGTGTTGTCGTGCCTTAGCCTTGTTTCCCCTTGCCGTTGCGTGCCTTTTGTTACACTTACCGTGCCTGGCTTTGCCTTGCCTTCCGTTCCTTCAGTTACTCTTTCCTTGCCTTGCCGTGCATTGCCTAGCCGTGTGTTGTCGTGCCTTAGCCTTCTTACCCCTTGCCGTGCCGTTCCTTCCGTTACCCTTGCCTTCCCTTGCTTTCCCTTGCCTTCCTTGTGTTCCGTTACTCTTTCCTTGCCTTGCCGTGCATTGCCTAGCCTTGCATTGTCGTGCCTTATCCTTGCCTCACCTGACCGTGCCTTCCCCTGCGTTACCCTTTCCTTGCCTTGACGTGCATTGCCTAGCCCTGCGTTGTCGTGCCTTAGCCTTGTTACCCCTTGCCGTGCCGTTCCTTCCGTTACCCTTGCCTTCCCTTGCTTTCCCTTGCCTTCCTTGCGTTCCGTTACTCTTTGCTTCCTTTCCGTGCATTGCCTAGCCTTGCGTTGTCATGCCTTAGACTTGCCTCGCCTGACCGTGCTTTCCCATGCGTTACCCTTTCCTTGCCTTGCCGTGCATTGCCTAGCGTGCGTTGTCGTGCCTTAGCCTTGTTTCCCCTTGCCGTGCCGTTCCTTCCGTTACACTTGCCTTTCCTTCCTTTCCCTTGCCTTCCTTACCTTCCGTTACTCTTTGCTTGTCTTCCGTGCATTGCCTAGCCTTGCGTTGTCGTGCCTTAGCGTTGCCTCGCCTGACCGTGCTTTCAAATGCGTTACCCTTTCCTTGCCTTGCCGTTCATTGCCTAGCGTTCGGTGTCGTGCCTTAGACTTGTTTCCCCTTGCCGTGCCGTTCCTTCCGTTACCCTGGCCTTTCCTTGCTTTCCCTTGCCTTCCTTACCTTCCGTTACTCTTTGCTTGCCTTCCGTGCATTGCCTAGCCTTGCGTTGTCGTGCCTTAGCCTTATCTCGCCTGACCGTGCCTTCCTTTGCTTTAAGCTTTCCTTGCATTGTCGTGCATTGCCTAGCCTTGCGTTGTCGTGCATTAAACTTGCCTAGCCTCACCGTGCCTTGCCTTCCGTTACTCTTTGCTTGCCTTGCCGTGCATTTCCTGGCCGTGTGTTGTCGTGCCTTAGCCTTGTTACCCCTTGCCGTGCCGTTCCTTCCGTTACCATTGCCTTTCCTTGCTTTCCCTTGCCTTCCTTGCATTCCGTTACTCCTTGCTTGCTTTCCGTGCATTGCCTAGCCTTGCGTTGGCTTTCCTTAGCCTTGCCTCGCCTGACCGTGCTTTCCCATGCGTTACCCTTTCCTTGCCTTGCCGTGCATTGCCTAGCGTGCGTTGTCGTGCCTTAGCCTTGTTTCCCCTTGCCGTGCAGTTCCTTCCGTTACACTTGCCTTTCTTTGCTTTCCCTTGCCTTCCATACCTTCCGTTACTCTTTGCTTGCCTTCCGTGTATTGCCAAGCCTTGCGTTGTCGTGCCTTAGCCTTGCCTCCCCTGACCGTGCTTTCCCATGCGTTACCCTTTCCTTGCCTTGCCGTGCATTTCCTAGCCGTGTGTTGTCGTGCCTTAGCCTTGTTTCCCCTTGCCGTTGCGTGCCTTTTGTTACACTTGCCTTGCCTGGCTTTGCCTTGCCTTCCTTTCCTTCCGTTACTCTTTGCTTGCCTTGCCGTGCATTGCCTAGCCCTGCGTTGTCGTGCCTTAGCCTTGTTACCCCTTGCCGTGCCGTTCCTTCCGTTACCCTTGCGTTCCCTTGCTTTCCCTTGCCTTCCTTGCGTTCCGTTACTCTTTGCTTCCTTTCCGTGCATTGCCTAGCCTTGCGTTGTCATGCCTTAGCCTTGCCTCGCCTGACCGTGCTTTCCCATGCGTTACCCTTTCCTTGCCTTGCCGTGCATTGCCTAGCGTGCGTTGTCGTGCCTTAGCCTTGTTTCCCCTTGCCGTGCCGTTCCTTCCGTTACCATTGCCTTTCCTTGCTTTCCCTTGCCTTACTTACCTTCCGTTACTCTTTGCATGTCTTCCGTGCATTGCCTAGCCTTGCGTTGTCGTGCCTTAGCCTTATCTCGCCTGACCGTGCCTTCCTTTGCTTTAAGCTTTCCTTGCATTGTCGTGCATTGCCTAGCCTTGCGTTGTCGTGCATTAGCCTTGCCTAGCCTCACCGTGCCTTGCCTTGCGTTACCCTTTCCTTGCCTTGCCGTGCATTTCCTAGCCGTGTGTTGTCGTGCCTTAGCCTTGTTTCCCCTTGCCGTTGCGTGCCTTTTGTTACACTTGCCGTGCCTGGCTTTGCCTTGCCTTCCGTTCCTTCCGTTACTCTTTCCTTGCCTTGCCGTGCATTGCCTAGCCCTGCGTTGTCGTGCCTTAGCCTTGTTACCCCTTGCCGTGCCGTTCCTTCCGTTACCCTTGCCTTCCCTTGCTTTCCCTTGCCTTCCTTGCGTTCCGTTACTCTTTGCTTGCTTTCCGTGCATTGCCTAGCCTTGCGTTGTCATGCCTTAGCCTTGCCTCGCCTGACCGTGCTTTCCCATGCGTTACCCTTTCCTTGCCTTGCCGTGCATTGCCTAGCGTGCGTTGTCGTGCCTTAGCCTTGTTTCCCCTTGCCGTGCCGTTCCTTCCGTTACCATTGGCTTTCCTTGCTTTCCCTTGCCTTACTTACCTTCCGTTACTTTTTTCTTGCCTTCCCTGCATTGCCTAGCCTTGCGTTGTCGTGCCTTAGCCTTATCTCTTCTAACCGTGCCTTCCTTTGCTTTAAGCTTTACTTGCATTGTCGTGCATTGCCTAGCCTTGCGTTGTCGTGCATTAGACTTGCCTAGCCTCACCGTGCCTTGCCTTGCGTTACCCTTTACTTGCCTTGCCTTGCATTTCCTAGCCGTGTGTTGTCGTGCCTTAGCCTTGTTTCCCCTTGCCGTTGCGTGCCTTTTGTTACACTTGCCTTGCCTGGCTTTGCCTTGCCTTCCTTTCCTTCCGTTACTCTTTCCTTGCCTTGCCGTGCATTGCCTAGCCTTGCATTGTCGTGCCTTATCCTTGCCTCACCTGACCGTGCCTTCCCCTGCGTTACCCTTTCCTTGCCTTGCCGTGCATTGCCTAGCCCTGCGTTGTCGTGCCTTAGCCTTGTTACCCCTTGCCGTGCCGTTCCTTCCGTTACCCTTGCCTTCCCTTGCTTTCCCTTGCCTTCCTTGCGTTCCGTTACTCTTTGCTTGCTTTCCGTGCATTGCCTAGCCTTGCGTTGTCATGCCTTAGGCTTGCCTCGTCCGACCGTGCTTTCCCATGCGTTACCCTTTCCTTGCCTTGCCGTGCATTGCCTAGCGTGCGTTGTCGTGCCTTAGCCTTGTTTCCCCTTGCCGTGCCGTTCCTTCCGTTACACTTGCCTTTCTTTGCTTTCCCTTGCCTTCCTTACCTTCCGTTACTCTTTGCTTCCCTTCCCTGCATTGCCTAGCCTTGCGTTGTCGTGCCTTAGCCTTATCTCGCCTGACCGTGCCTTCCTTTGCTTTAAGCTTTCCTTGAATTGTCGTGCATTGCCTAGCCTTGCGTTGTCGTGAATTAGCCTTGCCTAGCCTCACCGTGCCTTGCCTTGCGTTATCCTTTCCTTGCCTTGCCGTGCATTGCCTAGCCGTGCGTTGTCGTGCCTTAGCCTTGTTTCCCCTTGCCGTGGCGTGCCTTTTGTTACACTTGCCTTTCCTGGCTTTGACTTGCCTTCCTTTCCTTCCGTTACTCTTTCCTTGCCTTGCCGTGCATTGCCTAGCCCTGCGTTGCCGTGCCTTAGCCTTGTTACCCCTTGCCGTGCCGTTCCTTCCGTTACCCTTGCCTTCCCTTGCTTTCCCTTGCCTTCCTTGCGTTCCGTTACTCTTTGCTTGCTTTCCGTGCATTGCCTAGCCTTGCGTTGTCATGCCTTAGCCTTGCATCGCCTGACCGTGCTTTCCCATGAGTTACCCTTTCCTTGCCTTTCCGTGCATTGCCTAGCCGTGCGTTGTCGTGCCTTAGCCTTGTTTCCCCTTGCCGTGCCGTTCCTTCCGTTACACTTGCCTTTCCTTCCTTTCCCTTGCCTTCCTTACCTTCCGTTACTCTTTGCTTGCCTTCCGTGCATTGCCTAGCCTTGCGTTGTCGTGCCTTAGCGTTGCCTCGCCTGACCGTGCTTTCAAATGCGTTACCCTTTCCTTGCCTTGCCCTTCATTGCCTAGCGTTCGGTGTCGTGCCTTAGACTTGTTTCCCCTTGCCGTGCCGTTCCTTCCGTTACCCTGGCCTTTCCTTCCTTTTCCTTGCCTTGCTTACCTTCCGTTACTCTTTGCTTGCCTTCCCTGAATTTCCTAGCCTTGCGTTGTCGTGCCTTAGCCTTATCTCGCCTGACCTTGCCTTCCTTTGCTTTAAGCTTTCCTTGCATTGTGGTGCATCGCCTAGCCATGCGTTTTCGTGCATTAGCCTTGCCTAGCCTCACCGTGCCTTTCCTTGCGTTACCCTTTGCTTGCCTTGCCGTGCATTGCCTAGCCGTGCGTTGTCGTGCCTTAGCCTTGTTTCCCCTTGCCGTGCCGTTCCTTCCGTTACACTTGCCTTTCTTTGCTTTCCCTTTCCTTCCTTACCTTCCGTTTCTCTTTGTTTGCCTTCCGTGCATTGCCTAGCCTTGGGTTGTCGTGCCTTAGCCTTGCCTCGCCTGACCGTGCTTTCCCATGCGTTACACTTTCCTTGCCTTGCCGTGCATTGCCTAGCGTGCGTTGTCGTGCCTTAGCATTGTTTCCCCTTGCCGTGCCGTTCCTTCCGTTACACTTGCCTTTCCTTGCTTTCCCTTGCCTTCCTTACCTTCTGTTACTCTTTGCTTGCCTTCCCTGCATTGCCTAGCCTTGCGTTGTCGTGCCTTAGCCTTATCTCGCCTGACCGTGCCTTCCTTTGCTTTAAGCTTTACTTGCATTGTCGTGCATTGCCTAGCCTTGCGTTGTCGTGCATTAGCCTTGCCTAGCCTCACCGTGCCTTGCCTTGCGTTACCCTTTCCTTGCCTTGCCGTGCATTTCCTAGCCGTGTGTTGTCGTGCCTTAGCCTTGTTTCCCCTTGCCGTTGCGTGCCTTTTGTTACACTTGCCTTGCCTGGCTTTGCCTTGCCTTCCTTTCCTTCCGTTACTCTTTGCTTGCCTTGCCGTGCATTGCCTAGCCCTGCGTTGTCGTGCCTTAGCCTTGTTACCCCTTGCCGTGCCGTTCCTTCCGTTACCCTTGCCTTCCCTTGCTTTCCCTTGCCTTCCTTGCGTTCCGTTACTCTTTGCTTGCTTTCCGTGCATTTCCTAGCCTTGCGTTGTCATGTCTTAGCCTTGCCTCGCTTGACCGTGCTTTCCCATGCGTTACCCTTTCCTTGCCTTGCCGTGCATTGCCTAGCGAGCGTTGTCGTGCCTTAGCCTTGTTTCCCCTTGCCGTGCCGTTCCTTCCGTTACACTTGGCTTTCTTTGCTTTCCCTTGCCTTCCTTACTTCCGTTACTCTTTGCTTGCCTTCCGTGCATTGCCAAGCCTTGCGTGGTCGTGCCTTAGCCTTGCCTCCCCTGACCGTTCTTTCCCATGCGTTACCCTTTCCTTCCCTTGCCGTGCATTGCCTAGCGTGCGTTGTCGTGCCTTAGACTTGTTTCCCCTTGCCGTGCCGTTCCTTCCGTTACCATTGCCTTTCCTTGCTTTCCTTTGCCTTCCTTACCTTCCGTTACTCTTTGCTTGCCTTCCCTGCATTGCCTAGCCTTGCGTTGTCGTGCCTCAGCCTTATCTCTTCTGACCGTGCCTTCCTTTGCTTTAAGCTTTACTTGCATTGTCGTGCATTGCCTAGCCTTGCGTTGTCGTGCATTAGCCTTGCCTAGCCTCACCGTGCCTTGCCTTGCGTTACCCTTTCCTTGCCTTGCCGTGCATTTCCTAGCCGTGTGTTGTCGTGCCTTAGCCTTGTTTCCCCTTGCCGTTGCGTGCCTTTTGTTACACTTACCGTGCCTGGCTTTGCCTTGCCTTCCGTTCCTTCCGTTACTCTTTCCTTGCCTTGCCGTGCATTGCCTAGCCGTGTGTTGTCGTGCCTTAGCCTTCTTACCACTTGCCGTGCCGTTCCTTCCGTTACCCTTGCCTTCCCTTGCTTTCCCTTGACTTCCTTGCGTTCCGTTACTCTTTCCTTGCCTTGCCGTGCATTGCCTAGCCTTGCATTGTCGTGCCTTATCCTTGCCTCACCTGACCGGGCCTTCCCCTGCGTTACCCTTTCCTTGCCTTGCCGTGCATTGCCTAGCCCTGCGTTGTCGTGCCTTAGCCTTGTTACCCCTTGCCGTGCCGTTCCTTCCGTTACCCTTGCCTTCCCTTGCTTTCCCTTGCCTTCCTTGCGTTCCGTTACTCTTTGCTTGCTTTCCGTGCATTGCCTAGCCTTGCGTTGTCATGCCTTAGGCTTGCCTCGCCTGACCGTGCTTTCCCATGCGTTACCCTTTCCTTGCCTTGCCGTGCATTGCCTAGCGTGCGTTGTCGTGCCTTAGCCTTGTTTCCCCTTGCCGTGCCGTTCCTTCCGTTACACTTGCCTTTCCTTCCTTTCCCTTGCCTTCCTTACCTTCCGTTACTCTTTCCTTGCCTTCCGTGCATTGCCTAGCCTTGCGTTGTCGTGCCTTAGCCTTATCTCGCCTGACCGTGCCTTCCTTTGCTTTAAGCTTTCCTTGCATTGTCGTGCATTGCCTAGCCTTGCGTTGTCGTGCATTAAACTTGCCTAGCCTCACCGTGCCTTGCCTTGCGTTACCCTTTCCTTGCCTTGCCGTGCATTTCCTAACCGTGTGTTGTCGTGCCTTAGCCTTGTTACCCCTTGCCGTGCCGTTCCTTTCGTTACCCTTGCCTTCCCTTGCTTTCCCTTTCCTTCCTTGCATTCCGTTACTCCTTGCTTGCTTTCCGTGCATTGCCTAGCCTTGCGTTGGCTTTCCTTAGCCTTGCCTCGCCTGACCGTGCTTTCCCATGCGTTACCCTTTCCTTCCCTTGCCGTGCATTGCCTAGCGTGCGTTGTCGTGCCTTAGCCTTCTTTCCCCTTGCCGTGCAGTTCCTTCCGTTACACTTGCCTTTCTTTGCTTTCCCTTGCCTTCCATACCTTCCGTTACTCTTTGCTTGCCTTCCGTGCATTGCCAAGCCTTGCGTTGTCGTGCCTTAGCCTTGCCTCCCCTGACAGTGCTTTCCCATGCGTTACCCTTTCCTTGCCTTGCCGTGCATTGCCTAGCGTGCGTTGTCGTGCCTTAGACTTGTTTCCCCTTGCCGTGCCGTTCCTTCCGTTACCATTGCCTTTCCTTGCTTTCCCTTGCCTTCCTTACCTTCCGTTACTCTTTGCTTGCCTTCCCTGCATTGCCTAGCCGTGCGTTGTCGTGCCTTAGCCTTATCTCGCCTGACCGTGCCTTCCTTTGCTTTAAGCTTTACTTGCATTGTCGTGCATTGCCTAGCCTTGCGTTGTCGTGCATTAGCCTTGCCTAGCCTCACCGTGCCTTGCCTTGCGTTACCCTTTCCTTGCCTTGCCGTGCATTTCCTAGCCGTGTGTTGTCGTGCCTTAGCCTTGTTTCCCCTTGCCGTTGCGTGCCTTTTGTTACACTTGCCTTGCCTGGCTTTGCCTTGCCTTCCTTTCCTTCCGTTACTCTTTGCTTGCCTTGCCGTGCATTGCCTAGCCCTGCGTTGTCGTGCCTTAGCCTTGTTACCCCTTGCCGTGCCGTTCCTTCCGTTACCCTTGCGTTCCCTTGCTTTCCCTTGCCTTCCTTGCGTTCCGTTACTCTTTGCTTCCTTTCCGTGCATTGCCTAGCCTTGCGTTGTCATGCCTTAGCCTTGCCTCGCCTGACCGTGCTTTCCCATGCGTTACCCTTTCCTTGCCTTGCCGTGCATTGCCTAGCGTGCGTTGTCGTGCCTTAGCCTTGTTTCCCCTTCCCGTGCCGTTCCTTCCGTTACACTTGCCTTTCCTTCCTTTCCCTTGCCTTCCTTACCTTCCGTTACTCTTTGCTTGTCTTCCGTGCATTGCCTAGCCTTGCGTTGTCGTGCCTTAGCGTTGCCTCGCCTGACCGTGCTTTCAAATGCGTTACCCTTTCCTTGCCTTGCCGTTCATTGCCTAGCGTTCGGTGTCGTGCCTTAGACTTGTTTCCCCTTGCCGTGCCGTTCCTTCCGTTACCCTGGCCTTTCCTTGCTTTCCCTTGCCTTCCTTACCTTCCGTTACTCTTTGCTTGCCTTCCGTGCATTGCCTAGCCTTGCGTTGTCGTGCCTTAGCCTTATCTCGCCTGACCGTGCCTTCCTTTGCTTTAAGCTTTCCTTGCATTGTCGTGCATTGCCTAGCCTTGCGTTGTCGTGCATTAAACTTGCCTAGCCTCACCGTGCCTTGCCTTGCGTTACCCTTTCCTTGCCTTGCCGTGCATTTCCTAGCCGTGTGTTGTCGTGCCTTAGCCTTGTTACCCCTTGCCGTGCCGTTCCTTTCGTTACCCTTGCCTTCCCTTGCTTTCCCTTTCCTTCCTTGCATTCCGTTACTCCTTGCTTGCTTTCCGTGCATTGCCTAGCCTTGCGTTGGCTTTCCTTAGCCTTGCCTCGCCTGACCGTGCTTTCCCATGCGTTACCCTTTCCTTGCCTTGCCGTGCATTGCCTAGCGTGCGTTGTCGTGCCTTAGCCTTGTTTCCCCTTGCCGTGCAGTTCCTTCCGTTACACTTGCCTTTCTTTGCTTTCCCTTGCCTTCCATACCTTCCGTTACTCTTTGCTTGCCTTCCGTGCATTGCCAAGCCTTGCGTTGTCGTGCCTTAGCCTTGCCGCCCCTGACCGTGCTTTCCCATGCGTTACCCTTTCCTTGCCTTGCCGTGCATTGCCTAGCGTGCGTTGTCGTGCGTTAGACTTGTTTCCCCTTGTCGTGCCGTTCCTTCCGTTACCATTGCCTTTCCTTGCTTTCCCTTGCCTTCCTTACCTTCCGTTACTCTTTGCTTGCCTTCCCTGCATTGCCTAGCCGTGCGTTGTCGTGCCTTAGCCTTATCTCGCCTGACCGTGCCTTCCTTTGCTTTAAGCTTTACTTGCATTGTCGTGCATTGCCTAGCCTTGCGTTGTCGTGCATTAGCCTTGCCTAGCCTCACCGTGCCTTGCCTTGCGTTACCCTTTCCTTGCCTTGCCGTGCATTTCCTAGCCGTGTGTTGTCGTGCCTTAGCCTTGTTTCCCCTTGCCGTTGCGTGCCTTTTGTTACACTTGCCTTGCCTGGCTTTGCCTTGCCTTCCTTTCCTTCCGTTACTCTTTGCTTGCCTTGCCGTGCATTGCCTAGCCCTGCGTTGTCGTGCCTTAGCCTTGTTACCCCTTGCCGTGCCGTTCCTTCCGTTACCCTTGCGTTCCCTTGCTTTCCCTTGCCTTCCTTGCGTTCCGTTACTCTTTGCTTCCTTTCCGTGCATTGCCTAGCCTTGCGTTGTCATGCCTTAGCCTTGCCTCGCCTGACCGTGCTTTCCCATGCGTTACCCTTTCCTTGCCTTGCCGTGCATTGCCTAGCGTGCGTTGTCGTGCCTTAGCCTTGTTTCCCCTTGCCGTGCCGTTCCTTCCGTTACCATTGCCTTTCCTTGCTTTCCCTTGCCTTACTTACCTTCCGTTACTCTTTGCTTGTCTTCCGTGCATTGCCTAGCCTTGCGTTGTCGTGCCTTAGCCTTATCTCGACTGACCGTGCCTTCCTTTGCTTTAAGCTTTCTTTGCATTGTCGTGCATTGCCTAGCCTTGCGTTGTCGTGCATTAACCTTGCCTAGCCTCACCGTGCCTTGACTTGCGTTACCCTTTCCTTGCCTTGCCGTGCATTTCCTAGCCGTGTGTTGTCGTGCCTTAGCCTTGTTACCACTTGCCGTGCCGTACCTTCCGTTACCCTTGCCTTCCCTTGCTTTCCCTTTCCTTCCTTGCATTCCGTTACTCCTTGCTTGCTTACCGTGCATTGCCTAGCCTTGCGTTGTCATGCCTTAGCCTTGCCTCGCTTGACCGTGCTTTCCCATGCGTTACCCTTTCCTTGCCTTGCCGTGCATTGCCTAGCCGTGCGTTGTCGTGCCTTAGCCTTGTTTCCCCTTGCCGTGCCGTTCCTTCCGTTACACTTGCCTTTCCTTGCTTTCCCTTGCCTTCCTTACTTCCGTTACTCTTTGCTTGCCTTCCGTGCATTGCCAAGCCTTGCGTTGTCGTGCCTTAGCCTTGCCTACCCTGACCGTTCTTTCCCATGCGTTACCCTTTCCTTCCCTTGCCGTGCATTGCCTAGCGTGCGTTGTCGTGCCTTAGACTTGTTTCCCCTTGCCGTGCCGTTCCTTCCGTTACCATTGCCTTTTCCTTGCTTTCCTTTGCCTTCCTTACCTTCCGTTACTCTTTGCTTGCCTTCCCTGCATTGCCTAGCCTTGCATTGTCGTGCCTTAGCCTTATCTCTTCTGACCGTGCCTTCCTTTGCTTTAAGCTTTACTTGCATTGTCGTGCATTGCCTAGCCTTGCGTTGTCGTGCATTAGCCTTGCCTAGCCTCACCGTGCCTTGCCTTGCGTTACCCTTTCCTTGCCTTGCCGTGCATTTCCTAGCCGTGTGTTGTCGTGCCTTAGCCTTGTTTCCCCTTGCCGTTGCGTGCCATTTGTTACACTTGCCGTGCCTGGCTTTGTCTTGCCTTCCGTTCCTTCCGTTACTCTTTCCTTGCCTTGCCGTGCATTGCCTAGCCCTGCGTTGTCGTGCCTTAGCCTTCTTACCCCTTGCCGTGCCGTTCCTTCCGTTACCCTTTCATTCCCTTGCTTTCCCTTGCCTTCCTTGCGTTCCGTTACTCTTTGCTTGCTTTCCGTGCATTGCCTAGCCTTGCGTTGTCATGCCTTAGCCTTGCCTCCCCTGACCGTTCTTTCCCATGCGTTACCCTTTCCTTCCCTTGCCGTGCATTGCCTAGCCTTGCATTGTCGTGCCTTATCCTTGCCTCACCTGACCGTGCCTTCCCCTGCGTTACCCTTTCCTTGCCTTGCCGTGCATTGCCTAGCCCTGCGTTGTCGTGCCTTAGCCTTGTTAACCCTTGCCGTGCCGTTCCTTCCGTTACCCTTGCCTTCCCTTGCTTTCCCTTGCCTTCCTTGCGTTCCGTTACTCTTTGCTTGCTTTCCGTGCATTGCCTAGCCTTGCGTTGTCATGCCTTAGGCTTGCCTCGCCTGACCGTGCTTTCCCATGCGTTACCCTTTCCTTGCCTTGCCGTGCATTGCCTAGCGTGCGTTGTCGTGCCTTAGCCTTGTTTCCCCTTGCCGTGCCGTTCCTACCGTTACACTTGCCTTTCTTTGCTTTCCCTTGCCTTCCTTACCTTCCGTTACTCTTTGCTTGCCTTCCGTGCATTGCCTAGCCTTGCGTTGTCGTGCCTTAGCCTTGCCTCGCCTGAACGTGCTTTCCCATGCGTTACCCTTTCCTTGCCTTGCCGTGCATTACCCAGCCTGCGTTGCCGTGCCTTAGCCTTGTTTCGCCTTGCCGTGCCGTTCCTTCCGTTACCCTTGCCTTCCCTTGCTTTCCCTTGCCTTCCTTGCGTTCCGTTACTCTTTGCTTTCTTTCCGTGCATTGCCTAGCCTTGCGTTGTCATGCCTTAGCCTTGCATCGCCTGACCGTGCTTTCCCATGAGTTACCCTTGCCTTGCCTTTCCGTGCATTGCCTAGCCGTGCGTTGTCGTGCCTTAGCCTTGTTTCCCCTTAACGTGCCGTTCCTTCCGTTACACTTGCCTTTCCTTCCTTTCCCTTGCCTTCCTTACCTTCCGTTACTCTTTCCTTGCCTTCCGTGCATTGCCTAGCCTTGCGTTGTCGTGCCTTAGCGTTGCCTCGCCTGACCGTGCTTTCAAATGCGTTACCCTTTCCTTGCCTTGCCCTTCATTGCCTAGCGTTCGGTGTCGTGCCTTAGACTTGTTTCCCCTTGCCGTGCCGTTCCTTCCGTTACCCTGGCCTTTCCTTCCTTTTCCTTGCCTTGCTTACCTTCCGTTACTCTTTGCTTGCCTTCCCTGAATTTCCTAGCGTTGCGTTGTCGTGCCTTAGCCTTATCTCGCCTGACCTTGCCTTCCTTTGCTTTAAGCTTTCCTTGCATTGTCGTGCATCGCCTAGCCTTGCGTTTTCGTGCATTAGCCTTGCCTAGCCTCACCGTGCCTTTCCTTGCGTTACCCTTTGCTTGCGTTGCCGTGCATTGCCTAGCCGTGCGTTGTCGTGCCTTAGCCTTGTTTCCCCTTGCCGTGCCGTTCCTTCCGTTACACTTGCCTTTCTTTGCTTTCCCTTTCTTTCCTTACCTTCCGTTTCTCTTTGTTTGCCTTCCGTGCATTGCCTAGCCTTGGGTTGTCGTGCCTTAGCCTTGCCTCGCCTGACCGTGCTTTCCCATGCGTTACCCTTTCCTTGCCTTGCCGTGCATTGCCTAGCGTGCGTTGTCGTGCATTAGCCTTGCCTAGCCTCACCGTGCCTTGCCTTGCGTTACCCTTTCCTTGCCTTGCCGTGCATTTCCTAGCCGTGTGTTGTCGTGCCTTAGCCTTGTTTCCCCTTGCCGTTGCGTGCCTTTTGTTACACTTGCCTTGCCTGGCTTTGCCTTGCCTTCCTTTCCTTCCGTTACTCTTTGCTTGCCTTGCCGTGCATTGCCTAGCCCTGCGTTGTCGTGCCTTAGCCTTGTTACCCCTTGCCGTGCCGTTCCTTCCGTTACCCTTGCCTTCCCTTGCTTTCCCTTGCCTTCCTTGCGTTCCGTTACTCTTTGCTTGCTTTCCGTGCATTTCCTAGCCTTGCGTTGTCATGTCTTAGCCTTGCCTCGCTTGACCGTGCTTTCCCATGCGTTACCCTTTCCTTGCCTTGCCGTGCATTGCCTAGCGAGCGTTGTCGTGCCTTAGCCTTGTTTCCCCTTGCCGTGCCGTTCCTTCCGTTACACTTGCCTTTCTTTGCTTTCCCTTGCCTTCCTTACTTCCGTTACTCTTTGCTTGCCTTCCGTGCATTGCCAAGCCTTGCGTGGTCGTGCCTTAGCCTTGCCTCCCCTGACCGTTCTTTCCCATGCGTTACCCTTTCCTTCCCTTGCCGTGCATTGCCTAGCGTGCGTTGTCGTGCCTTAGACTTGTTTCCCCTTGCCGTGCCGTTCCTTCCGTTACCATTGCCTTTCCTTGCTTTCCTTTGCCTTCCTTACCTTCCGTTACTCTTTGCTTGCCTTCCCTGCAATGCCTAGCCTTGCGTTGTCGTGCCTCAGCCTTATCTCTTCTGACCGTGCCTTCCTTTGCTTTAAGCTTTACTTGCATTGTCGTGCATTGCCTAGCCTTGCGTTGTCGTGCATTAGCCTTGCCTAGCCTCACCGTGCCTTGCCTTGCGTTACCCTTTCCTTGCCTTGCCGTGCATTTCCTAGCCGTGTGTTGTCGTGCCTTAGCCTTGTTTCCCCTTGCCGTTGCGTGCCTTTTGTTACACTTACCGTGCCTGGCTTTGCCTTGCCTTCCGTTCCTTCAGTTACTCTTTCCTTGCCTTGCCGTGCATTGCCTAGCCGTGTGTTGTCGTGCCTTAGCCTTCTTACCCCTTGCCGTGCCGTTCCTTCCGTTACCCTTGCCTTCCCTTGCTTTCCCTTGCCTTCCTTGCGTTCCGTTACTCTTTCCTTGCCTTGCCGTGCATTGCCTAGCCTTGCATTGTCGTGCCTTATCCTTGCCTCACCTGACCGGGCCTTCCCCTGCGTTACCCTTTCCTTGCCTTGCCGTGCATTGCCTAGCCCTGCGTTGTCGTGCCTTAGCCTTGTTACCCCTTGCCGTGCCGTTCCTTCCGTTACCCTTGCCTTCCCTTGCCTTCCCTTGCCTTCCTTGCGTTCCGTTACTCTTTGCTTGCTTTCCGTGCATTGCCTAGCCTTGCGTTGTCATGCCTTAGGCTTGCCTCGCCTGACCGTGCTTTCCCATGCGTTACCCTTTCCTTGCCTTGCCGTGCATTGCCTAGCGTGCGTTGTCGTGCCTTAGCCTTGTTTCCCCTTGCCGTGCCGTTCCTTCCGTTACACTTGCCTTTCCTTCCTTTCCCTTGCCTTCCTTACCTTCCGTTACTCTTTGCTTGTCTTCCGTGCATTGCCTAGCCTTGCGTTGTCGTGCCTTAGCGTTGCCTCGCCTGACCGTGCTTTCAAATGCGTTACCCTTTCCTTGCCTTGCCGTTCATTGCCTAGCGTTCGGTGTCGTGCCTTAGACTTGTTTCCCCTTGCCGTGCCGTTCCTTCCGTTACCCTGGCCTTTCCTTGCTTTCCCTTGCCTTCCTTACCTTCCGTTACTCTTTGCTTGCCTTCCGTGCATTGCCTAGCCTTGCGTTGTCGTGCCTTAGCCTTATCTCGCCTGACCGTGCCTTCCTTTGCTTTAAGCTTTCCTTGCATTGTCGTGCATTGCCTAGCCTTGCGTTGTCGTGCATTAAACTTGCCTAGCCTCACCGTGCCTTGCCTTGCGTTACCCTTTCCTTGCCTTGCCGTGCATTGCCTAGCCGTGTGTTGTCGTGCCTTAGCCTTCTTACCCCTTGCCGTGCCGTTCCTTCCGTTACCCTTGCCTTCCCTTGCTTTCCCTCTTTCCTTGCCTTGCCGTGCATTGCCTAGCCTTGCATTGTCGTGCCTTATCCTTGCCTCACCTGACAGGGCCTTCCCCTGCGTTACCCTTTCCTTGCCTTGCCGTGCATTGCCTAGCCCTGCGTTGTCGTGCCTTAGCCTTGTTACCCCTTGCCGTGCCGTTCCTTCCGTTACCCTTGCCTTCCCTTGCCTTCCCTTGCCTTCCTTGCGTTCCGTTACTCTTTGCTTGCTTTCCGTGCATTGCCTAGCCTTGCGTTGTCATGCCTTAGGCTTGCCTCGCCTGACCGTGCTTTCCCATGCGTTACCCTTTCCTTGCCTTGCCGTGCATTGCCTAGCGTGCGTTGTCGTGCCTTAGCCTTGTTTCCCCTTGCCGTGCCGTTCCTTCCGTTACACTTGCCTTTCCTTCCTTTCCCTTGCCTTCCTTACCTTCCGTTACTCTTTGCTTGTCTTCCGTGCATTGCCTAGCCTTGCGTTGTCGTGCCTTAGCGTTGCCTCGCCTGACCGTGCTTTCAAATGCGTTACCCTTTCCTTGCCTTGCCGTTCATTGCCTAGCGTTCGGTGTCGTGCCTTAGACTTGTTTCCCCTTGCCGTGCCGTTCCTTCCGTTACCCTGGCCTTTCCTTGCTTTCCCTTGCCTTCCTTACCTTCCGTTACTCTTTGCTTGCCTTCCGTGCATTGCCTAGCCTTGCGTTGTCGTGCCTTAGCCTTATCTCGCCTGACCGTGCCTTCCTTTGCTTTAAGCTTTCCTTGCATTGTCGTGCATTGCCTAGCCTTGCGTTGTCGTGCATTAAACTTGCCTAGCCTCACCGTGCCTTGCCTTGCGTTACCCTTTCCTTGCCTTGCCGTGCATTTCCTAGCCGTGTGTTGTCGTGCCTTAGCCTTGTTACCCCTTGCCGTGCCGTTCCTTTCGTTACCCTTGCCTTCCCTTGCTTTCCCTTTCCTTCCTTGCATTCCGTTACTCCTTGCTTGCTTTCCGTGCATTGCCTAGCCTTGCGTTGGCTTTCCTTAGCCTTGCCTCGCCTGACCGTGCTTTCCCATGCGTTACCCTTTCCTTGCCTTGCCGTGCATTGCCTAGCGTACGTTGTCGTGCCTTAGCCTTGTTTCCCCTTGCCGTGCAGTTCCTTCCGTTACACTTGCCTTTCTTTGCTTTCCCTTGCCTTCCATACCTTCCGTTACTCTTTGCTTGCCTTCCGTGTATTGCCAAGCCTTGCGTTGTCGTGCCTTAGCCTTGCCTCCCCTGACCGTGCTTTCCCATGCGTTACCCTTTCCTTGCCTTGCCGTGCATTTCCTAGCCGTGTGTTGTCGTGCCTTAGCCTTGTTTCCCCTTGCCGTTGCGTGCCTTTTGTTACACTTGCCTTGCCTGGCTTTGCCTTGCCTTCCTTTCCTTCCGTTACTCTTTGCTTGCCTTGCCGTGCATTGCCTAGCCCTGCGTTGTCGTGCCTTAGCCTTGTTACCCCTTGCCGTGCCGTTCCTTCCGTTACCCTTGCGTTCCCTTGCTTTCCCTTGCCTTCCTTGCGTTCCGTTACTCTTTGCTTGCTTTCCGTGCATTGCCTAGCCTTGCGTTGTCATGCCTTAGCCTTGCCTCGCCTGACCGTGCTTTCCCATGCGTTACCCTTTCCTTGCCTTGCCGTGCATTGCCTAGCGTGCGTTGTCGTGCCTTAGGCTTGTTTCCCCTTGCCGTGCCGTTCCTTCCGTTACCCTGGCCTTTCCTTGCTTTCCCTTGCCTTCCTTACCTTCCGTTACTCTTTGCTTGCCTTCCGTGCATTGCCTAGCCTTGCGTTGTCGTGCCTTAGCCTTATCTCGCCTGACCGTGCCTTCCTTTGCTTTAAGCTTTCCTTGCATTGTCGTGCATTGCCTAGCCTTGCGTTGTCGTGCATTAAACTTGCCTAGCCTCACCGTGCCTTGCCTTGCGTTACCCTTTCCTTGCCTTGCCGTGCATTGCCTAGCCGTGTGTTGTCGTGCCTTAGCCTTGTTACCCCTTGCCGTGCCGTTCCTTCCGTTACCCTTGCCTTCCCTTGCTTTCCCTTGCCTTCCTTGCGTTCCGTTACTCTTTCCTTGCCTTGCCGTGCATTGCCTAGCCTTGCATTGTCGTGCCTTATCCTTGCCTCACCTGACCGGGCCTTCCCCTGCGTTACCCTTTCCTTGCCTTGCCGTGCATTGCCTAGCCCTGCGTTGTCGTGCCTTAGCCTTGTTACCCCTTGCCGTGCCGTTCCTTCCGTTACCCTTGCCTTCCCTTGCCTTCCCTTGCCTTCCTTGCGTTCCGTTACTCTTTGCTTGCTTTCCGTGCATTGCCTAGCCTTGCGTTGTCATGCCTTAGGCTTGCCTCGCCTGACCGTGCTTTCCCATGCGTTACCCTTTCCTTGCCTTGCCGTGCATTGCCTAGCGTGCGTTGTCGTGCCTTAGCCTTGTTTCCCCTTGCCGTGCCGTTCCTTCCGTTACACTTGCCTTTCCTTCCTTTCCCTTGCCTTCCTTACCTTCCGTTACTCTTTGCTTGTCTTCCGTGCATTGCCTAGCCTTGCGTTGTCGTGCCTTAGCGTTGCCTCGCCTGACCGTGCTTTCAAATGCGTTACCCTTTCCTTGCCTTGCCGTTCATTGCCTAGCGTTCGGTGTCGTGCCTTAGACTTGTTTCCCCTTGCCGTGCCGTTCCTTCCGTTACCCTGGCCTTTCCTTGCTTTCCCTTGCCTTCCTTACCTTCCGTTACTCTTTGCTTGCCTTCCGTGCATTGCCTAGCCTTGCGTTGTCGTGCCTTAGCCTTATCTCGCCTGACCGTGCCTTCCTTTGCTTTAAGCTTTCCTTGCATTGTCGTGCATTGCCTAGCCTTGCGTTGTCGTGCATTAAACTTGCCTAGCCTCACCGTGCCTTGCCTTGCGTTACCCTTTCCTTGCCTTGCCGTGCATTTCCTAGCCGTGTGTTGTCGTGCCTTAGCCTTGTTACCCCTTGCCGTGCCGTTCCTTTCGTTACCCTTGCCTTCCCTTGCTTTCCCTTTCCTTCCTTGCATTCCGTTACTCCTTGCTTGCTTTCCGTGCATTGCCTAGCCTTGCGTTGGCTTTCCTTAGCCTTGCCTCGCCTGACCGTGCTTTCCCATGCGTTACCCTTTCCTTGCCTTGCCGTGCATTGCCTAGCGTACGTTGTCGTGCCTTAGCCTTGTTTCCCCTTGCCGTGCAGTTCCTTCCGTTACACTTGCCTTTCTTTGCTTTCCCTTGCCTTCCATACCTTCCGTTACTCTTTGCTTGCCTTCCGTGTATTGCCAAGCCTTGCGTTGTCGTGCCTTAGCCTTGCCTCCCCTGACCGTGCTTTCCCATGCGTTACCCTTTCCTTGCCTTGCCGTGCATTTCCTAGCCGTGTGTTGTCGTGCCTTAGCCTTGTTTCCCCTTGCCGTTGCGTGCCTTTTGTTACACTTGCCTTGCCTGGCTTTGCCTTGCCTTCCTTTCCTTCCGTTACTCTTTGCTTGCCTTGCCGTGCATTGCCTAGCCCTGCGTTGCCGTGCCTTAGCCTTGTTACCCCTTGCCGTGCCGTTCCTTCCGTTACCCTTGCCTTCCCTTGCTTTCCCTTGCCTTCCTTGCGTTCCGTTACTCTTTGCTTGCTTTCCCTGCATTGCCTAGCCTTGCGTTGTCATGCCTTAGCCTTGCATCGCCTGACCGTGCTTTCCCATGAGTTACCCTTTCCTTGCCTTTCCGTGCATTGCCTAGCCGTGCGTTGTCGTGCCTTAGCCTTGTTTCCCCTTGCCGTGCCGTTCCTTCCGTTACACTTGCCTTTCCTTGCTTTCCCTTGCCTTACTTACCTTCCGTTACTCTTTGCTTGCCTTCCGTGCATTGCCTAGCCTTGCGTTGTCGTGCCTTAGCCTTATCTCGCCTGACCGTGCCTTCCTTTGCTTTAAGCTTTCCTTGCATTGTCGTGCATTGCCTAGCCTTGCGTTGTCGTGCATTAGCCTTGCCTAGCCTCACCGTGCCTTGCCTTGCGTTACCCTTTCCTTGCCTTGCCGTGCATTGCCTAGCCGTGCGTTGTCGTGCCTTAGCCTTGTTTCCCCTTGCCGTTGCGTGCCTTTTGTTACACTTGCCGTGCCTGGCTTTGCCTTGCCTTCCGTTCCTTCCGTTACTCTTTCCTTGCCTTGCCGTGCATTGCCTAGCCCTGCGTTGTCGTGCCTTAGCCTTGTTACCCCTTGCCGTGCCGTTCCTTCCGTTACCCTTGCGTTCCCTTGCTTTCCCTTGCCTTCCTTGCGTTCCGTTACTCTTTGCTTGCTTTCCGTGCATTGCCTAGCCTTGCGTTGTCATGCCTTAGCCTTGCCTCGCCTGACCGTGCTTTCCCATGCGTTACCCTTTCCTTGCCTTGCCGTGCATTGCCTAGCGTGCGTTGTCGTGCCTTAGCCTTGTTTCCCCTTGCCGTGCCGTTCCTTCCGTTACCATTGGCTTTCCTTGCTTTCCCTTGCCTTACTTACCTTCCGTTACTCTTTGCTTGTCTTCCGTGCATTGCCTAGCCTTGCGTTGTCGTGCCTTAGCCTTATCTCGACTGACCGTGCCTTCCTTTGCTTTAAGCTTTCCTTGCATTGTGCATTGCCTAGCCTTGCGTTGTCGTGCATTAACCTTGCCTAGCCTCACCGTGCCTTGCCTTGCGTTACCCTTTCCTTGCCTTGCCGTGCATTTCCTAGCCGTGTGTTGTCGTGCCTTAGCCTTGTTACCCCTTGCCGTGCCGTACCTTCCGTTACCCTTGCCTTCCCTTGCTTTCCCTTTCCTTCCTTGCATTCCGTTACTCCTTGCTTGCTTACCGTGCATTGCCTAGCCTTGCGTTGTCATGCCTTAGCCTTGCCTCGCCTGACCGTGCTTTCCCATGCGTTACCCTTTCCTTGCCTTGCCGTGCATTGCCTAGCCTTGCGTTGTCGTGCCTTAGCCTTGCCTCCCCTGACCGTTCTTTCCCATGCGTTACCCTTTCCTTCCCTTGCTTTCCCTTGCCTTCCTTACTTCCGTTACTCTTTGCTTGCCTTCCGTGCATTGCCAAGCCTTGCGTTGTCGTGCCTTAGCCTTGCCTCCCCTGACCGTTCTTTCCCATGCGTTACCCTTTCCTTCCCTTGCCGTGCATTGCCTAGCGTGCGTTGTCGTGCCTTAGACTTGTTTCCCCTTGCCGTGCCGTTCCTTCCGTTACCATTGCCTTTCCTTGCTTTCCTTTGCCTTCCTTACCTTCCGTTACTCTTTGCTTGCCTTCCCTGCATTGCCTAGCCTTGCGTTGTCGTGCCTTAGCCTTATCTCTTCTGACCGTGCCTTCCTTTGCTTTAAGCTTTACTTGCATTGTCGTGCATTGCCTAGCCTTGCGTTGTCTTGCATTAGCCTTGCCTAGCCTCACCGTGCCTTGCCTTGCGTTACCCTTTCCTTGCCTTGCCGTGCATTTCCTAGCCGTGTGTTGTCGTGCCTTAGCCTTGTTTCCCCTTGCCGTTGCGTGCCTTTTGTTACACTTGCCGTGCCTGGCTTTGCCTTGCCTTCCGTTCCTTCCGTTACTCTTTCCTTGCCTTGCCGTGCATTGCCTAGCCCTGCGTTGTCGTGCCTTAGCCTTCTTACCCCTTGCCGTGCCGTTCCTTCCGTTACCCTTGCATTCCCTTGCTTTCCCTTGCCTTCCTTACCTTCCGTTACTCTTTGCTTGCCTTCCCTGCATTGCCTAGCCTTGCGTTGTCGTGCCTTAGCCTTATCTCTTCTGACCGTGCCTTCCTTTGCTTTAAGCTTTACTTGCATTGTCGTGCATTGCCTAGCCTTGCGTTGTCGTGCATTAGCCTTGCCTAGCCTCACCGTGCCTTGCCTTGCGTTACCCTTTACTTGCCTTGCCTTGCATTTCCTAGCCGTGTGTTGTCGTGCCTTAGCCTTGTTTCCCCTTGCCGTTGCGTGCCTTTTGTTACACTTAGCTTGCCTGGCTTTGCCTTGCCTTCCTTTCCTTCCGTTACCCTTTCCTTGCCTTGCCGTGCATTGCCTAGCCTTGCATTGTCGTGCCTTATCCTTGCCTCACCTGACCGTGCCTTCCCCTGCGTTACCCATTCCTTGCCTTGCCGTGCATTGCCTAGCCCTGCGTTGTCGTGCCTTAGCCTTGTTACCCCTTGCCGTGCCGTTCCTTCCGTTACCCTTGCCTTCCCTTGCTTTCCCTTGCCTTCCTTGCGTTCCGTTACTCTTTGCTTGCTTTCCGTGCATTGCCTAGCCTTGCGTTGTCATGCCTTAGGCTTGCCTCGCCTGACCGTGCTTTCCCATGCGTTACCCTTTCCTTGCCTTGCCGTGCATTGCCTAGCGTGCGTTGTCGTGCCTTAGCCTTGTTTCCCCTTGCCGTGCCGTTCCTACCGTTACACTTGCCTTTCTTTGCTTTCCCTTGCCTTCCTTACCTTCCGTTACTCTTTGCTTCCCTTCCGTGCATTGCCTAGCCTTGCGTTGTCGTGCCTTAGCCTTGCCTCGCCTGAACGTGCTTTCCCATGCGTTACCCTTTCCTTGCCTTGCCGTGCATTACCCAGCCTGCGTTGCCGTGCCTTAGCCTTGTTTCCCCTTGCCGTGCCGTTCCTTCCGTTACCCTTGCCTTCCCTTGCTTTCCCTTGCCTTCCTTGCGTTCCGTTACTCTTTGCTTGCTTTCCGTGCATTGCCTAGCCTTGCGTTGTCATGCCCTAGCCTTGCATCGCCTGACCGTGCTTTCCCATGAGTTACCCTTTCCTTGCCTTTCCGTGCATTGCCTAGCCGTGCGTTGTCGTGCCTTAGCCTTGTTTCCCCTTAACGTGCCGTTCCTTCCGTTACACTTGCCTTTCCTTCCTTTCCCTTGCCTTCCTTACCTTCCGGTACTCTTTCCTTGCCTTCCGTGCATTGCCTAGCCTTGCGTTGTCGTGCCTTAGCGTTGCCTCGCCTGACCGTGCTTTCAAATGCGTTACTCTTTCCTTGCCTTGCCCTTCATTGCCTAGCGTTCGGTGTCGTGCCTTAGACTTGTTTCCCCTTGCCGTGCCGTTCCTTCCGTTACCCTGGCCTTTCCTTCCTTTTCCTTGCCTTGCTTACCTTCCGTTACTCTTTGCTTGCCTTCCCTGAATTTCCTAGCCTTGCGTTGTCGTGCCTTAGCCTTATCTCGCCTGACCTTGCCTTCCTTTGCTTTAAGCTTTCCTTGCATTGTCGTGCATCGCCTAGCCTTGCGTTTTCGTGCATTAGCCTTGCCTAGCCTCACCGTGCCTTTCCTTGCGTTACCCTTTGCTTGCCTTGCCGTGCATTGCCTAGCCGTGCGTTGTCGTGCCTTAGCCTTGTTTCCCCTTGCCGTGCCGTTCCTTCCGTTACACTTGCCTTTCTTTGCTTTCCCTTTCCTTCCTTACCTTCCGTTACTCTTTGCTTGCCTTCCGTGCATTGCCTAGCCTTGGGTTGTCGTGCCTTAGCCTTGCCTCGCCTGACCGTGCTTTCCCATGCGTTACCCTTTCCTTGCCTTGCCTTGCATTGCCTAGCGTGCGTTGTCGTGCCTTAGCGTTGTTTCCCCTTGCCGTGCCGTTCCTTCCGTTACACTTGCCTTTCCTTGCTTTCCCTTGCCTTCCTTACCTTCCGTTACTCTTTGCTTCCCTTCCCTGCATTGCCTACCCTTGCGTTGTCGTGCCTTAGCCTTATCTCGCCTGACCGTGCCTTCCTTTGCTTTAAGCTTTACTTGCATTGTCGTGCATTGCCTAGCCTTGCGTTGTCGTGCATTAGCCTTGCCTAGCCTCACCGTGCCTTGCCTTGCGTTACACTTTCCTTGCCTTGCCGTGCATTTCCTAGCCGTGTGTTGTCGTGCCTTAGCCTTGTTTCCCCTTGCCGTTGCGTGCCTTTTGTTACACTTGCCTTGCCTGGCTTTGCCTTGCCTTCCTTTCCTTCCGTTACTCTTTGCTTGCCTTGCCGTGCATTGCCTAGCCCTGCGTTGTCGTGCCTTAGCCTTGTTACCCCTTGCCGTGCCGTTCCTTCCGTTACCCTTGCCTTCCCTTGCTTTCCCTTGCCTTCCTTGCATTCCGTTACTCCTTGCTTGCTTACCGTGCATTGCCTAGCCTTGCGTTGTCATGCCTTAGCCTTGCCTCGCTTGACCGTGCTTTCCCATGCGTTACCCTTTCCTTGCCTTGCCGTGCATTGCCTAGCCGTGCGTTGTCGTGCCTTAGCCTTGTTTTCCCTTGCCGTGCCGTTCCTTCCGTTACACTTGCCTTTCTTTGCTTTCCCTTGCCTTCCTTACTTCCGTTACTCTTTGCTTCCCTTCCGTGCATTGCCAAGCCTTGCGTTGTCGTGCCTTAGCCTTGCCTCCCCTGACCGTTCTTTCCCATGCGTTACCCTTTCCTTCCCTTGCCGTGCATTGCCTAGCGTGCGTTGTCGTGCCTTAGACTTGTTTCCCCTTGCCGTGCCGTTCCTTCCGTTACCATTGCCTTTCCTTGCTTTCCTTTGCCTTCCTTACCTTCCGTTACTCTTTGCTTGCCTTCCCTGCATTGCCTAGCCTTGCGTTGTCGTGCCTTAGCCTTATCTCGCCTGACCTTGCCTTCCTTTGCTTTAAGCTTTCCTTGCATTGTCGTGCATTGCCTAGCCTTGCGTTTTCGTGCATTAGCCTTGACTAGCCTCACCGTGCCTTGCCTTGCGTTACCCTTTGCTTGCCTTGCCGTGCATTGCCTAGCCGTGCGTTGTCGTGCCTTAGCCTTGTTTCCCCTTGCCGTTGCGTGCCTTTTGTTACACTTGCCGTGCCTGGCTTTGCCTTGCCTTCCGTTCCTTCCGTTACACTTTCCTTGCCTTGCCGTCCATTGCCTAGCCCTGCGTTGTCGTGCCTTAGCCTTCTTACCCCTTGCCGTGCCGTTCCTTCCGTTTCCCTTGCCTTCCTTGCCTTCCTTGCGTTCCGTTACTCTTTGCTTGCTTTCCGTGCATTGCCTAGCCTTGCGTTGTCGTGCCTTAGCCTTGCCTCCCCTGACCGTTCTTTCCCATGCGTTACCCTTTCCTTCCCTTGCCGTGCATTGCCTAGCGTGCGTTGTCGTGCCTTAGACTTGTTTCCCCTTACCGTGCCGTTCCTTCCGTTACCATTGCCTTTCCTTGCTTTCCTTTGCCTTCCTTACCTTCCGTTACTCTTTGCTTGCCTTCCGTGCATTGCCTAGCCTTGCGTTGTCGTGCCTTAGCCTTATCTCTTCTAACCGTGCCTTCCTTTGCTTTAAGCTTTACTTGCATTGTCGTGCATTGCCTAGCCTTGCGTTGTCGTGCATTAGCCTTGCCTCCCCTGACCGTTCTTTCCCATGCGTTACCCTTTCCTTCCCTTGCCGTGCATTGCCTAGCGTGCGTTGTCGTGCCTTAGACTTGTTTCCCCTTGCCGTGCCGTTCCTTCCGTTACCATTGCCTTTCCTTGCTTTCCTTTGCCTTCCTTACCTTCCGTTACTCTTTGCTTGCCTTCCCTGCATTGCCTAGCCGTGCGTTGTCGTGCCTTAGCCTTATCTCGCCTGACCGTGCCTTCCTTTGCTTTAAGCTTTACTTGCATTGTCGTGCATTGCCTAGCCTTGCGTTGTCGTGCATTAGCCTTGCCTAGCCTCACCGTGCCTTGCCTTGCGTTACCCTTTCCTTGCCTTGCCGTGCATTTCCTAGCCGTGTGTTGTCGTGCCTTAGCCTTGTTTCCCCTTGCCGTTGCGTGCCTTTTGTTACACTTGCCTTGCCTGGCTTTGCCTTGCCTTCCTTTCCTTCCGTTACTCTTTGCTTGCCTTGCCGTGCATTGCCTAGCCCTGCGTTGTCGTGCCTTAGCCTTGTTACCCCTTGCCGTGCCGTTCCTTCCGTTACCCTTGCGTTCCCTTGCTTTCCCTTGCCTTCCTTGCGTTCCGTTACTCTTTGCTTCCTTTCCGTGCATTGCCTAGCCTTGCGTTGTCATGCCTTAGCCTTGCATCGCCTGACCGTGCTTTCCCATGCGTTACCCTTTCCTTGCCTTGCCGTGCATTGCCTAGCGTGCGTTGTCGTGCCTTAGCCTTGTTTCCCCTTGCCGTGCCGTTCCTTCCGTTATACTTGCCTTTCCTTCCTTTCCCTTGCCTTCCTTACCTTCCGTTACTCTTTGCTTGCCTTCCGTGCATTGCCTAGCCTTGCGTTGTCGTGCCTTAGCGTTGCCTCGCCTGACTGTGCTTTCAAATGCGTTACCCTTTCCTTGCCTTGCCGTTCATTGCCTAGCGTTCGGTGTCGTGCCTTAGACTTGTTTCCCCTTGCCGTGCCGTTCCTTCCGTTACCCTGGCCTTTCCTTGCTTTCCCTTGCCTTCCTTACCTTCCGTTACTCTTTGCTTGCCTTCCGTGCATTGCCTAGCCTTGCGTTGTCGTGCCTTAGCCTTATCTCGCCTGACCGTGCCTTCCTTTGCTTTAAGCTTTCCTTGCATTGTCGTGCATTGCCTAGCCTTGCGTTGTCGTGCATTAAACTTGCCTAGCCTCACCGTGCCTTGCCTTGCGTTACCCTTTCCTTGCCTTGCCGTGCATTTCCTAGCCGTGTGTTGTCGTGCCTTAGCCTTGTTACCCCTTGCCGTGCCGTTCCTTTCGTTACCCTTGCCTTCCCTTGCTTTCCCTTTCCTTCCTTGCATTCCGTTACTCGTTGCTTCCTTTCCGTGCATTGCCTAGCCTTGCGTTGGCTTTCCTTAGCCTTGCCTCGCCTGACCGTGCTTTCCCATGCGTTACCCTTTCCTTGCCTTGCCGTGCATTGCCTAGCGTGCGTTGTCGTGCCTTAGCCTTGTTTCCCCTTGCCGTGCAGTTCCTTCCGTTACACTTGCCTTTCTTTGCTTTCCCTTGCCTTCCATACCTTCCGTTACTCTTTGCTTGCCTTCCGTGCATTGCCAAGCCTTGCGTTGTCGTGCCTTAGCCTTGCCTCCCCTGACCGTGCTTTACCATGCGTTACCCTTTCCTTGCCTTGCCGTGCATTTCCTAGCCGTGTGTTGTCGTGCCTTAGCCTTATTTCCCCTTGCCGTTGCGTGCCTTTTGTTACACTTGCCTTGCCTGGCTTTGCCTTGCTTTCCTTTCCTTCCGTTACTCTTTGCTTGCCTTGCCGTGCATTGCCTAGCCCTGCGTTGTCGTGCCTTAGCCTTGTTACCCCTTGCCGTGCCGTTCCTTCCGTTACCCTTGCCTTCCCTTGCTTTCCCTTGCCTTCCTTGCGTTCCGTTACTCTTTGCTTCCTTTCCGTGCATTGCCTAGCCTTGCGTTGTCATGCCTTAGCCTTGCCTCGCCTGACCGTGCTTTCCCATGCGTTACCCTTTCCTTGCCTTGCCGTGCATTGCCTAGCGTGCGTTGTCGTGCCTTAGCCTTGTTTCCCCTTGCCGTGCCGTTCCTTCCGTTACCATTGCCTTTCCTTGCTTTCCCTTGCCTTACTTACCTTCCGTTACTCTTTGCTTGTCTTCCGTGCATTGCCTAGCCTTGCGTTGTCGTGCCTTAGCCTTATCTCGACTGACCGTGCCTTCCTTTGCTTTAAGCTTTCCTTGCATTGTCGTGCATTGCCTAGCCTTGCGTTGTCGTGCATTAGCCTTGCCTAGCCTCACCGTGCCTTGCCTTGCGTTACCCTTTCCTTGCCTTGCCGTGCATTTCCTAGCCGTGTGTTGTCGTGCCTTAGCCTTGTTTCCCCTTGCCGTTGCGTGCCTTTTGTTACACTTGCCGTGCCTGGCTTTGCCTTGCCTTCCGTTCCTTCCGTTACTCTTTCCTTGCCTTGCCGTGCATTGCCTAGCCGTGCGTTGTCGTGCCTTAGCCTTGTTACCCCTTGCCGTGCCGTTCCTTCCGTTACCCTTGCGTTCCCTTGCTTTCCCTTGCCTTCCTTGCGTTCCGTTACTCTTTGCTTCCTTTCCGTGCATTGCCTAGCCTTGCGTTGTCATGCCTTAGCCTTGCCTCGCCTGACCGTGCTTTCCCATGCGTTACCCTTTCCTTGCCTTGCCGTGCATTGCCTAGCGTGCGTTGTCGTGCCTTAGCCTTGTTTCCCCTTGCCGTGCCGTTCCTTCCGTTACCATTGGCTTTCCTTGCTTTCCCTTGCCTTACTTACCTTCCGTTACTCTTTGCTTGTCTTCCGTGCATTGCCTAGCCTTGCGTTGTCGTGCCTTAGCCTTATCTCGACTGACCGTGCCTTCCTTTGCTTTAAGCTTTCCTTGCATTGTCGTGCATTGCCTAGCCTTGCGTTGTCGTGCATTAACCTTGCCTAGCCTCACCGTGCCTTGCCTTGCGTTACCCTTTCCTTGCCTTGCCGTGCATTTCCTAGCCGTGTGTTGTCGTGCCTTAGCCTTGTTACCACTTGCCGTGCCGTACCTTCCGTTACCCTTGCCTTCCCTTGCTTTCCCTTTCCTTCCTTGCATTCCGTTACTCCTTGCTTGCTTACCGTGCATTGCCTAGCCTTGCGTTGTCATGCCTTAGCCTTGCCTCGCTTGACCGTGCTTTCCCATGCGTTACCCTTTCCTTGCCTTGCCGTGCATTGCCTAGCCGTGCGTTGTCGTGCCTTAGCCTTGTTTCCCCTTGCCGTGCCGTTCCTTCCGTTACACTTGCCTTTCTTTGCTTTCCCTTGCCTTCCTTACTTCCGTTACTCTTTGCTTGCCTTCCGTGCATTGCCAAGCCTTGCGTTGTCGTGCCTTAGCCTTGCCTCCCCTGACCGTTCTTTCCCATGCGTTACCCTTTCCTTCCCTTGCCGTGCATTGCCTAGCGTGCGTTGTCGTGCCTTAGACTTGTTTCCCCTTGCCGTGCCGTTCCTTCCGTTACCATTGCCTTTCCTTGCTTTCCTTTGCCTTCCTTACCTTCCGTTACTCTTTGCTTGCCTTCCCTGCATTGCCTAGCCTTGCGTTGTCGTGCCTTAGCCTTATCTCTTCTGACCGTGCCTTCCTTTGCTTTAAGCTTTACTTGCATTGTCGTGCATTGCCTAGCCTTGCGTTGTCGTGCATTAGCCTTGCCTAGCCTCACCGTGCCTTGCCTTGCGTTACCCTTTCCTTGCCTTGCCGTGCATTTCCTAGCCGTGTGTTGTCGTGCCTTAGCCTTGTTTCCCCTTGCCGTTGCGTGCCTTTTGTTACACTTGCCGTGCCTGGCTTTGCCTTGCCTTCCGTTCCTTCCGTTACACTTTCCTTGCCTTGCCGTCCATTGCCTAGCCCTGCGTTGTCGTGCCTTCCGTTACCCTTGCATTCCCTTGCTTTCCCTTGCCTTCCTTGCGTTCCGTTACTCTTTGCTTGCTTTCCGTGCATTGCCTAGCCTTGCGTTGTCATGCCTTAGCCTTGCCTCCCCTGACCGTTCTTTCCCATGCGTTACCCTTTCCTTCCCTTGCCGTGCATTGCCTAGCGTGCGTTGTCGTGCCTTAGACTTGTTTCCCCTTGCCGTGCCGTTCCTTCCGTTACCATTGCCTTTCCTTGCTTTCCTTTGCCTTCCTTACCTTCCGTTACTCTTTTCTTGCCTTCCCTGCATTGCCTAGCCTTGCGTTGTCGTGCCTTAGCCTTATCTCTTCTAACCGTGCCTTCCTTTGCTTTAAGCTTTACTTGCATTGTCGTGCATTGCCTAGCCTTGCGTTGTCGTGCATTAGCCTTGCCTAGCCTCACCGTGCCTTGCCTTGCGTTACCCTTTACTTGCCTTGCCTTGCATTTCCTAGCCGTGTGTTGTCGTGCCTTAGCCTTGTTTCCGCTTGCCGTTGCGTGCCTTTTGTTACACTTGCCTTGCCTGGCTTTGCCTTGCATTCCTTTCCTTCCGTTACCCTTTCCTTGCCTTGCCGTGCATTGCCTAGCCTTGCATTGTCGTGCCTTATCCTTGCCTCACCTGACCGTGCCTTCCCCTGCGTTACCCTTTCCTTGCCTTGCCGTGCATTGCCTAGCCCTGCGTTGTCGTGCCTTAGCCTTGTTACCCCTTGCCGTGCCGTTCCTTCCGTTACCCTTGCCTTCCCTTGCTTTCCCTTGCCTTCCTTGCGTTCCGTTACTCTTTGCTTGCTTTCCGTGCATTGCCTAGCCTTGCGTTGTCATGCCTTAGGCTTGCCTCGCCTGACCGTGCTTTCCCATGCGTTACCCTTTCCTTGCCTTGCCGTGCATTGCCTAGCGTGCGTTGTGGTGCCTTAGCCTTGTTTCCCCTTGCCGTGCCGTTCCTACCGTTACACTTGCCTTTCTTTGCTTTCCCTTGCCTTCCTTACCTTCCGTTACTCTTTGCTTCCCTTCCGTGCATTGCCTAGCCTTGCGTTGTCGTGCTTTAGCCTTGCCTCGCCTGAACGTGCTTTCCCATGCGTTACCCTTTCCTTGCCTTGCCGTGCATTACCCAGCCTGCGTTGCCGTGCCTTAGCCTTGTTTCCCCTTGCCGTGCCGTTCCTTCCGTTACCCTTGCCTTCCCTTGCTTTCCCTTGCCTTCCTTGCGTTCCGTTACTCTTTGCTTGCTTTCCGTGCACTGCCTAGCCTTGCGTTGTCATGCCCTAGCCTTGCATCGCCTGACCGTGCTTTCCCATGAGTTACCCTTTCCTTGCCTTTCCGTGCATTGCCTAGCCGTGCGTTGTCGTGCCTTAGCCTTGTTTCCCCTTAACGTGCCGTTCCTTCCGTTACACTTGCCTTTCCTTCCTTTCCCTTGCCTTCCTTACCTTCCGTTACTCTTTCCTTGCCTTCCGTGCATTGCCTAGCCTTGCGTTGTCGTGCCTTAGCGTTGCCTCGCCTGACCGTGCTTTCAAATGCGTTACACTTTCCTTGCCTTGCCCTTCATTGCCTAGCGTTCGGTGTCGTGCCTTAGACTTGTTTCCCCTTGCCGTGCCGTTCCTTCCGTTACCCTGGCCTTTCCTTCCTTTTCCTTGCCTTGCTTACCTTCCGTTACTCTTTGCTTGCCTTCCCTGAATTTCCTAGCCTTGCGTTGTCGTGCCTTAGCCTTATCTCGCCTGACCTTGCCTTCCTTTGCTTTAAGCTTTCCTTGCATTGTCGTGCATCGCCTAGCCTTGCGTTTTCGTGCATTAGCCTTGCCTAGCCTCACCGTGCCTTTCCTTGCGTTACCCTTTGCTTGCCTTGCCGTGCATTGCCTAGCCGTGCGTTGTCGTGCCTTAGCCTTGTTTCCACTTGCCGTGCCGTTCCTTCCGTTACACTTGCCTTTCTTTGCTTTCCCTTTCCTTCCTTACCTTCCGTTTCTCTTTGTTTGCCTTCCGTGCATTGCCTAGCCTTGGGTTGTCGTGCCTTAGCCTTGCCTCGCCTGACCGTGCTTTCCCATGCGTTACCCTTTCCTTGCCTTGCCTTGCATTGCCTAGCGTGCGTTGTCGTGCCTTAGCCTTGTTTCCCCTTGCCGTGCCGTTCCTTCCGTTACCATTGCCTTTCCTTGCTTTCCCTTGCCTTCCTTACCTTCCGTTACTCTTTGCTTGCCTTCCCTGCATTGCCTAGCCTTGCGTTGTCGTGCCTTAGCCTTATCTCGCCTGACCGTGCCTTCCTTTGCTTTAAGCTTTACTTGCATTGTCGTGCATTGCCTAGCCTTGCGTTGTCGTGCATTAGCCTTGCCTAGCCTCACCGTGCCTTGCCTTGCGTTACACTTTCCTTGCCTTGCCGTGCATTTCCTAGCCGTGTGTTGTCGTGCCTTAGCCTTGTTTCCCCTTGCCGTTGCGTGCCTTTTGTTACACTTGCCTTGCCTGGCTTTGCCTTGCCTTCCTTTCCTTCCGTTACTCTTTGCTTGCCTTGCCGTGCATTGCCTAGCCCTGCGTTGTAGTGCCTTAGCCTTGTTACCCCTTGCCGTGCCGTTCCTTCCGTTACCCTTGCCTTCCCTTGCTTTCCCTTGCCTTCCTTGCATTCCGTTACTCCTTGCTTGCTTACCGTGCATTGCCTAGCCTTGCGTTGTCATGCCTTAGCCTTGCCTCGCTTGACCGTGCTTTCCCATGCGTTACCCTTTCCTTGCCTTGCCGTGCATTGCCTAGCCGTGCGTTGTCGTGCCTTAGCCTTGTTTTCCCTTGCCGTGCCGTTCCTTCCGTTACACTTGCCTTTCTTTGCTTTCCCTTGCCTTCCTTACTTCCGTTACTCTTTCCTTGCCTTCCGTGCATTGCCAAGCCTTGCGTTGTCGTGCCTTAGCCTTGCCTCCCCTGACCGTTCTTTCCCATGCGTTACCCTTTCCTTCCCTTGCCGTGCATTGCCTAGCGTGCGTTGTCGTGCCTTAGACTTGTTTCCCCTTGCCGTGCCGTTCCTTCCGTTACCATTGCCTTTCCTTGCTTTCCTTTGCCTTCCTTACCTTCCGTTACTCTTTGCTTGCCTTCCCTGCATTGCCTAGCCTTGCGTTGTCGTGCCTTAGCCTTATCTCTTCTGACCGTGCCTTCCTTTGCTTTAAGCTTTACTTGCATTGTCGTGCATTGCCTAGCCTTGCGTTGTCGTGCATTAGCCTTGCCTCCCCTGACCGTGCTTTCCCATGCGTTACCCTTTCCTTGCCTTGCCGTGCATTTCCTAGCCGTGTGTTGTCGTGCCTTAGCCTTGTTTCCCCTTGCCGTTGCGTGCCTTTTGTTACACTTGCCTTGCCTGGCTTTGCCTTGCCTTCCTTTCCTTCCGTTACTCTTTGCTTGCCTTGCCGTGCATTGCCTAGCCCTGCGTTGTCGGGCCTTAGCCTTGTTACCCCTTGCCGTGCCGTTCCTTCCGTTACCCTTGCGTTCCCTTGCTTTCCCTTGCCTTCCTTGCGTTCCGTTACTCTTTGCTTCCTTTCCGTGCATTGCCTAGCCTTGCGTTGTCATGCCTTAGCCTTGCCTCGCCTGACCGTGCTTTCCCATGCTTTACCCTTTCCTTGCCTTGCCGTGCATTGCCTAGCGTGCGTTGTCGTGCCTTAGCCTTGTTTCCCCTTGCCGTGCCGTTCCTTCCGTTACCATTGCCTTTCCTTGCTTTCCCTTGCCTTACTTACCTTCCGTTACTCTTTGCATGTCTTCCGTGCATTGCCTAGCCTTGCGTTGTCGTGCCTTAGCCTTATCTCGCCTGACCGTGCCTTCCTTTGCTTTAAGCTTTCCTGGCATTGTCGTGCATTGCCTAGCCTTGCGTTGTCGTGCATTAGCCTTGCCTAGCCTCACCGTGCCTTGCCTTGCGTTACCCTTTCCTTGCCTTGCCGTGCATTTCCTAGCCGTGTGTTGTCGTGCCTTAGCCTTGTTTCCCCTTGCCGTTGCGTGCCTTTTGTTACACTTGCCGTGCCTGGCTTTGCCTTGCCTTCCGTTCCTTCCGTTACTCTTTCCTTGCCTTGCCGTGCATTGCCTAGCCCTGCGTTGTCGTGCCTTAGCCTTGTTACCCCTTGCCGTGCCGTTCCTTCCGTTACCCTTGCGTTCCCTTGCTTTCCCTTGCCTTCCTTGCGTTCCGTTACTCTTTGCTTCCTTTCCGTGCATTGCCTAGCCTTGCGTTGTCATGCCTTAGCCTTGCCTCGCCTGACCGTGCTTTCCCATGCGTTACCCTTTCCTTGCCTTGCCGTGCATTGCCTAGCGTGCGTTGTCGTGCCTTAGCCTTGTTTCCCCTTCCCGTGCCGTTCCTTCCGTTACCATTGCCTTTCCTTGCTTTCCCTTGCCTTACTTACCTTCCGTTACTTTTTTCTTGCCTTCCCTGCATTGCCTAGCCTTGCGTTGTCGTGCCTTAGCCTTATCTCTTCTAACCGTGCCTTCCTTTGCTTTAAGCTTTACTTGCATTGTCGTGCATTGCCTATCCTTGCGTTGTCGTGCATTAGCCTTGCCTAGCCTCACCGTGCCTTGCCTTGCGTTACCCTTTACTTGCCTTGCCTTGCATTTCCTAGCCGTGTGTTGTCGTGCCTTAGCCTTGTTTCCCCTTGCCGTTGCGTGCCTTTTGTTACACTTGCCTTGCCTGGCTTTGCCTTGCCTTCCTTTCCTTCCGTTACTCTTTCCTTGCCTTGCCGTGCATTGCCTAGCCTTGCATTGTCGTGCCTTATCCTTGCCTCACCTGACCGTGCCTTCCCCTGCGTTACCCTTTCCTTGCCTTGCCGTGCATTGCCTAGCCCTGCGTTGTCGTGCCTTAGCCTTGTTACCCCTTGCCGTGCCGTTCCTTCCGTTACCCTTGCCTTCCCTTGCTTTCCCTTGCCTTCCTTGCGTTCCGTTACTCTTTGCTTGCTTTCCGTGCATTGCCTAGCCTTGCGTTGTCATGCCTTAGGCTTGCCTCGTCCGACCGTGCTTTCCCATGCGTTACCCTTTCCTTGCCTTGCCGTGCATTGCCTAGCGTGCGTTGTCGTGCCTTAGCCTTGTTTCCCCTTGCCGTGCCGTTCCTTCCGTTACACTTGCCTTTCTTTGCTTTCCCTTGCCTTCCTTACCTTCCGTTACTCTTTGCTTCCCTTCCCTGCATTGCCTAGCCTTGCGTTGTCGTGCCTTAGCCTTATCTCGCCTGACCGTGCCTTCCTTTGCTTTAAGCTTTCCTTGAATTGTCGTGCATTGCCTAGCCTTGCGTTGTCGTGAATTAGCCTTGCCTAGCCTCACCGTGCCTTGCCTTGCGTTATCCTTTCCTTGCCTTGCCGTGCATTGCCTAGCCGTGCGTTGTCGTGCCTTAGCCTTGTTTCCCCTTGCCGTGGCGTGCCTTTTGTTACACTTGCCTTTCCTGGCTTTGACTTGCCTTCCTTTCCTTCCGTTACGCTTTCCTTGCCTTGCCGTGCATTGCCTAGCCTTGCATTGTCGTGCCTTATCCTTGCCTCACCTGACCGTGCCTTCCCCTGCGTTAACCTTTCCTTGCCTTGCCGTGCATTGCCTAGCCCTGCGTTGCCGTGCCTTAGCCTTGTTACCCCTTGCCGTGCCGTTCCTTCCGTTACCCTTGCCTTCCCTTGCTTTCCCTTGCCTTCCTTGCGTTCCGTTACTCTTTGCTTGCTTTCCGTGCATTGCCTAGCCTTGCGTTGTCATGCCTTAGCCTTGCATCGCCTGACCGTGCTTTCCCATGAGTTACCCTTTCCTTGCCTTTCCGTGCATTGCCTAGCCGTGCGTTGTCGTGCCTTAGCCTTGTTTCCCCTTGCCGTGCCGTTCCTTCCGTTACACTTGCCTTTCCTTCCTTTCCCTTGCCTTCCTTACCTTCCGTTACTCTTTGCTTGCCTTCCGTGCATTGCCTAGCCTTGCGTTGTCGTGCCTTAGCGTTGCCTCGCCTGACCGTGCTTTCAAATGCGTTACCCTTTCCTTGCCTTGCCCTTCATTGCCTAGCGTTCGGTGTCGTGCCTTAGACTTGTTTCCCCTTGCCGTGCCGTTCCTTCCGTTACCCTGGCCTTTCCTTCCTTTTCCTTGCCTTGCTTACCTTCCGTTACTCTTTGCTTGCCTTCCCTGAATTTCCTAGCCTTGCGTTGTCGTGCCTTAGCCTTATCTCGCCTGACCTTGCCTTCCTTTGCTTTAAGCTTTCCTTGCATTGTCGTGCATCGCCTAGCCATGCGTTTTCGTGCATTAGCCTTGCCTAGCCTCACCGTGCCTTTCCTTGCGTTACCCTTTGCTTGCCTTGCCGTGCATTGCCTAGCCGTGCGTTGTCGTGCCTTAGCCTTGTTTCCCCTTGCCGTGCCGTTCCTTCCGTTACACTTGCCTTTCTTTGCTTTCCCTTGCCTTCCTTACTTCCGTTACTCTTTGCTTGCCTTCCGTGCATTGCCTAGCCTTGCGTTGTCGTGCCTTAGCCTTGCCTCGCCTGACCGTGCTTTCCCATGCGTTACCCTTTCCTTGCCTTGCCGTGCATTGCCTAGCGTGCGTTGTCGTGCCTTAGACTTGTTTCCCCTTGCCTTGCCGTTCCTTCCGTTACACTTGCCTTTCCTTGCTTTCCCTTGCCTTCCTTACCTTCTGTTACTCTTTGCTTGCCTTCCCTGCATTGCCTAGCCTTGCGTTGTCGTGCCTCAGCCTTATCTCTTCTGACCGTGCCTTCCTTTGCTTTAAGCTTTACTTGCATTGTCGTGCATTGCCTAGCCTTGCGTTGTCGTGCATTAGCCTTGCCTAGCCTCACCGTGCCTTGCCTTGCGTTACCCTTTCCTTGCCTTGCCGTGCATTTCCTAGCCGTGTGTTGTCGTGCCTTAGCCTTGTTTCCCCTTGCCGTTGCGTGCCTTTTGTTACACTTACCGTGCCTGGCTTTGCCTTGCCTTCCGTTCCTTCCGTTACTCTTTCCTTGCCTTGCCGTGCATTGCCTAGCCGTGTGTTGTCGTGCCTTAGCCTTCTTACCCCTTGCCGTGCCGTTCCTTCCGTTACCCTTGCCTTCCCTTGCTTTCCCTTGACTTCCTTGCGTTCCGTTACTCTTTCCTTGCCTTGCCGTGCATTGCCTAGCCTTGCATTGTCGTGCCTTATCCTTGCCTCACCTGACCGGGCCTTCCCCTGCGTTACCCTTTCCTTGCCTTGCCGTGCATTGCCTAGCCCTGCGTTGTCGTGCCTTAGCCTTGTTACCCCTTGCCGTGCCGTTCCTTCCGTTACCCTTGCCTTCCCTTGCTTTCCCTTGCCTTCCTTGCGTTCCGTTACTCTTTGCTTGCTTTCCGTGCATTGCCTAGCCTTGCGTTGTCATGCCTTAGGCTTGCCTCGCCTGACCGTGCTTTCCCATGCGTTACTCTTTCCTTGCCTTGCCGTGCATTGCCTAGCGTGCGTTGTCGTGCCTTAGCCTTGTTTCCCCTTGCCGTGCCGTTCCTTCCGTTACACTTGCCTTTCCTTCCTTTCCCTTGCCTTCCTTACCTTCCGTTACTCTTTCCTTGCCTTCCGTGCATTGCCTAGCCTTGCGTTGTCGTGCCTTAGCCTTATCTCGCCTGACCGTGCCTTCCTTTGCTTTAAGCTTTCCTTGCATTGTCGTGCATTGCCTAGCCTTGCGTTGTCGTGCATTAAACTTGCCTAGCCTCACCGTGCCTTGCCTTGCGTTACCCTTTCCTTGCCTTGCCGTGCATTTCCTAACTGTGTGTTGTCGTGCCTTAGCCTTGTTACCCCTTGCCGTGCCGTTCCTTTCGTTACCCTTGCCTTCCCTTGCTTTCCCTTTCCTTCCTTGCATTCCGTTACTCCTTGCTTGCTTTCCGTGCATTGCCTAGCCTTGCGTTGGCTTTCCTTAGCCTTGCCTCGCCTGACCGTGCTTTCCCATGCGTTACCCTTTCCTTCCCTTGCCGTGCATTGCCTAGCGTGCGTTGTCGTGCCTTAGCCTTCTTTCCCCTTGCCGTGCAGTTCCTTCCGTTACACTTGCCTTTCTTTGCTTTCCCTTGCCTTCCATACCTTCCGTTACTCTTTGCTTGCCTTCCGTGCATTGCCAAGCCTTGCGTTGTCGTGCCTTAGCCTTGCCTCCCCTGACAGTGCTTTCCCATGCGTTACCCTTTCCTTGCCTTGCCGTGCATTGCCTAGCGTGCGTTGTCGTGCCTTAGACTTGTTTCCCCTTGCCGTGCCGTTCCTTCCGTTACCATTGCCTTTCCTTGCTTTCCCTTGCCTTCCTTACCTTCCGTTACTCTTTGCTTGCCTTCCCTGCATTGCCTAGCCGTGCGTTGTCGTGCCTTAGCCTTATCTCGCCTGACCGTGCCTTCCTTTGCTTTAAGCTTTACTTGCATTGTCGTGCATTGCCTAGCCTTGCGTTGTCGTGCATTAGCCTTGCCTAGCCTCACCGTGCCTTGCCTTGCGTTACCCTTTCCTTGCCTTGCCGTGCATTTCCTAGCCGTGTGTTGTCGTGCCTTAGCCTTGTTTCCCCTTGCCGTTGCGTGCCTTTTGTTACACTTGCCTTGCCTGGCTTTGCCTTGCCTTCCTTTCCTTCCGTTACTCTTTGCTTGCCTTGCCGTGCATTGCCTAGCCCTGCGTTGTCGTGCCTTAGCCTTGTTACCCCTTGCCGTGCCGTTCCTTCCGTTACCCTTGCGTTCCCTTGCTTTCCCTTGCCTTCCTTGCGTTCCGTTACTCTTTGCTTCCTTTCCGTGCATTGCCTAGCCTTGCGTTGTCATGCCTTAGCCTTGCCTCGCCTGACCGTGCTTTCCCATGCGTTACCCTTTCCTTGCCTTGCCGTGCATTGCCTAGCGTGCGTTGTCGTGCCTTAGCCTTGTTTCCCCTTCCCGTGCCGTTCCTTCCGTTACACTTGCCTTTCCTTCCTTTCCCTTGCCTTCCTTACCTTCCGTTACTCTTTGCTTGTCTTCCGTGCATTGCCTAGCCTTGCGTTGTCGTGCCTTAGCGTTGCCTCGCCTGACCGTGCTTTCAAATGCGTTACCCTTTCCTTGCCTTGCCGTTCATTGCCTAGCGTTCGGTGTCGTGCCTTAGACTTGTTTCCCCTTGCCGTGCCGTTCCTTCCGTTACCCTGGCCTTTCCTTGCTTTCCCTTGCCTTCCTTACCTTCCGTTACTCTTTGCTTGCCTTCCGTGCATTGCCTAGCCTTGCGTTGTCGTGCCTTAGCCTTATCTCGCCTGACCGTGCCTTCCTTTGCTTTAAGCTTTCCTTGCATTGTCGTGCATTGCCTAGCCTTGCGTTGTCGTGCATTAAACTTGCCTAGCCTCACCGTGCCTTGCCTTGCGTTACCCTTTCCTTGCCTTGCCGTGCATTTCCTAGCCGTGTGTTGTCGTGCCTTAGCCTTGTTACCCCTTGCCGTGCCGTTCCTTTCGTTACCCTTGCCTTCCCTTGCTTTCCCTTTCCTTCCTTGCATTCCGTTACTCCTTGCTTGCTTTCCGTGCATTGCCTAGCCTTGCGTTGGCTTTCCTTAGCCTTGCCTCGCCTGACCGTGCTTTCCCATGCGTTACCCTTTCCTTGCCTTGCCGTGCATTGCCTAGCGTGCGTTGTCGTGCCTTAGCCTTGTTTCCCCTTGCCGTGCAGTTCCTTCCGTTACACTTGCCTTTCTTTGCTTTCCCTTGCCTTCCATACCTTCCGTTACTCTTTGCTTGCCTTCCGTGCATTGCCAAGCCTTGCGTTGTCGTGCCTTAGCCTTGCCGCCCCTGACCGTGCTTTCCCATGCGTTACCCTTTCCTTGCCTTGCCGTGCATTGCCTAGCGTGCGTTGTCGTGCGTTAGACTTGTTTCCCCTTGTCGTGCCGTTCCTTCCGTTACCATTGCCTTTCCTTGCTTTCCCTTGCCTTCCTTACCTTCCGTTACTCTTTGCTTGCCTTCCCTGCATTGCCTAGCCGTGCGTTGTCGTGCCTTAGCCTTATCTCGCCTGACCGTGCCTTCCTTTGCTTTAAGCTTTACTTGCATTGTCGTGCATTGCCTAGCCTTGCGTTGTCGTGCATTAGCCTTGCCTAGCCTCACCGTGCCTTGCCTTGCGTTACCCTTTCCTTGCCTTGCCGTGCATTTCCTAGCCGTGTGTTGTCGTGCCTTAGCCTTGTTTCCCCTTGCCGTTGCGTGCCTTTTGTTACACTTGCCTTGCCTGGCTTTGCCTTGCCTTCCTTTCCTTCCGTTACTCTTTGCTTGCCTTGCCGTGCATTGCCTAGCCCTGCGTTGTCGTGCCTTAGCCTTGTTACCCCTTGCCGTGCCGTTCCTTCCGTTACCCTTGCGTTCCCTTGCTTTCCCTTGCCTTCCTTGCGTTCCGTTACTCTTTGCTTCCTTTCCGTGCATTGCCTAGCCTTGCGTTGTCATGCCTTAGCCTTGCCTCGCCTGACCGTGCTTTCCCATGCGTTACCCTTTCCTTGCCTTGCCGTGCATTGCCTAGCGTGCGTTTTCGTGCCTTAGCCTTGTTTCCCCTTGCCGTGCCGTTCCTTCCGTTACCATTGCCTTTCCTTGCTTTCCCTTGCCTTCCTTACCTTCCGTTACTCTTTGCTTGTCTTCCGTGCATTGCCTAGCCTTGCCTTGTCGTGCCTTAGCCTTATCTCGACTGACCGTGCCTTCCTTTGCTATAAGCTTTCTTTGCATTGTCGTGCATTGCCGAGCCTTGCGTTGTCGTGCATTAACCTTGCCTAGCCTCACCGTGCCTTGACTTGCGTTACCCTTTCCTTGCCTTGCCGTGCATTTCCTAGCCGTGTGTTGTCGTGCCTTAGCCTTGTTACCACTTGCCGTGCCGTACCTTCCGTTACCCTTGCCTTCCCTTGCTTTCCCTTTCCTTCCTTGCATTCCGTTACTCCTTGCTTGCTTACCGTGCATTGCCTAGCCTTGCGTTGTCATGCCTTAGCCTTGCCTCGCTTGACCGTGCTTTCCCATGCGTTACCCTTTCCTTGCCTTGCCGTGCATTGCCTAGCCGTGCGTTGTCGTGCCTTAGCCTTGTTTCCCCTTGCCGTGCCGTTCCTTCCGTTACACTTGCCTTTCTTTGCTTTCCCTTGCCTTCCTTACTTCCGTTACTCTTTGCTTGCCTTCCGTACATTGCCAAGCCTTGCGTTGTCGTGCCTTAGCCTTGCCTCCCCTGACCGTTCTTTCCCATGCGTTACCCTTTCCTTCCCTTGCCGTGCATTGCCTAGCGTGCGTTGTCGTGCCTTAGACTTGTTTCCCCTTGCCGTGCCGTTCCTTCCGTTACCATTGCCTTTCCTTGCTTTCCTTTGCCTTCCTTACCTTCCGTTACTCTTTGCTTGCCTTCCCTGCATTGCCTAGCCTTGCATTGTCGTGCCTTAGCCTTATCTCTTCTGACCGTGCCTTCCTTTGCTTTAAGCTTTACTTGCATTGTCGTGCATTGCCTAGCCTTGCGTTGTCGTGCATTAGCCTTGCCTAGCCTCACCGTGCCTTGCCTTGCGTTACCCTTTCCTTGCCTTGCCGTGCATTTCCTAGCCGTGTGTTGTCGTGCCTTAGCCTTGTTTCCCCTTGCCGTTGCGTGCCATTTGTTACACTTGCCGTGCCTGGCTTTGTCTTGCCTTCCGTTCCTTCCGTTACTCTTTCCTTGCCTTGCCGTGCATTGCCTAGCCCTGCGTTGTCGTGCCTTAGCCTTCTTACCCCTTGCCGTGCCGTTCCTTCCGTTACCCTTTCATTCCCTTGCTTTCCCTTGCCTTCCTTGCGTTCCGTTACTCTTTGCTTGCTTTCCGTGCATTGCCTAGCCTTGCGTTGTCATGCCTTAGCCTTGCCTCCCCTGACCGTTCTTTCCCATGCGTTACCCTTTCCTTCCCTTGCCGTGCATTGCCTAGCCTTGCATTGTCGTGCCTTATCCTTGCCTCACCTGACCGTGCCTTCCCCTGCGTTACCCTTTCCTTGCCTTGCCGTGCATTGCCTAGCCCTGCGTTGTCGTGCCTTAGCCTTGTTAACCCTTGCCGTGCCGTTCCTTCCGTTACCCTTGCCTTCCCTTGCTTTCCCTTGCCTTCCTTGCGTTCCGTTACTCTTTGCTTGCTTTCCGTGCATTGCCTAGCCTTGCGTTGTCATGCCTTAGGCTTGCCTCGCCTGACCGTGCTTTCCCATGCGTTACCCTTTCCTTGCCTTGCCGTGCATTGCCTAGCGTGCGTTGTCGTGCCTTAGCCTTGTTTCCCCTTGCCGTGCCGTTCCTACCGTTACACTTGCCTTTCTTTGCTTTCCCTTGCCTTCCTTACCTTCCGTTACTCTTTGCTTGCCTTCCGTGCATTGCCTAGCCTTGCGTTGTCGTGCCTTAGCCTTGCCTCGCCTGAACGTGCTTTCCCATGCGTTACCCTTTCCTTGCCTTGCCGTGCATTACCCAGCCTGCGTTGCCGTGCCTTAGCCTTGTTTCGCCTTGCCGTGCCGTTCCTTCCGTTACCCTTGCCTTCCCTTGCTTTCCCTTGCCTTCCTTGCGTTCCGTTACTCTTTGCTTTCTTTCCGTGCATTGCCTAGCCTTGCATTGTCATGCCTTAGCCTTGCATCGCCTGACCGTGCTTTCCCATGAGTTACCCTTTCCTTGCCTTTCCGTGCATTGCCTAGCCGTGCGTTGTCGTGCCTTAGCCTTGTTTCCCCTTGCCGTGCCGTTCCTTCCGTTACACTTGCCTTTCCTTCCTTTCCCTTGCCTTCCTTACCTTCCGTTACTCTTTCCTTGCCTTCCGTGCATTGCCTAGCCTTGCGTTGTCGTGCCTTAGCGTTGCCTCGCCTGACCGTGCTTTCAAATGCGTTACCCTTTCCTTGCCTTGCCCTTCATTGCCTAGCGTTCGGTGTCGTGCCTTAGACTTGTTTCCCCTTGCCGTGCCGTTCCTTCCGTTACCCTGGCCTTTCCTTGCTTTTCCTTGCCTTGCTTACCTTCCGTTTCTCTTTGCTTGCCTTCCCTGAATTTCCTAGCCTTGCGTTGTCGTGCCTTAGCCTTATCTCGCCTGACCTTGCCTTCCTTTGCTTTAAGCTTTCCTTGCATTGTCGTGCATCGCCTAGCCTTGCGTTTTCGTGCATTAGCCTTGCCTAGCCTCACCGTGCCTTTCCTTGCGTTACCCTTTGCTTGCGTTGCCGTGCATTGCCTAGCCGTGCGTTGTCGTGCCTTAGCCTTGTTTCCCCTTGCCGTGCCGTTCCTTCCGTTACACTTGCCTTTCTTTGCTTTCCCTTTCTTTCCTTACCTTCCGTTTCTCTTTGTTTGCCTTCCGTGCATTGCTTAGCCTTGGGTTGTCGTGCCTTAGCCTTGCCTCGCCTGACCGTGCTTTCCCATGCGTTACCCTTTCCTTGCCTTGCCGTGCATTGCCTAGCGTGCGTTGTCGTGCCTTAGCATTGTTTCCCCTTGCCGTGCCGTTCCTTCCGTTACACTTGCCTTTCCTTGCTTTCCCTTGCCTTCCTTACCTTCTGTTACTCTTTGCTTGCCTTCCCTGCATTGCCTAGCCTTGCGTTGTCGTGCCTTAGCCTTATCTCGCCTGACCGTGCCTTCCTTTGCTTTAAGCTTTACTTGCTTTGTCGTGCATTGCCTAGCCTTGCGTTGTCGTGCATTAGCCTTGCCTAGCCTCACCGTGCCTTGCCTTGCGTTACCCTTTCCTTGCCTTGCCGTGCATTTCCTAGCCGTGTGTTGTCGTGCCTTAGCCTTGTTTCCCCTTGCCGTTGCGTGCCTTTTGTTACACTTGCCTTGCCTGGCTTTGCTTTGCCTTCCTTTCCTTCCGTTACTCTTTGCTTGCCTTGCCGTGCATTGCCTAGCCCTGCGTTGTCGTGCCTTAGCCTTGTTACCCCTTGCCGTGCCGTTCCTTCCGTTACCCTTGCCTTCCCTTGCTTTCCCTTGCCTTCCTTGCGTTCCGTTACTCTTTGCTTGCTTTCCGTGCATTTCCTAGCCTTGCGTTGTCATGTCTTAGCCTTGCCTCGCCTGACCGTGCCTTGCCTTGCGTTACCCTTTCCTTGCCTTGCCGTGCATTGCCTAGCGAGCGTTGTCGTGCCTTAGCCTTGTTTCCCCTTGCCGTGCCGTTCCTTCCGTTACACTTGCCTTTCTTTGCTTTCCCTTGCCTTCCTTACTTCCGTTACTCTTTGCTTGCCTTCCGTGCATTGCCAAGCCTTGCGTTGTCGTGCCTTAGCCTTGCCTCCCCTGACCGTTCTTTCCCATGCGTTACACTTTCCTTCCCTTGCCGTGCATTGCCTAGCGTGCGTTGTCGTGCCTTAGACTTGTTTCCCCTTGCCGTGCCGTTCCTTCCGTTACCATTGCCTTTCCTTGCTTTCCTTTGCCTTCCTTACCTTCCGTTACTCTTTGCTTGCCTTCCCTGCAATGCCTAGCCTTGCGTTGTCGTGCCTCAGCCTTATCTCTTCTGACCGTGCCTTCCTTTGCTTTAAGCTTTACTTGCATTGTCGTGCATTGCCTAGCCTTGCGTTGTCGTGCATTAGCCTTGCCTAGCCTCACCGTGCCTTGCCTTGCGTTACCCTTTCCTTGCCTTGCCGTGCATTTCCTAGCCGTGTGTTGTCGTGCCTTAGCCTTGTTTCCCCTTGCCGTTGCGTGCCTTTTGTTACACTTACCGTGCCTGGCTTTGCCTTGCCTTCCGTTCCTTCAGTTACTCTTTCCTTGCCTTGCCGTGCATTGCCTAGCCGTGTGTTGTCGTGCCTTAGCCTTGTTTCCCCTTGCCGTGCCGTTCCTTCCGTTACCCTTGCCTTCCCTTGCTTTCCCTTGCCTTCCTTGCGTTCCGTTACTCTTTCCTTGCCTTGCCGTGCATTGCCTAGCCTTGCATTGTCGTGCCTTATCCTTGCCTCACCTGACCGGGCCTTCCCCTGCGTTACCCTTTCCTTGCCTTGCCGTGCATTGCCTAGCGTGCGTTGTCGTGCCTTAGCCTTGTTTCCCCTTGCCGTGCCGTTCCTTCCGTTACCCTTGCCTTTCCTTCCTTTCCCTTGCCTTCCTTACCTTCCGTTACTCTTTGCTTGTCTTCCGTGCATTGCCTAGCCTTGCGTTGTCGTGCCTTAGCGTTGCCTCGCCTGACCATGCTTTCAAATGCGTTACCCTTTCCTTGCCTTGCCGTTCATTGCCTAGCGTTCGGTGTCGTGCCTTAGACTTGTTTCCCCTTGCCGTGCCGTTCCTTCCGTTACCCTGGCCTTTCCTTGCTTTCCCTTGCCTTCCTTACCTTCCGTTACTCTTTGCTTGCCTTCCCTGCATTGCCTAGCCTTGCGTTGTCGTGCCTTAGCCTTATCTCGCCTGACCGTGCCTTCCTTTGCTTTAAGCTTTCCTTGCATTGTCGTGCATTGCCTAGCCTTGCGTTGTCGTGCATTAAACTTGCCTAGCCTCACCGTGCCTTCCCTTGCGTTACCCTTTCCTTGCCTTGCCGTGCATTTCCTAGCCGTGTGTTGTCGTGCCTTAGCCTTGTTACCCCTTGCCGTGCCGTTCCTTTCGTTACCCTTGCCTTCCCTTGCTTTCCCTTTCCTTCCTTGCATTCCGTTACTCCTTGCTTGCTTTCCGTGCATTGCCTAGCCTTGCGTTGGCTTTCCTTAGCCTTGCCTCGCCTGACCGTGCTTTCCCATGCGTTACCCTTTCCTTGCCTTGCCGTGCATTGCCTAGCGTGCGTTGTCGTGCCTTAGCCTTGTTTCCCCTTGCCGTGCAGTTCCTTCCGTTACACTTGCCTTTCTTTGCTTTCCCTTGCCTTCCATACCTTCCGTTACTCTTTGCTTGCCTTCCGTGTATTGCCAAGCCTTGCGTTGTCGTGCCTTAGCCTTGCCTCCCCTGACCGTGCTTTCCCATGCGTTACCCTTTCCTTGCCTTGCCGTGCATTTCCTAGCCGTGTGTTGTCGTGCCTTAGCCTTGTTTCCCCTTGCCGTTGCGTGCCTTTTGTTACACTTGCCTTGCCTGGCTTTGCCTTGCCTTCCTTTCCTTCCGTTACTCTTTGCTTGCCTTGCCGTGCATTGCCTAGCCCTGCGTTGTCGTGCCTTAGCCTTGTTACCCCTTGCCGTGCCGTTCCTTCCGTTACCCTTGCGTTCCCTTGCTTTCCCTTGCCTTCCTTGCGTTCCGTTACTCTTTGCTTCCTTTCCGTGCATTGCCTAGCCTTGCGTTGTCATGCCTTAGCCTTGCCTCGCCTGACCGTGCTTTCCCATGCGTTACCCTTTCCTTGCCTTGCCGTGCATTGCCTAGCGTGCGTTGTCGTGCCTTAGCCTTGTTTCCCCTTGCCGTGCCGTTCCTTCCGTTACCATTGCCTTTCCTTGCTTTCCCTTGCCTTACTTACCTTCCGTTACTCTTTGCATGTCTTCCGTGCATTGCCTAGCCTTGCGTTGTCGTGCCTTAGCCTTATCTCGCCTGACCGTGCCTTCCTTTGCTTTAAGCTTTCCTTGCATTGTCGTGCATTGCCTAGCCTTGCGTTGTCGTGCATTAGCCTTGCCTAGCCTCACCGTGCCTTGCCTTGCGTTACCCTTTCCTTGCCTTGCCGTGCATTGCCTAGCCGTGCGTTGTCGTGCCTTAGCCTTGTTTCCCCTTGCCGTTGCGTGCCTTTTGTTACACTTGCCGTGCCTGGCTTTGCCTTGCCTTCCGTTCCTTCAGTTACTCTTTCCTTGCCTTGCCGTGCATTGCCTAGCCCTGCGTTGTCGTGCCTTAGCCTTGTTACCCCTTGCCGTGCCGTTCCTTCCGTTACCCTTGCGTTCCCTTGCTTTCCCTTGCCTTCCTTGCGTTCCGTTACTCTTTGCTTCCTTTCCGTGCATTGCCTAGCCTTGCGTTGTCATGCCTTAGCCTTGCCTCGCCTGACCGTGCTTTCCCATGCGTTACCCTTTCCTTGCCTTGCCGTGCATTGCCTAGCGTGCGTTGTCGTGCCTTAGCCTTGTTTCCCCTTGCCGTGCCGTTCCTTCCGTTACCATTGGCTTTCCTTGCTTTCCCTTGCCTTACTTACCTTCCGTTACTCTTTGCTTGTCTTCCGTGCATTGCCTAGCCTTGCGTTGTCGTGCCTTAGCCTTATCTCGACTGACCGTGCCTTCCTTTGCTTTAAGCTTTCCTTGCATTGTGCATTGCCTAGCCTTGCGTTGTCGTGCATTAACCTTGCCTAGCCTCACCGTGCCTTGCCTTGCGTTACCCTTTCCTTGCCTTGCCGTGCATTTCCTAGCCGTGTGTTGTCGTGCCTTAGCCTTGTTACCACTTGCCGTGCCGTACCTTCCGTTACCCTTGCCTTCCCTTGCTTTCCCTTTCCTTCCTTGCATTCCGTTACTCCTTGCTTGCTTACCGTGCATTGCCTAGCCTTGCGTTGTCATGCCTTAGCCTTGCCTCGCTTGACCGTGCTTTCCCATGCGTTACCCTTTCCTTGCCTTGCCGTGCATTGCCTAGCCGTGCGTTGTCGTGCCTTAGCCTTGTTTCCCCTTGCCGTGCCGTTCCTTCCGTTACACTTGCCTTTCTTTGCTTTCCCTTGCCTTCCTTACTTCCGTTACTCTTTGCTTGCCTTCCGTGCATTGCCAAGCCTTGCGTTGTCGTGCCTTAGCCTTGCCTCCCCTGACCGTTCTTTCCCATGCGTTACCCTTTCCTTCCCTTGCCGTGCATTGCCTAGCGTGCGTTGTCGTGCCTTAGACTTGTTTCCCCTTCCCGTGCCGTTCCTTCCGTTACCATTGCCTTTCCTTGCTTTCCTTTGCCTTCCTTACCTTCCGTTACTCTTTGCTTGCCTTCCCTGCATTGCCTAGCCTTGCGTTGTCGTGCCTTAGCCTTATCTCTTCTGACCGTGCCTTCCTTTGCTTTAAGCTTTACTTGCATTGTCGTGCATTGCCTAGCCTTGCGTTGTCTTGCATTAGCCTTGCCTAGCCTCACCGTGCCTTGCCTTGCGTTACCCTTTCCTTGCCTTGCCGTGCATTTCCTAGCCGTGTGTTGTCGTGCCTTAGCCTTGTTTCCCCTTGCCGTTGCGTGCCTTTTGTTACACTTGCCGTGCCTGGCTTTGCCTTGCCTTCCGTTCCTTCCGTTACTCTTTCCTTGCCTTGCCGTGCATTGCCTAGCCTTGCGTTGTCGTGCCTTAGCCTTCTTACCCCTTGCCGTGCCGTTCCTTCCGTTACCCTTGCATTCCCTTGCTTTCCCTTGCCTTCCTTGCGTTCCGTTACTCTTTGCTTGCTTTCCGTGCATTGCCTAGCCTTGCGTTGTCATGCCTTAGCCTTGCCTCCCCTGACCGTTCTTTCCCATGCGTTACCCTTTCCTTCCCTTGCCGTGCATTGCCTAGCGTGCGTTGTCGTGCCTTAGACTTGTTTCCCCTTGCCGTGCCGTTCCTTCCGTTACCATTGCCTTTCCTTGCTTTCCTTTGCCTTCCTTACCTTCCGTTACTCTTTTCTTGCCTTCCGTGCATTGCCTAGCCTTGCGTTGTCGTGCCTTAGCCTTATCTCTTCTAACCGTGCCTTCCTTTGCTTTAAGCTTTACTTGCATTGTCGTGCATTGCCTAGCCTTGCGTTGTCGTGCATTAGCCTTGCCTAGCCTCACCGTGCCTTGCCTTGCGTTACCCTTTACTTGCCTTGCCTTGCATTTCCTAGCCGTGTGTTGTCGTTCCTTAGCCTTGTTTCCCCTTGCCGTTGCGTGCCTTTTGTTACACTTGCCTTGCCTGGCTTTGCCTTGCATTCCTTTCCTTCCGTTACCCTTTCCTTGCCTTGCCGTGCATTGCCTAGCCTTGCATTGTCGTGCCTTATCCTTGCCTCACCTGACCGTGCCTTCCCCTGCGTTACCCATTCCTTGCCTTGCCGTGCATTGCCTAGCCCTGCGTTGTCGTGCCTTAGCCTTGTTACCCCTTGCCGTGCCGTTCCTTCCGTTACCCTTGCCTTCCCTTGCTTTCCCTTGCCTTCCTTGCGTTCCGTTACTCTTTGCTTGCTTTCCGTGCATTGCCTAGCCTTGCGTTGTCATGCCTTAGGCTTGCCTCGCCTGACCGTGCTTTCCCATGCGTTACCCTTTCCTTGCCTTGCCGTGCATTGCCTAGCGTGCGTTGTCGTGCCTTAGCCTTGTTTCCCCTTGCCGTGCCGTTCCTACCGTTACACTTGCCTTTCTTTGCTTTCCCTTGCCTTCCTTACCTTCCGTTACTCTTTGCTTCCCTTCCGTGCATTGCCTAGCCTTGCGTTGTCGTGCCTTAGCCTTGCCTCGCCTGAACGTGCTTTCCCATGCGTTACCCTTTCCTTGCCTTGCCGTGCATTACCCAGCCTGCGTTGCCGTGCCTTAGCCTTGTTTCCCCTTGCCGTGCCGTTCCTTCCGTTACCCTTGCCTTCCCTTGCTTTCCCTTGCCTTCCTTGCGTTCCGTTACTCTTTGCTTGCTTTCCGTGCATTGCCTAGCCTTGCGTTGTCATGCCCTAGCCTTGCATCGCCTGACCGTGCTTTCCCATGAGTTACCCTTTCCTTGCCTTTCCGTGCATTGCCTAGCCGTGCGTTGTCGTGCCTTAGCCTTGTTTCCCCTTAACGTGCCGTTCCTTCCGTTACACTTGCCTTTCCTTCCTTTCCCTTGCCTTCCTTACCTTCCGGTACTCTTTCCTTGCCTTCCGTGCATTGCCTAGCCTTGCGTTGTCGTGCCTTAGCGTTGCCTCGCCTGACCGTGCTTTCAAATGCGTTACTCTTTCCTTGCCTTGCCCTTCATTGCCTAGCGTTCGGTGTCGTGCCTTAGACTTGTTTCCCCTTGCCGTGCCGTTCCTTCCGTTACCCTGGCCTTTCCTTCCTTTTCCTTGCCTTGCTTACCTTCCGTTACTCTTTGCTTGCCTTCCCTGAATTTCCTAGCCTTGCGTTGTCGTGCCTTAGCCTTATCTCGCCTGACCTTGCCTTCCTTTGCTTTAAGCTTTCCTTGCATTGTCGTGCATCGCCTAGCCTTGCGTTTTCGTGCATTAGCCTTGCCTAGCCTCACCGTGCCTTTCCTTGCGTTACCCTTTGCTTGCCTTGCCGTGCATTGCCTAGCCGTGCGTTGTCGTGCCTTAGCCTTGTTTCCCCTTGCCGTGCCGTTCCTTCCGTTACACTTGCCTTTCTTTGCTTTCCCTTTCCTTCCTTACCTTCCGTTTCTCTTTGTTTGCCTTCCGTGCATTGCCTAGCCTTGGGTTGTCGTGCCTTAGCCTTGCCTCGCCTGACCGTGCTTTCCCATGCGTTACCCTTTCCTTGCCTTGCCTTGCATTGCCTAGCGTGCGTTGTCGTGCCTTAGCGTTGTTTCCCCTTGCCGTGCCGTTCCTTCCGTTACACTTGCCTTTCCTTGCTTTCCCTTGCCTTCCTTACCTTCCGTTACTCTTTGCTTGCCTTCCCTGCATTGCCTAGCCTTGCGTTGTCGTGCCTTAGCCTTATCTCGCCTGACCGTGCCTTCCTTTGCTTTAAGCTTTACTTGCATTGTCGTGCATTGCCTAGCCTTGCGTTGTCGTGCATTAGCCTTGCCTAGCCTCACCGTGCCTTGCCTTGCGTTACACTTTCCTTGCCTTGCCGTGCATTTCCTAGCCGTGTGTTGTCGTGCCTTAGCCTTGTTTCCCCTTGCCGTTGCGTGCCTTTTGTTACACTTGCCTTGCCTGGCTTTGCCTTGCCTTCCTTTCCTTCCGTTACTCTTTGCTTGCCTTGCCGTGCATTGCCTAGCCCTGCGTTGTCGTGCCTTAGCCTTGTTACCCCTTGCCGTGCCGTTCCTTCCGTTACCCTTGCCTTCCCTTGCTTTCCCTTGCCTTCCTTGCATTCCGTTACTCCTTGCTTGCTTACCGTGCATTGCCTAGCCTTGCGTTGTCATGCCTTAGCCTTGCCTCGCTTGACCGTGCTTTCCCATGCGTTACCCTTTCCTTGCCTTGCCGTGCATTGCCTAGCCGTGCGTTGTCGTGCCTTAGCCTTGTTTTCCCTTGCCGTGCCGTTCCTTCCGTTACACTTGCCTTTCTTTGCTTTCCCTTGCCTTCCTTACTTCCGTTACTCTTTGCTTGCCTTCCGTGCATTGCCAAGCCTTGCGTTGTCGTGCCTTAGCCTTGCCTCCCCTGACCGTTCTTTCCCATGCGTTACCCTTTCCTTCCCTTGCCGTGCATTGCCTAGCGTGCGTTGTCGTGCCTTAGACTTGTTTCACCTTGCCGTGCCGTTCCTTCCGTTACCATTGCCTTTCCTTGCTTTCCCTTGCCTTCCTTACCTTCCGTTACTCTTTGCTTGCCTTCCCTGCATTGCCTAGCCTTGCGTTGTCGTGCCTTAGCCTTATCTCTTCTGACCGTGCCTTCCTTTGCTTTAAGCTTTACTTGCATTGTCGTGCATTGCCTAGCCTTGCGTTGTCGTGCATTAGCCTTGCCTAGCCTCACCGTGCCTTGCCTTGCGTTACCCTTTCCTTGCCTTTCCGTGCATTTCCTAGCCGTGTGTTGTCGTGCCTTAGCCTTGTTTCCCCTTGCCGTTGCGTGCCTTTTGTTACACTTGCCGTGCCTGGCTTTGCCTTGCCTTCCGTTCCTTCCGTTACACTTTCCTTGCCTTGCCGTCCATTGCCTAGCCCTGCGTTGTCGTGCCTTAGCCTTCTTACCACTTGCCGTGCCGTTCCTTCCGTTACCCTTGCCTTCCCTTGCTTTCCCTTGCCTTCCTTGCGTTCCGTTACTCTTTGCTTGCTTTCCGTGCATTGCCTAGCCTTGCGTTGTCATGCCTTAGGCTTGCCTCCCCTGACCGTTCTTTCCCATGCGTTACCCTTTCCTTCCCTTGCCGTGCATTGCCTAGCGTGCGTTGTCGTGCCTTAGACTTGTTTCCCCTTGCCGTGCCGTTCCTTCCGTTACCATTGCCTTTCCTTGCTTTCCTTTGCCTTCCTTACCTTCCGTTACTCTTTCCTTGCCTTCCCTGCATTGCCTAGCCTTGCGTTGTCGTGCCTTAGCCTTATCTCTTCTAACCGTGCCTTCCTTTGCTTTAAGCTTTACTTGCATTGTCGTGCATTGCCTAGCCTTGCGTTGTCGTGCCTTAGCCTTGCCTCGCCTGACCGTGCTTTCCCATGCGTTACCCTTTCCTTCCCTTGCCGTGCATTGCCTAGCGTGCGTTGTCGTGCCTTAGACTTGTTTCCCCTTGCCGTGCCGTTCCTTCCGTTACCATTGCCTTTCCTTGCTTTCCTTTGCCTTCCTTACCTTCCGTTACTCTTTGCTTGCCTTCCCTGCATTGCCTAGCCTTGCGTTGTCGTGCCTTAGCCTTATCTCGCCTGACCGTGCCTTCCTTTGCTTTAAGCTTTACTTGCATTGTCGTGCATTGCCTAGCCTTGCGTTGTCGTGCATTAGCCTTGCCTAGCCTCACCGTGCCTTGCCTTGCGTTACCCTTTCCTTGCCTTGCCGTGCATTTCCTAGCCGTGTGTTGTCGTGCCTTAGCCTTGTTTCCCCTTGCCGTTGCGTGCCTTTTGTTACACTTGCCTTGCCTGGCTTTGCCTTGCCTTCCTTTCCTTCCGTTACTCTTTGCTTGACTTGCCGTGCATTGCCTAGCCCTGCGTTGTCGTGCCTTAGCCTTGTTACCCCTTGCCGTGCCGTTCCTTCCGTTACCCTTGCGTTCCCTTGCTTTCCCTTGCCTTCCTTGCGTTCCGTTACTCTTTGCTTCCTTTCCGTGCATTGCCTAGCCTTGCGTTGTCATGCCTTAGCCTTGCCTCGCCTGACCGTGCTTTCCCATGCGTTACCCTTTCCTTGCCTTGCCGTGCATTGCCTAGCGTGCGTTGTCGTGCCTTAGCCTTGTTTCCCCTTGCCGTGCCGTTCCTTCCGTTACACTTGCCTTTCCTTCCTTTCCCTTGCCTTCCTTACCTTCCGTTACTCTTTGCTTGTCTTCCGTGCATTGCCTAGCCTTGCGTTGTCGTGCCTTAGCGTTGCCTCGCCTGACCGTGCTTTCAAATGCGTTACCCTTTCCTTGCCTTGCCGTTCATTGCCTAGCGTTCGGTGTCGTGCCTTAGACTTGTTTCCCCTTGCCGTGCCGTTCCTTCCGTTACCCTGGCCTTTCCTTGCTTTCCCTTGCCTTCCTTGCGTTCCGTTACTCTTTGCTTGCCTTCCGTGCATTGCCTAACCTTGCGTTGTCGTGCCTTAGCCTTATCTCGCCTGACCGTGCCTTCCTTTGCTTTAAGCTTTCCTTGAATTGTCGTGCATTGCCTAGCCTTGCGTTGTCGTGCATTAAACTTGCCTAGCCTCACCGTGCCTTGCCTTGCGTTACCCTTTCCTTGCCTTGCCGTGCATTTCCTAGCCGTGTGTTGTCGTGCCTTAGCCTTATTTCCCCTTGCCGTTGCGTGCCTTTTGTTACACTTGCCTTGCCTGGCTTTGCCTTGCCTTCCTTTCCTTCCGTTACTCTTTGCTTGCCTTGCCGTGCATTGCCTAGCCCTGCGTTGTCGTGCCTTAGCCTTGTTACCACTTGCCGTGCCGTTCCTTCCGTTACCCTTGCCTTCCCTTGCTTTCCCTTGCCTTCCTTGCGTTCCGTTACTCTTTGCTTCCTTTCCGTGCATTGCCTAGCCTTGCGTTGTCATGCCTTAGCCTTGCCTCGCCTGACCGTGCTTTCCCATGCGTTACCCTTTCCTTGCCTTGCCGTGCATTGCCTGGCGTGCGTTGTCGTGCCTTAGCCTTGTTTCCCCTTGCCGTGCCGTTCCTTCCGTTACCATTGCCTTTCCTTGCTTTCCCTTGCCTTACTTACCTTCCGTTACTCTTTGCTTGTCTTCCGTGCATTGCCTAGCCTTGCGTTGTCGTGCCTTAGCCTTATCTCGACTGACCGTGCCTTCCTTTGCTTTAAGCTTTCCTTGCATTGTCGTGCATTGCCTAGCCTTGCGTTGTCGTGCATTAACCTTGCCTAGCCTCACCGTGCCTTGCCTTGCGTTACCCTTTCCTTGCCTTGCCGTGCATTTCCTAGCCGTGTGTTGTCGTGCCTTAGCCTTGTTTCCCCTTGCCGTTGCGTGCCTTTTGTTACACTTGCCGTGCCTGGCTTTGCCTTGCCTTCCGTTCCTTCCGTTACTCTTTCCTTGCCTTGCCGTGCATTGCCTAGCCCTGCGTTGTCGTGCCTTAGCCTTGTTACCCCTTGCCGTGCCGTTCCTTCCGTTACCCTTGCGTTCCCTTTCTTTCCCTTGCCTTCCTTGCGTTCCGTTACTCTTTGCTTCCTTTCCGTGCATTGCCTAGCCTTGCGTTGTCATGCCTTAGCCTTGCCTCGCCTGACCGTGCTTTCCCATGCGTTACCCTTTCCTTGCCTTGCCGTGCATTGCCTAGCGTGCGTTGTCGTGCCTTAGCCTTGTTTCCCCTTGCCGTGCCGTTCCTTCCGTTACCATTGGCTTTCCTTGCTTTCCCTTGCCTTACTTACCTTCCGTTACTCTTTGCTTGTCTTCCGTGCATTGCCTAGCCTTGCGTTGTCGTGCCTTAGCCTTATCTCGACTGACCGTGCCTTCCTTTGCTTTAAGCTTTCCTTGTATTGTCGTGCATTGCCTAGCCTTGCGTTGTCGTGCATTAACCTTGCCTAGCCTCACCGTGCTTTGCCTTCCGTTACTCTTTCCTTGCCTTGCCGTGCATTGCCTAGCCGTGCGTTGTCGTGCCTTAGCCTTGTTACCACTTGCCGTGCCGTCCCTTCCGTTACCCTTGCCTTCCCTTGCTTTCCCTTTCCTTCCTTGCATTCCGTTACTCCTTGCTTGCTTACCGTGCATTGCCTAGCCTTGCGTTGTCATGCCTTAGCCTTGCCTCGCTTGACCGTGCTTTCCCATGCGTTACCCTTTCCTTGCCTTGCCGTGCATTGCCTAGCCGTGCGTTGTCGTGCCTTAGCCTTGTTTCCCCTTGCCGTGCCGTTCCTTCCGTTACACTTGCCTTTCTTTGCTTTCCCTTGCCTTCCTTACTTCCGTTACTCTTTGCTTGCCTTGCCGTGCATTGCCTAGCCCTGCGTTGTCGTGCCTTAGCCTTGTTACCCCTTGCCGTGCCGTTCCTTCCGTTACCCTTGCATTCCCTTGCTTTCCCTTGCCTTCCTTGCGTTCCGTTACTCTTTGCTTGCTTTCCGTGCATTGCCTAGCCTTGCGTTGTCATGCCTTAGCCTTGCCTCGCCTGACCGTTCTTTCCCATGCGTTACCCTTTCCTTGCCTTGCCGTGCATTGCCTAGCGTGCGTTGTGGTGCCTTAGCCTTGTTTCCCCTTGCCGTTGCGTGCCTTTTGTTACACTTGCCTTGCCTGGCTTTGCCTTGCCTTCCTTTCCTTCCGTTACCCTTTCCTTGCCTTGCCGTGCATTGCCTAGCCTTGCATTGTCGTGCCTTATCCTTGCCTCACCTGACCGTGCCTTCCCCTGCGTTACCCTTTCCTTGCCTTGCCGTGCATTGCCTAGCCCTGCGTTGTCGTGCCTTAGCCTTGTTACCCCTTGCCGTGCCGTTCCTTCCGTTACCCTTGCCTTCCCTTGCTTTCCCTTGCCTTCCTTGCGTTCCGTTACTCTTTGCTTGCTTTCCGTGCATTGCCTAGCCTTGCGTTGTCATGCCTTAGGCTTGCCTCGCCTGACCGTGCTTTCCCATGCGTTACCCTTTCCTTGCCTTGCCGTGCATTGCCTAGCGTGCGTTGTCGTGCCTTAGCCTTGTTTCCCCTTGCCGTGCCGTTCCTTCCGTTACACTTGCCTTTCCTTGCTTTCCCTTGCCTTCCTTACCTTCCGTTACTCTTTGCTTTCCCTTGCCTTCCTTACCTTCCGTTACTCTTTGCTTGCCTTCCGTGCATTGCCTAGCCTTGCGTTGTCGTGCCTTAGCCTTGCCTCGCCTGAACGTGCTTTCCCATGCGTTACCCTTTCCTTGCCTTGCCGTGCATTACCCAGCCTGCGTTGCCGTGCCTTAGCCTTGTTTCCCCTTGCCGTGCCGTTCCTTCCGTTACCCTTGCCTTCCCTTGCTTTCCCTTGCCTTCCTTGCGTTCCGTTACTCTTTGCTTGCTTTCCGTGCATTGCCTAGCCTTGCGTTGTCATGCCCTAGCCTTGCATCGCCTGACCGTGCTTTCCCATGAGTTACCCTTTCCTTGCCTTTCCGTGCATTGCCTAGCCGTGCGTTGTCGTGCCTTAGCCTTGTTTCCCCTTAACGTGCCGTTCCTTCCGTTACACTTGCCTTTCCTTCCTTTCCCTTGCCTTCCTTACCTTCCGTTACTCTTTCCTTGCCTTCCGTGCATTGCCTAGCCTTGCGTTGTCGTGCCTTAGCGTTGCCTCGCCTGACCGTGCTTTCAAATGCGTTACACTTTCCTTGCCTTGCCGTTCATTGCCTAGCGTTCGGTGTCGTGCCTTAGACTTGTTTCCCCTTGCCGTGCCGTTCCTTCCGTTACCCTGGCCTTTCCTTCCTTTTCCTTGCCTTGCTTACCTTCCGTTACTCTTTGCTTGCCTTCCCTGAATTTCCTAGCCTTGCGTTGTCGTGCCTTAGCCTTATCTCGCCTGACCTTGCCTTCCTTTGCTTTAAGCTTTCCTTGCATTGTCGTGCATCGCCTAGCCTTGCGTTTTCGTGCATTAGCCTTGCCTAGCCTCACCGTGCCTTTCCTTGCGTTACCCTTTCCTTGCCTTGCCGTGCATTGCCTAGCCGTGCGTTGTCGTGCCTTAGCCTTGTTTCCACTTGCCGTGCCGTTCCTTCCGTTACACTTGCCTTTCTTTGCTTTCCCTTTCCTTCCTTACCTTCCGTTTCTCTTTGTTTGCCTTCCGTGCATTGCCTAGCCTTGGGTTGTCGTGCCTTAGCCTTGCCTCGCCTGACCGTGCTTTCCCATGCGTTACCCTTTCCTTGCCTTGCCTTGCATTGCCTAGCGTGCGTTGTCGTGCCTTAGCGTTGTTTCCCCTTGCCGTGCCGTTCCTTCCGTTACACTTGCCTTTCCTTGCTTTCCCTTGCCTTCCTTACCTTCCGTTACTCTTTGCTTGCCTTCCCTGCATTGCCTAGCCTTGCGTTGTCGTGCCTTAGCCTTATCTCGCCTGACCGTGCCTTCCTTTGCTTTAAGCTTTACTTGCATTGTCGTGCATTGCCTAGCCTTGCGTTCTCGTGCATTAGCCTTGCCTAGCCTCACCGTGCCTTGCCTTGCGTTACACTTTCCTTGCCTTGCCGTGCATTTCCTAGCCGTGTGTTGTCGTGCCTTAGCCTTGTTTCCCCTTGCCGTTGCGTGCCTTTTGTTACACTTGCCTTGCCTGGCTTTGCCTTGCCTTCCTTTCCTTCCGTTACTCTTTGCTTGCCTTGCCGTGCATTGCCTAGCCCTGCGTTGTCGTGCCTTAGCCTTGTTACCCCTTGCCGTGCCGTTCCTTCCGTTACCCTTGCCTTCCCTTGCTTTCCCTTGCCTTCCTTGCATTCCGTTACTCCTTGCTTGCTTACCGTGCATTGCCTAGCCTTGCGTTGTCGTGCCTTAGCCTTGCCTCGCCTGACCGTGCTTTCCCATGCGTTACCCTTTCCTTGCCTTGCCGTGCATTGCCTAGCCTGCGTTGTCGTGCCTTAGCCTTGTTTCCCCTTGCCGTGCCGTTCCTTCCGTTACCCTTGCCTTTCCTTGCTTTTCCTTGCCTTGCTTACCTTCCGTTACTCTTTGCTTGCCTTCCCTGCATTGCTTAGCCTTGCGTTGTCGTGCCTTTGCCTTATCTCGCCTGACCTTGCCTTCCTTTGCTTTAAGCTTTCCTTGCATTGTCGTGCATTGCCTAGCCTTGCGTTGTCGTGCATTAGCCTTGCCTAGCGTCACCGTGCCTTGCCTTGCGTTACCCTTTCCTTGCCTTGCCGTGCATTTCCTAGCCGTGTGTTGTCGTGCCTTAGCCTTGTTACCCCTTGCCGTGCCGTTCCTTCCGTTACCCTTGCCTTCCCTTGCTTTCCCTTTCCTTCCTTGCATTCCGTTACTCCTTGCTTGCTTACCGTGCATTGCCTAGCCTTGCGTTGTCATTCCTTAGCCTTGCCTCGCTTGACCGTGCTTTCCCATGCGTTACCCTTTCCTTGCCTTGCCGTGCATTGCCTAGCCGTGCGTTGTCGTGCCTTAGCCTTGTTTCCCCTTGCCGTGCCGTTCCTTCCGTTACACTTGCCTTTCTTTGCTTTCCCTTGCCTTCCTTACTTCCGTTACTCTTTGCTTGCCTTCCGTGCATTGCCAAGCCTTGCGTTGTCGTGCCTTAGCCTTGCCTCCCCTGACCGTTCTTTCCCATGCGTTACCCTTTCCTTCCCTTGCCGTGCATTGCCTAGCGTGCGTTGTCGTGCCTTAGACTTGTTTCCCCTTGCCGTGCCGTTCCTTCCGTTACCATTGCCTTTCCTTGCTTTCCTTTGCCTTCCTTACCTTCCGTTACTCTTTGCTTGCCTTCCCTGCATTGCCTAGCCTTGCGTTGTCGTGCCTTAGCCTTATCTCTTCTGACCGTGCCTTCCTTTGCTTTAAGCTTTCCTTGCATTGTCGTGCATTGCCTAGCCTTGCGTTGTCGTGCATTAGCCTTGCCTAGCCTCACCGTGCCTTGCCTTGCGTTACCCTTTCCTTGCCTTGCCGTGCATTGCCTAGCCGTGCGTTGTCGTGCCTTAGCCTTGTTTCCCCTTGCCGTTGCGTGCCTTTTGTTACACTTGCCGTGCCTGGCTTTGCCTTGCCTTCCGTTCCTTCCGTTACTCTTTCCTTGCCTTGCCGTGCATTGCCTAGCCCTGCGTTGTCGTGCCTTAGCCTTCTTACCCCTTGCCGTGCCGTTCCTTCCGTTACCCTTGCCTTCCCTTGCTTTCCCTTGCCTTCCTTGCGTTCCGTTACTCTTTGCTTGCTTTCCGTGCATTGCCTAGCCTTGCGTTGTCATGCCTTAGGCTTGCCTCCCCTGACCGTTCTTTCCCATGCGTTACCCTTTCCTTCCCTTGCCGTGCATTGCCTAGCGTGCGTTGTCGTGCTTTAGACTTGTTTCCCCTTGCCGTGCCGTTCCTTCCGTTACCATTGCCTTTCCTTGCTTTCCTTTGCCTTCCTTACCTTCCGTTACTCTTTCCTTGCCTTGCCGTGCATTGCCTAGCCTTGCGTTGTCGTGCCTTAGCCTTATCTCTTCTAACCGTGCCTTCCTTTGCTTTAAGCTTTACTTGCATTGTCGTGCATTGCCTAGCCTTGCGTTGTCGTGCATTAGCCTTGCCTAGCCTCACCGTGCCTTGCCTTGCGTTACCCTTTACTTGCCTTGCCTTGCATTTCCTAGCCGTGTGTTGTCGTGCCTTAGCCTTGTTTCCCCTTGCCGTTGCGTGCCTTTTGTTACACTTGCCTTGCCTGGCTTTGCCTTGCCTTCCTTTCCTTCCGTTACTCTTTCCTTGCCTTGCCGTGCATTGCCTAGCCTTGCATTGTCGTGCCGTATCCTTGCCTCACCTGACCGTGCCTTGCCATGCGGTACCCTTTCCTTGCCTTGCCGTGCATTGCCTAGCCCTGCGTTGTCGTGCCTTAGCCTTGTTACCCCTTGCCGTGCCGTTCCTTCCGTTACCCTTGCCTTCCCTTGCTTTCCCTTGCCTTCCTTGATTTCCGTTACTCTTTGCTTGCTTTCCGTGCATTGCCTAGCCTTGCGTTGTAATGCCTTAATCTTGCCTCGCCTGACCGTGCTTTCCCATGCGTTACCCTTTCCTTGCCTTGCCGTGCATTGCCTAGCGTGCGTTGTCGTGCCTTAGCCTTGTTTCCCCTTGCCGTGCCGTTCCTTCCGTTACACTTGCCTTTCTTTGCTTTCCCTTGCCTTCCTTACCTTCCGTTACTCTTTGCTTGCGTTCCGTGCATTGCCTAGCCTTGCGTTGTCGTGCCTTAGCCTTGCCTCGCCTGAACGTGCTTTCCCATGCGTTACCCTTTCCTTGCCTTGCCGTGCATTGCCCAGCCTGCGTTGCCGTGCCTTAGCCTTGTTTCCCCTTGCCGTGCAGTTCCTTCCGTTACCCTTGCCTTTCCTTGTTTTTCCTTGCCTTGCTTACCTTCCGTTACTCTTTGCTTCCCTTCCCTGCATTGCCTAGCCTTGCGTTGTCGTGCCTTAGCCTTATCTCGCCTGACCGTGCCTTCCTTTGCTTTAAGCTTTCCTTGCATTGTCGTGCATTGCCTAGCCTTGCGTTGTCGTGCATTATACTTGCCTAGCCTCACCGTGCCTTGCCTTGCGTTACCCTTTCCTTGCATTGCCGTGCATTGCCTAGCCGTGCGTTGTCGTGCCTTAGCCTTGTTTCCCCTTGCCGTGGCGTGCCTTTTGTTACACTTGCCTTTCCTTCCTTTGACTTGCCTTCCTTTCCTTCCGTTACTCTTTCCTTGCCTTGCCGTGCATTGCCTAGCCTTGCATTGTCGTGCCTTATCCTTGCCTCACCTGACCGTGCCTTCCCCTGCGTTACCCTTTCCTTGCCTTGCCGTGCATTGCCTAGCCCTGCGTTGCCGTGCCTTAGCCTGCTTACCCCTTGCCGTGCCGTTCCTTCCGTTACCCTTGCCTTCCCTTGCTTTCCCTTGCCTTCCTTGCGTTCCGTTACTCTTTGCTTGCTTTCCGTGCATTGCCTAGCCTTGCGTTGTCATGCCTTAGCCTTGCATCGCCTGACCGTGCTTTCCCATGCGTTACCCTTTCCTTGCCTTTCCGTGCATTGCCTAGCCGTGCGTTGTCGTGCCTTAGCCTTGTTTCCCCTTGCCGTGCCGTTCCTTCCGTTACACTTGCCTTTCCTTCCTTTCCCTTGCCTTCCTTACCTTCCGTTACTCTTTGCTTGCCTTCCGTGCATTGCCTAGCCTTGCGTTGTCGTGCCTTAGCCTTGCCTCGCCTGACCGTGCTTTCAAATGCGTTACCCTTTCCTTGCCTTGCCGTTCATTGCCTAGCGTTCGGTGTCGTGTCTTAGACTTGTTTCCCATTGCCGTGCCGTTCCTTCCGTTACCCTGGCCTTTCCTTCCTTTTCCTTGCCTTGCTTACCTTCCGTTACTCTTTGCTTGCCTTCCCTGAATTTCCTAGCCTTGCGTTGTCGTGCCTTAGCCTTATCTCGCCTGACCTTGCCTTCCTTTGCTTCAAGCTTTCCTTGCATTGTCGTGCATCGCCTAGCCTTGCGTTGTCATGCCTTAGCCTTATCTCGCCTGACCGTGCCTTCCTTTGCTTTAAGCTTTACTTGCATTGTCGTGCATTGCCTAGCCTTGCGTTGTCGTGCATTAGCCTTGCCTAGCCTCACCGTGCCTTGCCTTGCGTTACCCTTTCCTTGCCTTGCCGTGCATTTCCTAGCCGTGTGTTATCGTGCCTTAGCCTTGTTTCCCCTTGCCGTTGCGTGCCTTTTGTTACACTTGCCTTGCCTGGCTTTGCCTTGCCTTCCTTTCCTTCCGTTACTCTTTCCTTGCCTTGCCGTGCATTGCCTAGCCCTGCGTTGTCGTGCCTTAGCCTTGTTACCCCTTGCCGTGCCGTTCCTTCCGTTACCCTTGCCTTCCCTTGCTTTCCCTTGCCTTCCTTACCTTCCGTTACTCTTTGCCTGCCTTCCGTGCATTGCCTAGCCTTGCGTTGTCGTGCCTTAGCCTTATCTCGACTGACCGTGCCTTCCTTTGCTTTAAGCTTTCCTTGCATTGTCGTGCATTGCCTAGCCTTGCGTTGTCGTGCATTAACCTTGCCTAGCCTCACCGTGCCTTGCCTTGCGTTACCCTTTCCTTGCCTTGCCGTGCATTTCCTAGCCGTGTGTTGTCGTGCCTTAGCCTTGTTTCCGTTGCCGTTGCGTGCCTTTTGTTACACTTGCCTTGCCTGGCTTTGCCTTGCCTTCCGTTCCTTCCGTTACTCTTTCCTTGCCTTGCCGTGCATTGCCTAGCCCTGCGTTGTCGTGCCTTAGCCTTCTTACCCCTTGCCGTGCCGTTCCTTCCGTTACCCTTGCCTTCCCTTGCTTTCCCTTGCCTTCCTTGCGTTCCGTTACTCTTTGCTTGCTTTCCGTGCATTGCCTAGCCTTGCGTTGTCATGCCTTAGGCTTGCCTCCCCTGACCGTTCTTTCCCATGCGTTACCCTTTCCTTCCCTTGACGTGCATTGCCTAGCGTGCGTTGTCGTGCCTTAGACTTGTTTCCCGTTGCCGTGCCGTTCCTTCCATTACCATTGCCTTTCCTTGCTTTCCTTTGCCTTCCTTACCTTCCGTTACTCTTTTCTTGCCTTCCCTGCATTGCCTAGCCTTGCGTTGTCGTGCCTTAGCCTTATCTCTTCTAACCGTGCCTTCCTTTGCTTTAAACTTTACTTGCATTGTCGTGCATTGCCTAGCCTTGCGTTGTCGTGCATTAGCCTTGCCTAGCCTCACCGTGCCTTGCCTTGCGTTACCCTTTACTTGCCTTGCCTTGCATTTCCTAGCCGTGTGTTGTCGTGCCTTAGCCTTGTTTCCCCTTGCCGTTGCGTGCCTTTTGTTACACTTGCCTTGCCTGGCTTTGCCTTGCCTTCCTTTCCTTCCGTTACTCTTTCCTTGCCTTGCCGTGCATTGCCTAGCCTTGCATTGTGGTGCCTTATCCTTGCCTCACCTGACCGTGCCTTCCCCTGCGTTACCCTTTCCTTGCCTTGCCGTGCATTGCCTAGCCCTGCGTTGTCGTGCCTTAGCCTTGTTACCCCTTGCCTTGCCGTTCCTTCCGTTACCCTTGCCTTCCCTTGCTTTCCCTTGCCTTCCTTGCGTTCCGTTACTCTTTGCTTGCTTTCCGCGCATTGCCTAGCCTTGCGTTGTCATGCCTTAGGCTTGCCTCGCCTGACCGTGCTTTCCCATGCGTTACCCTTTCCTTGCCTTGCCGTGCATTGCCTAGCGTGCGTTGTCGTGCCTTAGCCTTGTTTCCCCTTGCCGTGCCGTTCCTTCCGTTACACTTGCCTTTCTTTGCTTTCCCTTGCCTTCCTTACCTTCCGTTACTCTTTGCTTCCCTTCCCTGCATTGCCTAGCCTTGCGTTGTCGTGCCTTAGCCTTATCTCGCCTGACCGTGCCTTCCTTTGCTTTAAGCTTTCCTTGCATTGTCGTGCATTGCCTAGCCTTGCGTTGTCGTGAATTAGCCTTGCCTATCGTCACCGTGCCTTGCCTTGCGTTACCCTTTCCTTGCCTTGCCGTGCATTGCCTAGCCCTGCGTTGCCGTGCCTTAGCCTTGTTACCCCTTGCCGTGCCGTTCCTTCCGTTACCCTTGCCTTCCCTTGCTTTCCCTTGCCTTCCTTGCGTTCCGTTACTCTTTGCTTGCTTTCCGTGCATTGCCTAGCCTTGCGTTGTCATGCCTTAGCCTTGCATCGCCTGACCGTCCTTTCCCATGAGTTACCCTTTCCTTGCCTTTCCGTGCATTGCCTAGCCGTGCGTTGTCGTGCCTTAGCCTTGTTTCCCCTTGCCGTGCCGTTTCTTCCGCTACACTTGCCTTTCCTTCCTTTCCCTTCCCTTCCTTACCTTCCGTTACTCTTTGCTTGCCTTCCGTGCATTGCCTAGCCTTGCGTTGTCGTGCCTTAGCCTTGCCTCGCCTGACCGTGCTTTCAAATGCGTTACCCTTTCCTTGCCTTGCCCTTCATTGCCTAGCGTTCGGTGTCGTGCCTTAGACTTGTTTCCCCTTGCCGTGCCGTTCCTTCCGTTACCCTGGCCTTTCCTTCCTTTTCCTTGCCTTGCTTACCTTCCGTTACTCTTTGCTTGCCTTCCCTGAATTTCCTAGCCTTGCGTTGTCGTGCCTTAGCCTTATCTCGCCTGACCTTGCCTTCCTTTGCTTTAAGCTTTCCTTGCATTGTCGTGCATCGCCTAGCCTTGCGTTTTCGTGCATTAGCCTTGCCTAGCCTCACCGTGCCTTTCCTTGCGTTACCCTTTGCTTGCCTTGCCGTGCATTGCCTAGCCGTGCGTTGTCGTGCCTTAGCCTTGTTTCCCGTTGCCGTGCCGTTCCTTCCGTTACACTTGCCTTTCTTTGCTTTCCCTTTCCTTCCTTACCTTCCGTTTCTCTTTGCTTGCCTTTCGTGCATTGCCTAGCCTTGGGTTGTCGTGCCTTAGCCTTGCCTCGCCTGACCGTGCTTTCCCATGCGTTACCCTTTCCTTCCCTTGCCGTGCATTGCCTAGCGTGCGTTGTCGTGCCTTAGACTTGTTTCCCCTTGCCGTGCTGTTCCTTCTGTTACCATTGCCTTTCCTTGCTTTCCTTTGCCTTCCTTACCTTCCGTTTGTCTTTGCTTGCCTTCCCTGCATTGGCTAGCCTTGCGTTGTCGTGCCTTAGCCTTATCTCTTCTGACCGTGCCTTCCTTTGCTTTAAGCTTTACTTGCATTGTCGTGCATTGCCTAGCCTTGCGTTGTCGTGCATTAGCCTTGCCTAGCCTCACCGTGCCTTGCCTTGCGTTACCCTTTCCTTGCCTTGCCGTGCATTTCCTAGCCGTGTGTTGTCGTGCCTTAGCGTTGTTTCCCCTTGCCATTGCGTGCCTTTTGTTACACTTGCCGTGCCTGGCTTTGCCTTGCCTTCCGTTCCTTCCGTTACTCTTTCCTTGCCTTGTCGTGCATTGCCTAGCCTTGCATTGTCGTGCCTTATCCTTGCCTGACCTGACCGTGCCTTCCCCTGCGTTACCCTTTCCTTGCCTTGCCGTGCATTGCCTAATCCTGCGTTGCCGTGCCTTAGCCTTGTTACCCCTTGCCGTGCCGTTCCTTCCGTTACCCTTGCCTTCCCTTGCTTTCCCTTGCCTTCCTTGCGTTCCGTTACTCTTTGCTTGCTTTCCGTGCATTGCCTAGCCTTGCGTTGTCATGCCTTAGCCTTGCATCGCCTGACCGTGCTTTCCCATGCGTTACCCTTTCCTTGCCTTTCCGTGCATTGCCTAGCCGTGCGTTGTCGTGCCTTAGCCTTGTTTCCCCTTGCCGTGCCGTTCCTTCCGTTACACTTGACTTTCCTTCCTTTCCCTTGCCTTCCTTACCTTCCGTTACTCTTTGCTTGCCTTCCGTGCATTGCCTAGCCTTCCGTTGTCGTGCCTTAGCCTTGCCTCGCCTGACCGTGCTTTCAAATGCGTTACCCTTTCCTTGCCTTGCCGTTCATTGCCTAGCGTTCGGTGTCGTGTCTTAGACTTGTTTCCCATTGCCGTGCCGTTCCTTCCGTTACCCTGGCCTTTCCTTCCTTTTCCTTGCCTTGCTTACCTTCCGTTACTCTTTGCTTGCCTTCCCTGAATTTCCTAGCCTTGCGTTGTCGTGCCTTAGCCTTATCTCGCCTGACCTTGCCTTCCTTTGCTTCAAGCTTTCCTTGCATTGTCGTGCATCGCCTAGCCTTGCGTTTTCGTGCATTAGCCTTGCCTAGCCTCACCGTGCCTTTCCTTGCGTTACCCTTTCCTTGCCTTGCCGTGCATTTCCTAGCCGTGTGTTGTCGTGCCTTAGCCTTGTTACCCCTTGCCGTGCCGTTCCTTTCGTTACCCTTGCCTTCCCTTGCTTTCCCCTTCCTTCCTTGCATTCCGTTACTCCTTGCTTGCTTTCCGTGCATTGCCTAGCCTTGCGTTGGCTTTCCTTAGCCTTGCCTCGCCTGACCGTGCTTTCCCATGCGTTACCCTTTCCTTGCCTTGCCGTGCATTGCCTAGCGTGCGTTGTCGTGCCTTAGCCTTGTTTCCCCTTGCCGTGCCGTTCCTTCCTTTACACTTGCCTTTCTTTGCTTTCCCTTGCCTTCCTTACCTTCCATTACTCTTTGCTTGCCTTCCGTGCATTGCCAAGCCTTGCGTTGTCGTGCCTTAGCCTTGCCTCCCCTGACCGTGCTTTCCCATGCGTTACCCTTTCCTTTCCTTGCCGTGCATTGCCTAGCGTGCGTTGTCGTGCCTTAGACTTGTTTCCCCTTGCCGTGCCGTTCCTTCCGTTACCATTGCCTTTCCTTGCTTTCCCTTGCCTTCCTTACCTTCCGTTACTCTTTGCTTGCCTTCCCTGCATTGCCTAGCCTTGCGTTGTCGTGCCTTAGCCTTATCTCGCCTGACCGTGCCTTCCTTTGCTTTAAGCTTTACTTGCATTGTCGTGCATTGCCTAGCCTTGCGTTGTCGTGCATTAGCCTTGCCTAGCCTCACCGTGCCTTGCCTTGCGTTACCCTTTCCTTGCCTTGCCGTGCATTTCCTAGCCGTGTGTTATCGTGCCTTAGCCTTGTTTCCCCTTGCCGTTGCGTGCCTTTTGTTACACTTGCCTTGCCTGGCTTTGCCTTGCCTTCCTTTCCTTCCGTTACTCTTTGCTTGCCTTGCCGTGCATTGCCTAGCCCTGCGTTGTCGTGCCTTAGCCTTGTTACCCCTTGCCGTGCCGTTCCTTCCGTTACCCTTGCCTTCCCTTGCTTTCCCTTGCCTTCCTTACCTTCCGTTACTCTTTGCCTGCCTTCCGTGCATTGCCTAGCCTTGCGTTGTCGTGCCTTAGCCTTATCTCGACTGACCGTGCCTTCCTTTGCTTTAAGCTTTCCTTGCATTGTCGTGCATTGCCTAGCCTTGCGTTGTCGTGCATTAACCTTGCCTAGCCTCACCGTGCCTTGCCTTGCGTTACCCTTTCCTTGCCTTGCCGTGCATTTCCTAGCCGTGTGTTGTCGTGCCTTAGCCTTGTTTCCGTTGCCGTTGCGTGCCTTTTGTTACACTTGCCGTGCCTGGCTTTGCCTTGCCTTCCGTTCCTTCCGTTACTCTTTCCTGGCCTTGCCGTGCATTGCCTAGCCCTGCGTTGTCGTGCCTTAGCCTTCTTACCCCTTGCCGTGCCGTTCCTTCCGTTACCATTGCCTTTCCTTGCTTTCCCTTGCCTTCCTTGCGTTCCGTTACTCTTTGCTTGCTTTCCGTGCATTGCCTAGCCTTGCGTTGTCATGCCTTAGGCTTGCCTCCCCTGACCGTTCTTTCCCATGCGTTACCCTTTCCTTCCCTTGCCGTGCATTGCCTAGCGTGCGTTGTCGTGCCTTAGACTTGTTTCCCCTTGCCGTGCCGTTCCTTCCGTTACCATTGCCTTTCCTTGCTTTCCTTTGCCTTCCTTACCTTCCGTTACTCTTTTCTTGCCTTCCCCGCATTGCCTAGCCTTGCGTTGTCGTGCCTTAGCCTTATCTCTTCTAACCGTGCATTCCTTTGCTTTAAACTTTACTTGCATTGTCGTGCATTCCCTAGCCTTGCGTTGTCGTGCATTAGCCTTGCCTAGCCTCACCGTGCCTTGCCTTGCGTTACCCTTTACTTGCCTTGCCTTGCATTTCCTAGCCGTGTGTTGTCGTGCCTTAGCCTTGTTTCCCCTTGCCGTTGCGTGCCTTTTGTTACACTTGCCTTGCCTGGCTTTGCCTTGCCTTCCTTTCCTTCCGTTACTCTTTCCTTGCCTTGCCGTGCATTGCCTAGCCTTGCATTGTGGTGCCTTATCCTTGCCTCACCTGACCGTGCCTTCCCCTGCGTTACCCTTTCCTTGCCTTGCCGTGCATTGCCTAGCCCTGCGTTGTCGTGCCTTAGCCTTGTTACCCCTTGCCTTGCCGTTCCTTCCATTACCCTTGCCTTCCCTTGCTTTCCCTTGACTTCCTTGCGTTCCGTTACTCTTTGCTTGCTTTCCGTGCATTGCCTAGCCTTGCGTTGTCATGCCTTAGGCTTGCCTCGCCTGACCGTGCTTTCCCATGCGTTACCCTTTCGTTGCCTTGCCGTGCATTGCCTAGCGTGCGTTGTCGTGCCTTAGCCTTGTTTCCCCTTGCCGTGCCGTTCCTTCCGTTACACTTGCCTTTCTTTGCTTTCCCTTGCCTTCCTTACCTTCCGTTACTCTTTGCTTCCCTTCCCTGCATTGCCTAGCCTTGCGTTGTCGTGCCTTAGCCTTATCTCGCCTGACCGTGCCTTCCTTTGCTTTAAGCTTTCCTTGCATTGTCGTGCATTGCCTAGCCTTGCGTTGTCGTGAATTAGCCTTGCCTAGCCTCACCGTGCCTTGCCTTGCGTTACTCTTTCCTTGCCTTGCCGTGCATTGCCTAGCCCTGCGTTGCCGTGCCTTAGCCTTGTTACCCCTTGCCGTGCCGTTCCTTCCGTTACCCTTGCCTTCCCTTGCTTTCCCTTGCCATCCTTGCGTTCCGTTACTCTTTGCTTGCTTTCCGTGCATTGCCTAGCCTTGCGTTGTCATGCCTTAGCCTTGCATCGCCTGACCGTGCTTTCCCATGAGTTACCCTTTCCTTGCCTTTCCGTGCATTGCCTAGCCGTGCGTTGTCGTGCCTTAGCCTTGTTTCCCCTTGCCGTGCCGTTCCTTCCGTTACCCTTGCCTTCCCTTGCTTTCCCTTGCCTTCCTTACCTTCCGTTATTCTTTGCTTGCCTTCCGTGCATTGCCTAGCCTTGCGTTGTCGTGCCTTAGCCTTGCCTCGCCTGACCGTGCTTTCAAATGCGTTACGCTTTCCTTGCCTTGCCCTTCATTGCCTAGCGTTCGGTGTCGTGCCTTAGACTTGTTTCCCCTTGCCGTGCCGTTCCTTCCGTTACCCTGGCCTTTCCTTCCTTTTCCTTGCCTTGCTTACCTTCCGTTACTCTTTGCTTGCCTTCCCTGAATTTCCTAGCCTTGCGTTGTCGTGCCTTAGCCTTATCTCGCCTGACCTTGCCTTCCTTTGCTTTAAGCTTTCCTTGCATTGTCGTGCATCGCCTAGCCTTGCGTTTTCGTGCATTAGCCTTCCCTAGCCTCACCGTGCCTTTCCTTGCGTTACCCTTTGCTTGCCTTGCCGTGCATTGCCTAGCCGTGCGTTGTCGTGCCTTAGCCTTGTTTCCCGTTGCCGTGCCGTTCCTTCCGTTACACTTGCCTTTCTTTGCTTTCCCTTTCCTTCCTTACCTTCCGTTTCTCTTTGCTTGCCTTTCGTGCATTGCCTAGCCTTGGGTTGTCGTGCCTTAGCCTTATCTCGCCTGACCGTGCTTTCCCATGCGTTACCCTTTCCTTCCCTTGCCGTGCATTGCCTAGCGTGCGTTGTCGTGCCTTAGACTTGTTTCCCCTTGCCGTGCTGTTCCTTCTGTTACCATTGCCTTTCCTTGCTTTCCTTTGCCTTCCTTACCTTCCGTTTGTCTTTGCTTGCCTTCCCTGCATTGGCTAGCCTTGCGTTGTCGTGCCTTAGCCTTATCTCTTCTGACCGTGCCTTCCTTTGCTTTAAGCTTTACTTGCATTGTCGTGCATTGCCTAGCCTTGCGTTGTCGTGCATTAGCCTTGCCTAGCCTCACCGTGCCTTGCCTTGCGTTACCCTTTCCTTGCCTTTCCGTGCATTGCCTAGCCGTGCGTTGTCGTGCCTTAGCCTTGTTTCCCCTTGCCGTTGCGTGCCTTTTGTTACACTTGCCGTGCCTGGCTTTGCCTTGCCTTCCGTTCCTTCCGTTACTCTTTCCTTGCCTTGCCGTGCATTGCCTAGCCCTGCGTTGTCGTGCCTTAGCCTTCTTACCCCTTGCCGTGCCGTTCCTTCCGTTACCCTTGCCTTCCTTGCGTTCCGTTACTCTTTGCTTGCTTTCCCTGCATTGCCTAGCCTTGCGTTGTCATGCCTTAGCCTTGCATCGCCTGACCGTGCTTTCCCATGCGTTACCCTTTCCTTGCCTTTCCGTGCATTGCCTAGCCGTGCGTTGTCGTGCCTTAGCCTTGTTTCCCCTTGCCGTGCCGTTCCTTCCGTTACACTTGCCTTTCCTTCCTTTCCCTTGCCTTCCTTACCTTCCGTTACTCTTTGCTTGCCTTCCGTGCATTGCCTAGCCTTGCGTTGTCGTGCCTTAGCGTTGCCTCGCCTGACCGTGCTTTCAAATGCGTTACCCTTTCCTTGCCTTGCCCTTCATTGCCTAGCGTTCGGTGTCGTGCCTTAGACTTGTTTCCCCTTGCCGTGCCGTTCCTTCCGTTACCCTGGCCTTTCCTTCCTTTTCCTTGCCTTGCTTACCTTCCGTTACTCTTTGCTTGCCTTCCCTGAATTTCCTAGCCTTGCGTTGTCGTGCCTTAGCCTTATCTCGCCTGACCTTGCCTTCCTTTGCTTCAAGCTTTCCTTGCATTGTCGTGCATCGCCTAGCCTTGCGTTTTCGTGCATTAGCCTTGCCTAGCCTCACCGTGCCTTTCCTTGCGTTACCCTTTCCTTGCCTTGCCGTGCATTGCCTAGCCGTGCGTTGTCGTGCCTTAGCCTTGTTTCCCCTTGCCGTGCCGTTCCTTCCGTTACACTTGCCTTTCTTTGCTTTCCCTTTCCTTCCTTACCTTCCGTTTCTCTTTGCTTGCCTTCCGTGCATTGCCTAGCCTTGGGTTTTCGTGCCTTAGCCTTGCCTCGCCTGACCGTGCTTTCCCATGCGTTACCCTTTCCTTGCCTTGCCGTGCATTGCCTAGCGTGCGTTGTCGTGCCTTAGCCTTGTTTCCCCTTGCCGTGCCGTTCCTTCCGTTACACTTGCCTTTCTTTGCTTTCCCTTGCCTTCCTTACCTTCCGTTACTCTTTGTTTGCCTTCCGTGCATTGCCTAGCCTTGCGTTGTCGTGCCTTAGCCTTGCCTCGCCTGAACGTGCTTTCCCATGCGTTACCCTTTCCTTGCCTTGCCGTGCATTGCCCAGCCTGCGTTGCCGTGCCTTAGCCTTGTTTCCCCTTGCCGTGCAGTTCCTTCCGTTACCCTTGCCTTTCCTTGTTTTTCCTTGCCTTGCTTACCTTCCGTTACTCTTTGCTTCCCTTCCCTGCATTGCCTAGCCTTGCGTTGTCGTGCCTTAGCCTTATCTCGCCTGACCGTGCCTTCCTTTGCTTTAAGCTTTCCTTGCATTGTCGTGCATTGCCTAGCCTTGCGTTGTCGTGCATTATACTTGCCTAGCCTCACCGTGCCTTGCCTTGCGTTACCCTTTCCTTGCATTGCCGTGCATTGCCTAGCCGTGCGTTGTCGTGCCTTAGCCTTGTTTCCCCTTGCCGTGGCGTGCCTTTTGTTACACTTGCCTTTCCTTCCTTTGACTTGCCTTCCTTTCCTTCCGTTACTCTTTCCTTGCCTTGCCGTGCATTGCCTAGCCTTGCATTGTCGTGCCTTATCCTTGCCTCACCTGACCGTGCCTTCCCCTGCGTTACCCTTTCCTTGCCTTGCCGTGCATTGCCTTGCCCTGCGTTGCCGTGCCTTAGCCTTCTTACCCCTTGCCGTGCCGTTCCTTCCGTTACCCTTGCCTTCCCTTGCTTTCCCTTGCCTTCCTTGCGTTCCGTTACTCTTTGCTTGCTTTCCTTGCATTGCCTAGCCTTGCGTTGTCATGCCTTAGCCTTGCATCGCCTGACCGTGCTTTCCCATGCGTTACCCTTTCCTTGCCTTTCCGTGCATTGCCTAGCCGTGCGTTGTCGTGCCTTAGCCTTGTTTCCCCTTGCCGTGCCGTTCCTTCCGTTACACTTGCCTTTCCTTCCTTTCCCTTGCCTTCCTTACCTTCCGTTACTCTTTGCTTGCCTTCCGTGCATTGCCTAGCCTTGCGTTGTCGTGCCTTAGCCTTGCCTCGCCTGACCGTGCTTTCAAATGCGTTACCCTTTCCTTGCCTTGCCGTTCATTGCCTAGCGTTCGGTGTCGTGTCTTAGACTTGTTTCCCATTGCCGTGCCGTTCCTTCCGTTACCCTGGCCTTTCCTTCCTTTTCCTTGCCTTGCTTACCTTCCGTTACTCTTTGCTTGCCTTCCCTGAATTTCCTAGCCTTGCGTTGTCGTGCCTTAGCCTTATCTCGCCTGACCTTGCCTTCCTTTGCTTTAAGCTTTCCTTGCATTGTCGTGCATCGCCTAGCCTTGCGTTGTCATGCCTTAGGCTTGCCTCGCCTGACCGTGCTTTCCCATGCGTTACCCTTTCCTTGCCTTGCCGTTCATTGCCTAGCGTGCGTTGTCGTGCCTTAGCCTTATCTCGCCTGACCGTGCCTTCCTTTGCTTTAAGCTTTCCTTGCATTGTCGTGCATTGCCTAGCCTTGCGTTGTCGTGCATTAGCCTTGCCTAGCCTCACCGTGCCTTGCCTTGCGTTACCCTTTCCTTGCCTTGCCGTGCATTTCCTAGCCGTGTGTTGTCGTGCCTTAGCCTTGTTACCCCTTGCCGTGCCGTTCCTTTCGTTACCCTTGCCTTCCCTTGCTTTCCCTTTCCTTCCTTGCATTCCGTTACTCCTTGCTTGCTTTCCGTGCATTGCCTAGCCTTGCGTTGTCATGCCTTAGCCTTGCCTCCCCTGACCGTTCTTTCCCATGCGTTACCCTTTCCTTCCCTTGCCGTGCATTGCCTAGCGTGCATTGTCGTGCCTTAGCCTTGTTTCCCCTTGCCGTGCCGTTCCTTCCGTTACACTTGCCTTTCTTTGCTTTCCCTTGCCTTCCTTACCATCCGTTACTCTTTGCTTGCCTTCCGTGCATTGCCTAGCCTTGCGTTGTCGTGCCTTAGCCTTGCCTCCCCTGACCGTGCTTTCCCATGCGTTACCCTTTCCTTGCCTTGCCGTGCATTGCCTAGCGTGCGTTGTCGTGCCTTAGACTTGTTTCCCCTTGCCGTGCCGTTCCTTCCGTTACCATTGCCTTTCCTTGCTTTCCTTTGCCTTCCTTACCTTCCGTTACTCTTTTCTTGCCTTCCCTGCATTGCCTAGCCTTGCGTTGTCGTGCCTTAGCCTTATCTCGCCTGACCGTGCCTTCCTTTGCTTTAAGCTTTACTTGCATTGTCGTGCATTGCCTAGCCTTGCGTTGTCGTGCATTAGCCTTGCCTAGCCTCACCGTGCCTTGCCTTGCGTTACCCTTTACTTGCCTTGCCTTGCATTTCCTAGCCGTGTGTTGTCGTGCCTTAGCCTTGTTTCCCCTTGCCGTTGCGTGCCTTTTGTTACACTTGCCTTGCCTGGCTTTGCCTTGCCTTCCTTTCCTTCCGTTACTCTTTCCTTGCCTTGCCGTGCATTTCCTAGCCTTGCATTGTCGTGCCTTATCCTTGCCTCACCTGACCGTGCCTTCCCCTGCGTTAACCTTTCCTTGCCTTGCCGTGCATTGCCTAGCCCTGCGTTGTCGTGCCTTAGCCTTGTTACCCCTTGCCGTGCCGTTCCTTCCGTTACCCTTGCCTTCCCTTGCTTTCCCTTGCCTTCCTTGCGTTCCGTTACTCTTTGCTTGCTTTCCGTACATTGCCTAGCCTTGCGTTGTCATGCCTTAGGCTTGCCTCGCCTGACCGTGCTTTCCCATGCGTTACCCTTTCCTTGCCTTGCCGTGAATTGCCTAGCGTGCGTTGTCGTGCCTTATCCTTGTTTCCCCTTGCCGTGCCGTTCCTTCCGTTACACTTGCCTTTCCTTGCTTTCCCTTGTCTTCCTTACCTTCCGTTACTCTTTGCTTCCCTTCCCTGCATTGCCTAGCCTTGCGTTGTCGTGCCTTAGCATTATCTCGCCTGACCGTGCCTTCCTTTGCTTTAAGCTTTCCTTGCATTGTCGTGCATTGCCTAGCCTTGCGTTGTCGTGAATTAGCCTTGCCTAGCCTCACCGTGCCTTGCCTTGCGTTACCCTTTCCTTGCCTTGCCGTGCATTGCCTAGCCCTGCGTTGCCGTGCCTTAGCCTTGTTACCCCTTGCCGTGTCGTTCCTTCCGTTACCCTTGCCTTCCCTTGCTTTCCCTTGCCTTCCTTGCGTTCCGTTACTCTTTGCTTGCTTTCCGTGCATTGCCTAGCCTTGCGTTGTCATGCCTTAGCCTTGCATCGCCTGACAGTGCTTTCCCATGAGTTACCTTTTCCTTGCCTTTCCGTGCATTGCCTAGCCGTGCGTTGTCGTGCCTTAGCCTTGTTTCCCCTTGCCGTGCCGTTTCTTCCGTTACACTTGCCTTTCCTTCCTTTCCCTTGCCTTCCTTACCTTCCGTTACTCTTTGCTTGCCTTCCGTGCATTGCCTAGCCTTGCGTTGTCGTGCCTTAGCCTTGCCTCGCCTGAACGTGCTTTCCCATGCGTTACCCTTTCCTTGCCTTGCCGTGCATTGCCCAGCTTGCGTTGCCGTGCATTAGCCTTGTTTCCCCTTGCCGTGCAGTTCCTTCCGTTACCCTTGCCTTTCCTTGCTTTTCCTTGCCTTGCTTACCTTCCGTTACTCTTTGCTTCCCTTCCCTGCATTGCCTAGCCTTGCGTTGTCGTGCCTTAGCCTTATCTCGCCTGACCGTGCCTTCCTTTGCTTTAAGCTTTCCTTGCATTGTCGTGCATTGCCTAGCCTTGCGTTGTCGTTCATTATCTTTGCCTAGCCTCACCGTGCCTTGCCTTGCGTTACCCTTTCCTTGCATTGTCGTGCATTGCCTAGCCGTGCGTTGTCGTGCCTTAGCCTTGTTTCCCCTTGCTGTGGCGTGCCTTTTGTTACACTTGCCTTTCCTGTCTTTGACTTGCCTTCCTTTCCTTCCGTTACTCTTTCCTTGCCTTGCCGTGCATTGCCTAGCCTTGCATTGTCGTGCCTTATCCTTGCCTGACCTGACCGTGCCTTCCCCTGCGTTACCCTTTCCTTGCCTTGCCGTGCATTGCCTAATCCTGCGTTGCCGTGCCTTAGCCTTGTTACCCCTTGCCGTGCCGTTCCTTCCGTTACCCTTGCCTTCCCTTGCTTTCCCTTGCCTTCCTTGCGTTCCGTTACTCTTTGCTTGCTTTCCGTGCATTGCCTAGCCTTGCGTTGTCATGCCTTAGCCTTGCATCGCCTGATCGTGCTTTCCCATGCGTTACCCTTTCCTTGCCTTTCCGTGCATTGCCTAGCCGTGCGTTGTCGTGCCTTAGCCTTGTTTCCCCTTGCCGTGCCGTTAATTCCGTTACACTTGCCTTTCCTTCCTTTCCCTTGCCTTCCTTACCTTCCGTTACTCTTTGCTTGCCTTCCGTGCATTGCCTAGCCTTGCGTTGTCGTGCCTTAGCCTTGCCTCGCCTGACCGTGCTTTCAAATGCGTTACCCTTTCCTTGCCTTGCCGTTCATTGCCTAGCGTTCGGTGTCGTGCCTTAGACTTGTTTCCCCTTGCCGTGCCGTTCCTTCCGTTACCCTGGCCTTTCCTTCCTTTTCCTTGCCTTGCTTACCTTCCGTTACCCTTTGCTTGCCTTCCCTGAATTTCCTAGCCTTGCGTTGTCGTGCCTTAGCCTTATCTCGCCTGACCTTGCCTTCCTTTGCTTTAAGCTTTCCTTGCATTGTCGTGCATTGCCTAGCCTTGCGTTGTCGTGCATTAGCCTTGCCTAGCCTCACCGTGCCTTTCCTTGCGTTACCCTTTCCTTGCCTTGCCGTGCATTGCCTAGCGTGCGTTGTCGTGCCTTAGCCTTGTTTCCCCTTGCCGTGCCGTTCCTTCCGTTACACTTGCCTTTCTTTGCTTTCCCTTGCCTTCCTTACCATCCGTTACTCTTTGCTTGCCTTCCGTGCATTGCCAAGCCTTGCGTTGTCGTGCCTTAGCCTTGCCTCCCCTGACCGTGCTTTCCCATGCGTTACCCTTTCCTTGCCTTGCCGTGCATTGCCTAGCGTGCGTTGTCGTGCCTTAGACTTGTTTCCCCTTGCCGTGCCGTTCCTTCCGTTACCCTTGCCTTTCCTTGCTTTTCCTTGCCTTGCTTACCTTCCGTTACTCTTTGCTTGCCTTCCCTGCATTGCCTAGCCTTGCGTTGTCGTGCCTTAGCCTTATCTCGCCTGACCGTGCCTTCCTTTGCTTTAAGCTTTACTTGCATTGTCGTGCATTGCCTAGCCTTGCGTTGTCGTGCATTAGCCTTGCCTAGCCTCACCGTGCCTTGCCTTGCGTTACCCTTTCCTTGCCTAGCCGTGCATTTCCTAGCCGTGTGTTGTCGTGCCTTAGCCTTGTTTCCCCTTTCCGTTGCGTGCCTTTTGTTACACTTGCCTTGCCTGGCTTTGCCTTGCCTTCATTTCCTTCCGTTACTCTTTGCTTGCCTTGCCGTGCATTGCCTAGCCCTGCGTTGTCGTGCCTTAGCCTTGTTACCCCTTGCCGTGCCGTTCCTTCCGTTACCCTTGCCTTCCCTTGCTTTCCCTTGCCTTCCTTACCTTCCGTTACTCTTTGCTTGCCTTCCGTGCCTCTTTGCTTGCCTTCCGTGCATTGCCTAGCCTTGCGTTGTCGTGCCTTAGCCTTATCTCGACTGATCGTGCCTTCCTTTGCTTTAAGCTTTCCTTGCATTGTCGTGCATTGCCTATCCTTGCGTTGTCGTGCATTAACCTTGCCTAGCCTCACCGTGCCTTGCCTTGCGTTACCCTTTCCTTGCCTTGCCGTGCATTTCCTAGCCGTGTGTTGTCGTGCCTTAGCCTTGTTTCCGTTGCCGTTGCGTGCCTTTTGTTACACTTGCCGTGCCTGGCTTTGCCTTGCCTTCCGTTCCTTCCGTTACTCTTTCCTGGCCTTGCCGTGCATTGCCTAGCCCTGCGTTGTCGTGCCTTAGCCTTCTTACCCCTTGCCGTGCCGTTCCTTCCGTTACCCTTGCCTTCCCTTGCTTTCCCTTGCCTTCCTTGCGTTCCGTTACTCTTTGCTTGCTTTCCGTGCATTGCCTAGCCTTGCGTTGTCATGCCTTAGGCTTGCCTCCCCTGACCGTTCTTTCCCATGCGTTACCCTTTCCTTCCCTTGCCGTGCATTGCCTAGCGTGCGTTGTCGTGCCTTAGACTTGTTTCCCGTTGCCGTGCCGTTCCTTCCGTTACCATTGCCTTTCCTTGCTTTCCTTTGCCTTCCTTACCTTCCGTTACTCTTTTCTTGCCTTCCCTGCATTGCCTAGCCTTGCGTTGTCGTGCCTTAGCCTTATCTCTTCTAACCGTGCCTTCCTTTGCTTTAAGCTTTACTTGCATTGTCGTGCATTGCCTAGCCTTGCGTTGTCGTGCATTAGCCTTGCCTAGCCTCACCGTGCCTTGCCTTGCGTTACCCTTTACTTGCCTTGCCTTGCATTTCCTAGCCGTGTGTTGTCGTGCCTTAGCCTTGTTTCCCTTTGCCGTTGCGTGCCTTTTGTTACACTTGCCTTGCCTGGTTTTGCCTTGCCTTCCTTTCTTTCCGTTACTCTTTCCTTGCCTTGCCGTGCATTGCCTAGCCTTGCATTGTCGTGCCTTATCCTTGCCTCACCTGACCGTGCCTTCCCCTGCGTTACCCTTTCCTTGTCTTGCCGTGCATTGCCTAGCCCTGCGTTGTCGTGCCTTAGCCTTGTTACCCCTTGCCTTGCCGTTCCTTCCGTTACCCTTGCCTTCCCTTGCTTTCCCTTGCCTTCCTTGCGTTCCGTTACTCTTTGCTTGCTTTCCGTGCATTGCCTAGCCTTGCGTTGTCATGCCTTAGGCTTGCCTCGCCTGACCGTGCTTTCCCATGCGTTACCCTTTCCTTGCCTTGCCGTGCATTGCCTAGCGTGCGTTGTCGTGCCTTACCCTTGTTTCCCCTTGCCGTGCCGTTCCTTCCGTTACACTTGCCTTTCTTTGCTTTCCCTTGCCTTCCTTACCTTCCGTTACTCTTTGCTTCCCTTCCCTGCATTGCCTAGCCTTGCGTTGTCGTGCCTTAGCCTTATCTCGCCTGACCGTGCCTTCCTTTGCTTTAAGCTTTCCTTGCATTGTCGTGCATTGCCTAGCCTTGCGTTGTCGTGAATTAGCCTTGCCTAGCCTCACCGTGCCTTGCCTTGCGTTACCCTTTCCTTGCCTTGCCGTGCATTGCCTAGCCGTGCGTTGTCGTGCCTTAGCCTTGTTACCCCTTGCCGTGCCGTTCCTTCCGTTACCCTTGCCTTCCCTTGCTTTCCCTTGCCTTCCTTGCGTTCCGTTACTCTTTGCTTGCTTTCCGTGCATTGCCTAGCCTTGCGTTGTCATGCCTTAGCCTTGCATCGCCTGACAGTGCTTTCCCATGAGTTACCTTTTCCTTGCCTTTCCGTGCATTGCCTAGCCGTGCGTTGTCGTGCCTTAGCCTTGTTTCCCCTTGCCGTGCCGTTTCTTCCGTTACACTTGCCTTTCCTTCCTTTCCCTTGCCTTCCTTACCTTCCGTTACTCTTTCCTTGCCTTGCCGTGCATTGCCTAGCCTTGCATTGTCGTGCCTTATCCTTGCCTCACCTGACCGTGCTTTCAAATGCGTTACCCTTTCCTTGCCTTGCCCTTCATTGCCTAGCGTTCGGTGTCGTGCCTTAGACTTGTTTCCCCTTGCCGTGCCGTTCCTTCCGTTACCCTGGCCTTTCCTTCCTTTTCCTTGCCTTGCTTACCTTCCGTTAGTCTTTGCTTGCCTTCCCTGAATTTCCTAGCCTTGCGTTGTCGTGCCTTAGCCTTATCTCGCCTGACGTTGCCTTCCTTTGCTTTAAGCTTTCCTTGCATTGTCGTGCATCGCCTAGCCTTGCGTTTTCGTGCATTAGCCTTGCCTAGCCTCACCGTGCCTTGCCTTGCTTTACCCTTTCCTTGCCTTGCCGTGCATTTCCTAGCCGTGTGTTGTCGTGCCTTAGCCTTGTTACCCCTTGCCGTGCCGTTCCTTCCGTTACCCTTGCCTTCCCTTGCTTTCCCTTTCCTTCCTTGCATTCCGTTACTCCTTGCTTGCTTACCGTGCATTGCCTAGCCTTGCGTCGGCTTTCCTTAGCCTTGCCTCCCCTGACCGTTCTTTCCCATGCGTTACCCTTTCCTTCCCTTGCCGTGCATTGCCTAGCCTTGCATTGTCGTGCCTTATCCTTGCCTCACCTGACCGTGCCTTCCCCTGCGTTACCCTTTCCTTGTCTTGCCGTGCATTGCCTAGCCCTGCGTTGTCGTGCCTTAGCCTTGTTACCCCTTGCCTTGCCGTTCCTTCCGTTACCCTTGCCTTCCCTTGCTTTCCCTTGCCTTCCTTGCGTTCCGTTACTCTTTGCTTGCTTTCCGTGCATTGCCTAGCCTTGCGTTGTCATGCCTTAGGCTTGCCTCGCCTGACCGTGCTTTCCCATGCGTTACCCTTTCCTTGCCTTGCCGTGCATTGCCTAGCGTGCGTTGTCGTGCCTTACCCTTGTTTCCCCTTGCCGTGCCGTTCCTTCCGTTACACTTGCCTTTCTTTGCTTTCCCTTGCCTTCCTTACCTTCCGTTACTCTTTGCTTCCCTTCCCTGCATTGCCTAGCCTTGCGTTGTCGTGCCTTAGCCTTATCTCGCCTGACCGTGCCTTCCTTTGCTTTAAGCTTTCCTTGCATTGTCGTGCATTGCCTAGCCTTGCGTTGTCGTGAATTAGCCTTGCCTAGCCTCACCGTGCCTTGCCTTGCGTTACCCTTTCCTTGCCTTGCCGTGCATTGCCTAGCCCTGCGTTGCCGTGCCTTAGCCTTGTTACCCCTTGCCGTGTCGTTCCTTCCGTTACCCTTGCCTTCCCTTGCTTTCCCTTGCCTTCCTTGCGTTCCGTTACTCTTTGCTTGCTTTCCGTGCATTGCCTAGCCTTGCGTTGTCATGCCTTAGCCTTGCATCGCCTGACAGTGCTTTCCCATGAGTTACCTTTTCCTTGCCTTTCCGTGCATTGCCTAGCCGTGCGTTGTCGTGCCTTAGCCTTGTTTCCCCTTGCCGTGCCGTTTCTTCCGTTACACTTGCCTTTCCTTCCTTTCCCTTGCCTTCCTTACCTTCCGTTACTCTTTGCTTGCCTTCCGTGCATTGCCTAGCCTTGCGTTGTCGTGCCTTAGCCTTGCCTCGCCTGAACGTGCTTTCCCATGCGTTACCCTTTCCTTGCCTTGCCGTGCATTGCCCAGCTTGCGTTGCCGTGCATTAGCCTTGTTTCCCCTTGCCGTGCAGTTCCTTCCGTTACCCTTGCCTTTCCTTGCTTTTCCTTGCCTTGCTTACCTTCCGTTACTCTTTGCTTCCCTTCCCTGCATTGCCTAGCCTTGCGTTGTCGTGACTTAGCCTTATCTCGCCTGACCGTGCCTTCCTTTGCTTTAAGCTTTCCTTGCATTGTCGTGCATTGCCTAGCCTTGCGTTGTCGTTCAATATCTTTGCCTAGCCTCACCGTGCCTTGCCTTGCGTTACCCTTTCCTTGCATTCCCGTGCATTGCCTAGCCGTGCGTTGTCGTGCCTTAGCCTTGTTTCCCCTTGCTGTGGCGTGCCTTTTGTTACACTTGCCTTTCCTGGCTTTGACTTGCCTTCCTTTCCTTCCGTTACTCTTTCCTTGCCTTGCCGTGCATTGCCTAGCCTTGCATTGTCGTGCCTTATCCTTGCCTGACCTGACCGTGCCTTCCCCTGCGTTACCCTTTCCTTGCCTTGCCGTGCATTGCCTAATCCTGCGTTGCCGTGCCTTAGCCTTGTTACCCCTTGCCGTGCCGTTCCTTCCGTTACCCTTGCCTTCCCTTGCTTTCCCTTGCCTTCCTTGCGTTCCGTTACTCTTTGCTTGCTTTCCGTGCATTGCCTAGCCTTGCGTTGTCATGCCTTAGCCTTGCATCGCCTGATCGTGCTTTCCCATGCGTTACCCTTTCCTTGCCTTTCCGTGCATTGCCTAGCCGTGCGTTGTCGTGCCTTAGCCTTGTTTCCCCTTGCCGTGCCGTTAATTCCGTTACACTTGCCTTTCCTTCCTTTCCCTTGCCTTCCTTACCTTCCGTTACTCTTTGCTTGCCTTCCGTGCATTGCCTAGCCTTGCGTTGTCGTGCCTTAGCCTTGCCTCGCCTGACCGTGCTTTCAAATGCGTTACCCTTTCCTTGCCTTGCCGTTCATTGCCTAGCGTTCGGTGTCGTGCCTTAGACTTGTTTCCCCTTGCCGTGCCGTTCCTTCCGTTACCCTGGCCTTTCCTTCCTTTTCCTTGCCTTGCTTACCTTCCGTTACTCTTTGCTTGCCTTCCCTGAATTTCCTAGCCTTGCGTTGTCGTGCCTTAGCCTTATCTCGCCTGACCTTGCCTTCCTTTGCTTTAAGCTTTCCTTGCATTGTCGTGCATCGCCTAGCCTTGCGTTTTCGTGCATTAGCCTTGCCTAGCCTCACCGTGCCTTTCCTTGCGTTACCCTTTGCTTGCCTTGCCGTGCATTGCCTAGCCGTGCGTTGTCGTGCCTTAGCCTTGTTTCCCCTTGCCGTGCCGTTCCTTCGGTTACACTTGCCTTTCTTTGCTTTCCCTTTCCTTCCTTACCTTCCGTTTCTCTTTGCTTGCCTTCCGTGCATTGCCTAGCCTTGGGTTTTCGTGCCTTAGCCTTGCCTCGCCTGACCGTGCTTTCCCATGCGTTACCCTTTCCTTGCCTTGCCGTGCATTGCCTAGCGTGCGTTGTCGTGCCTTAGACTTGTTTCCCCTTGCCGTGCCGTTCCTTCCGTTACCCTTGCCTTTCCTTGCTTTCCCTTGCCTTCCTTACCTTCCGTTACTCTTTGTTTGCCTTCCGTGCATTGCCTAGCCTTGCGTTGTCGTGCCTTAGCCTTGCCTCGCCTGACCGTGCCTTCCCATGCGTTACCCTTTCCTTGCCTTGCCGTGCATTGCCCAGCCTGCGTTGCCGTGCCTTAGCCTTGTTTCCCCTTGCCGTGCAGTTCCTTCCGTTACCCTTGCCTTTCCTTGCTTTTCCTTGCCTTGCTTACCTTCCGTTACTCTTTGCTTCCCTTCCCTGCATTGCCTAGCCTTGCGTTGTCGTGCCTTAGCCTTATCTCGCCTGACCGTGCCTTCCTTTGCTTTAAGCTTTCCTTGCATTGTCGTGCATTGCCTAGCCTTGCGTTGTCGTGCATTATACTTGCCTAGCCTCACCGTGCCTTGCCTTGCGTTACCCTTTCCTTGCATTGCCGTGCATTGCCTAGCCGTGCGTTGTCGTGCCTTAGCCTTGTTTCCCCTTGCCGTGGCGTGCCTTTTGTTACACTTGCCTTTCCTTCCTTTGACTTGCCTTCCTTTCCTTCCGTTACTCTTTCCTTGCCTTGCCGTGCATTGCCTAGCCTTGCATTGTCGTGCCTTATCCTTGCCTCACCTGACCGTGCCTTCCCCTGCGTTACCATTTCCTTGCCTTGCCGTGCATTGCCTTGCCCTGCGTTGCCGTGCCTTAGCCTTCTTACCCCTTGCCGTGCCGTTCCTTCCGTTACCCTTGCCTTCCCTTGCTTTCCCTTGCCTTCCTTGCGTTCCGTTACTCTTTGCTTGCTTTCCGTGCATTGCCTAGCCTTGCGTTGTCATGCCTTAGCCTTGCATCGCCTGACCGTGCTTTCCCATGCGTTACCCTTTCCTTGCCTTTCCGTGCATTGCCTAGCCGTGCGTTGTCGTGCCTTAGCCTTGTTTCCCCTTGCCGTGGCGTTCCTTCCGTTACACTTGCCTTTCTTTGCTTTCCCTTGCCTTCCTTACCTTCCGTTACTCTTTGCTTGCCTTCCGTGCATTGCCTAGCCTTGCGTTGTCGTGCCTTAGCCTTGCCTCGCCTGACCGTGCTTTCAAATGCGTTACCCTTTCCTTGCCTTGCCGTTCATTGTCTAGCGTTCGGTGTCGTGTCTTAGACTTGTTTCCCATTGCCGTGCCGTTCCTTCCGTTACCCTGGCCTTTCCTTCCTTTTCCTTGCCTTGCTTACCTTCCGTTACTCTTTGCTTGCCTTCCCTGAATTTCCTAGCCTTGCGTTGTCGTGCCTTAGCCTTATCTCGCCTGACCTTGCCTTCCTTTGCTTCAAGCTTTCCTTGCATTGTCGTGCATCGCCTAGCCTTGCGTTGTCATGCCTTAGGCTTGCCTCGCCTGACCGTGCTTTCCCATGCGTTACCCTTTCCTTGCCTTGCCGTTCATTGCCTAGCGTGCGTTGTCGTGCCTTAGCCTTATCTCGCCTGACCGTGCCTTCCTTTGCTTTAAGCTTTCCTTGCATTGTGGTGCATTGCCTAGCCTTGCGTTGTCGTGCATTAGCCTTGCCTAGCCCCACCGTGCCTTGCCTTGCGTTACCCTTTCCTTGCCTTGCCGTGAATTTCCTAGCCGTGTGTTGTCGTGCCTTAGCCTTGTTACACCTTGCCGTGCCGTTCCTTTCGTTACCCTTGCCTTCCCTTGCTTTCCCTTTCCTTCCTTGCATTCCGTTACTCCTTGCTTGCTTTCCGTGCATTGCCTAGCCTTGCGTTGGCTTTCCTTAGCCTTGCCTCGCCTGACCGTGCTTTCCCATGCGTTACCCTTTCCTTGCCTTGCCGTGCATTGCCTAGCGTGCATTGTCGTGCCTTAGCCTTGTTTCCCCTTGCCGTGCCGTTCCTTCCGTTACACTTGCCTTTCTTTGCTTTCCCTTGCCTTCCTTACCATCCGTTACTCTTTGCTTGCCTTCCGTGCATTGCCAAGCCTTGCGTTGTCGTGCCTTAGCCTTGCCTCCCCTGATCGTGCTTTCCCATGCGTTACCCTTTACTTGCCTTGCCGTGCATTGCCTAGCGTGCGTTGTCGTGCCTTAGACTTGTTTCCCCTTGCCGTGCCGTTCCTTCCGTTACCATTGCCTTTCCTTGCTTTCCCTTGCCTTCCTTACCTTCCGTTACTCTTTGCTTGCCTTCCCTGCATTGCCTAGCCTTGCGTTGTCGTGCCTTAGCCTTATCTCGCCTGACCGTGCCTTCCTTTGCTTTAAGCTTTACTTGCATTGTCGTGCATTGCCTAGCCTTGCGTTGTCGTGCATTAGCCTTGCCTAGCCTCACCGTGCCTTGCCTTGCGTTACCCTTTCCTTGCCTAGCCGTGCATTTCCTAGCCGTGTGTTGTCGTGCCTTAGCCTTGTTTCCCCTTTCCGTTGCGTGCCTTTTGTTACACTTGCCTTGCCTGGCTTTGCCTTGCCTTCATTTCCTTCCGTTACTCTTTGCTTGCCTTGCCGTGCATTGCCTAGCCCTGCGTTGTCGTGCCTTAGCCTTGTTACCCCTTGCCGTGCCGTTCCTTCCGTTACCCTTGCCTTCCCTTGCTTTCCCTTGCCTTCCTTACCTTCCGTTACTCTTTGCTTGCCTTCCGTGCATTGCCTCTTTGCTTGCCTTCCGTGCATTGCCTAGCCTTGCGTTGTCGTGCCTTAGCCTTATCTCGACTGATCGTGCCTTCCTTTGCTTTAAGCTTTCCTTGCATTGTCGTGCATTGCCTATCCTTGCGTTGTCGTGCATTAACCTTGCCTAGCCTCACCGTGCCTTGCCTTGCGTTACCCTTTCCTTGCCTTGCCGTGCATTTCCTAGCCGTGTGTTGTCGTGCCTTAGCCTTGTTTCCGTTGCCGTTGCGTGCCTTTTGTTACACTTGCCGTGCCTGGCTTTGCCTTGCCTTCCGTTCCTTCCGTTACTCTTTCCTGGCCTTGCCGTGCATTGCCTAGCCCTGCGTTGTCGTGCCTTAGCCTTCTTACCCCTTGCCGTGCCGTTCCTTCCGTTACCCTTGCCTTCCCTTGCTTTCCCTTGCCTTCCTTGCGTTCCGTTACTCTTTGCTTGCTTTCCGTGCATTGCCTAGCCTTGCGTTGTCATGCCTTAGGCTTGCCTCCCCTGACCGTTCTTTCCCATGCGTTACCCTTTCCTTCCCTTGCCGTGCATTGCCTAGCGTGCGTTGTCGTGCCTTAGACTTGTTTCCCGTTGCCGTGCCGTTCCTTCCGTTACCATTGCCTTTCCTTGCTTTCCTTTGCCTTCCTTACCTTCCGTTACTCTTTTCTTGCCTTCCCTGCATTGCCTAGCCTTGCGTTGTCGTGCCTTAGCCTTATCTCTTCTAACCGTGCCTTCCTTTGCTTTAAGCTTTACTTGCATTGTCGTGCATTGCCTAGCCTTGCGTTGTCGTGCATTAGCCTTGCCTAGCCTCACCGTGCCTTGCCTTGCGTTACCCTTTACTTGCCTTGCCTTGCATTTCCTAGCCGTGTGTTGTCGTGCCTTAGCCTTGTTTCCCTTTGCCGTTGCGTGCCTTTTGTTACACTTGCCTTGCCTGGTTTTGCCTTGCCTTCCTTTCTTTCCGTTACTCTTTCCTTGCCTTGCCGTGCATTGCCTAGCCTTGCATTGTCGTGCCTTATCCTTGCCTCACCTGACCGTGCCTTCCCCTGCGTTACCCTTTCCTTGTCTTGCCGTGCATTGCCTAGCCCTGCGTTGTCGTGCCTTAGCCTTGTTACCCCTTGCCTTGCCGTTCCTTCCGTTACCCTTGCCTTCCCTTGCTTTCCCTTGCCTTCCTTGCGTTCCGTTACTCTTTGCTTGCTTTCCGTGCATTGCCTAGCCTTGCGTTGTCATGCCTTAGGCTTGCCTCGCCTGACCGTGCTTTCCCATGCGTTACCCTTTCCTTGCCTTGCCGTGCATTGCCTAGCGTGCGTTGTCGTGCCTTACCCTTGTTTCCCCTTGCCGTGCCGTTCCTTCCGTTACACTTGCCTTTCTTTGCTTTCCCTTGCCTTCCTTACCTTCCGTTACTCTTTGCTTCCCTTCCCTGCATTGCCTAGCCTTGCGTTGTCGTGCCTTAGCCTTATCTCGCCTGACCGTGCCTTCCTTTGCTTTAAGCTTTCCTTGCATTGTCGTGCATTGCCTAGCCTTGCGTTGTCGTGAATTAGCCTTGCCTAGCCTCACCGTGCCTTGCCTTGCGTTACCCTTTCCTTGCCTTGCCGTGCATTGCCTAGCCCTGCGTTGCCGTGCCTTAGCCTTGTTACCCCTTGCCGTGTCGTTCCTTCCGTTACCCTTGCCTTCCCTTGCTTTCCCTTGCCTTCCTTGCGTTCCGTTACTCTTTGCTTGCTTTCCGTGCATTGCCTAGCCTTGCGTTGTCATGCCTTAGCCTTGCATCGCCTGACAGTGCTTTCCCATGAGTTACCTTTTCCTTGCCTTTCCGTGCATTGCCTAGCCGTGCGTTGTCGTGCCTTAGCCTTGTTTCCCCTTGCCGTGCCGTTTCTTCCGTTACACTTGCCTTTCCTTCCTTTCCCTTGCCTTCCTTACCTTCCGTTACTCTTTGCTTGCCTTCCGTGCATTGCCTAGCCTTGGGTTGTCGTGCCTTAGCCTTGCCTCGCCTGACCGTGCTTTCAAATGCGTTACCCTTTCCTTGCCTTGCCCTTCATTGCCTAGCGTTCGGTGTCGTGCCTTAGACTTGTTTCCCCTTGCCGTGCCGTTCCTTCCGTTACCCTGGCCTTTCCTTCCTTTTCCTTGCCTTGCTTACCTTCCGTTAGTCTTTGCTTGCCTTCCCTGAATTTCCTAGCCTTGCGTTGTCGTGCCTTAGCCTTATCTCGCCTGACGTTGCCTTCCTTTGCTTTAAGCTTTCCTTGCATTGTCGTGCATCGCCTAGCCTTGCGTTTTCGTGCATTAGCCTTGCCTAGCCTCACCGTGCCTTGCCTTGCGTTACCCTTTCCTTGCCTTGCCGTGCATTTCCTAGCCGTGTGTTGTCGTGCCTTAGCCTTGTTACCCCTTGCCGTGCCGTTCCTTCCGTTACCCTTGCCTTCCCTTGCTTTCCCTTTCCTTGCATTCCGTTACTCCTTGCTTGCTTTCCGTGCATTGCCTAGCCTTGCGTTGGCTTTCCTTAGCCTTGCCTCCCCTGACCGTTCTTTCCCATGCGTTACCCTTTCCTTCCCTTGCCGTGCATTGCCTAGCCGTGCGTTGTCGTGCCTTAGCCTTATCTCTTCTGACCGTGCCTTCCTTTGCTTTAAGCTTTACTTGCATTGTCGTGCATTGCCTAGCCTTGCGTTGTCGTGCATTAGCCTTGCCTAGCCTCACCGTGCCTTGCCTTGCGTTACCCTTTCCTTGCCTTGCCGTGCATTGCCTAGCCGTGCGTTGTCGTGCCTTAGCCTTGTTTCCCCTTGCCGTTGCGTGCCTTTTGTTACACTTGCCGTGCCTGGCTTTGCCTTGCCTTCCGTTCCTTCCGTTACTCTTTCCTTGCCTTGCCGTGCATTGCCTAGCCCTGCGTTGTCGTGCCTTAGACTTCTTACCCCTTGCCGTGCCGTTCCTTCCGTTACCCTTGCCTTCCCTTGCTTTCCCTTGCCTTCCTTGCGTTCCGTTACTCTTTGCTTGCTTTCCGTGCATTGCCTAGCCTTGCGTTGTCATGCCTTAGGCTTGCCTCCCCTGACCGTTCTTTCCCATGCGTTACCCTTTCCTTCCCTTGCCGTGCATTGCCTAGCGTGCGTTGTCGTGCCTTAGACTTGTTTCCCCTTGCCGTGCCGTTCCTTCCGTTACCATTGCCTTTCCTTGCTTTCCTTTGCCTTCCTTACCTTCCGTTACTCTTTTCTTGCCTTCCCTGCATTGCCTAGCCTTACGTTGTCGTGCCTTAGCCTTATCTCTTCTAACCGTGCCTTCCTTTGCTTTAAGCTTTACTTGCATTGTCGTGCATTGCCTAGCCTTGCGTTGTCGTGCATTAGCCTTGGCTAGCCTCACCGTGCCTTGCCTTGCGTTACCCTTTACTTGCGTTGCCTTGCATTTCCTAGCCGTGTGTTGGAGTGCCTTAGCCTTGTTTCCCATTGCCGTTGCGTGCCTTTTGTTACACTTGCCTTGCCTGGCTTTGCCTTGCCTTCCTTTCCTTCCGTTACTCTTTCCTTGCCTTGCCGTGCATTGCCTAGCCTTGCATTGTCGTGCCTTATCCTTGCCTCACCTGACCGTGCCTTCCCCTGCGTTACCCTTTCCTTGCCTTGCCGTGCATTGCCTAGCCCTGCGTTGTCGTGCCTTAGCCTTCTTACCCCTTGCCGTGCCGTTCCTTCCGTTACCATTGCCTTTCCTTGCTTTCCTTTGCCTTCCTTACCTTCCGTTACTCTTTGCTTGCTTTCCGTGCATTGCCTAGCCTTGCGTTGTCATGCCTTAGGCTTGCCTCGCCTGACCGTGCTTTCCCATGCGTTACCCTTTCCTTGCCTTGCCGTGCATTGCCTAGCCCTGCGTTGTCGTGCCTTAGCCTTGTTACCCCTTGCCGTGCCGTTCCTTCCGTTACACTTGCCTTTCTTTGCTTTCCCTTGCCTTCCTTACCTTCCGTTACTCTTTGCTTCCCTTCCCTGCATTGCCTAGCCTTGCGTTGTCGTTCCTTAGCCTTATCTCGCCTGACCGTGCCTTCCTTTGCTTTAAGCTTTCCTTGCATTGTCGTGCATTGCCTAGCCTTGCGTTGTCGTGAATTAGCCTTGCCTAGCCTCACCGTGCCTTGCCTTGCGTTACCCTTTCCTTGCCTTGCCGTGCATTGCCTAGCCGTGCGTTGTCGTGCCTTAGCCTTGTTTCCCCTTGCCGTGGCGTGCCTTTTGTTACACTTGCTTTTCCTGGCTTTGACTTGCCTTCCTTTCCTTCCGTTACTCTTTCCTTGCCTTGCCGTGCATTGCCTAGCCTTGCATTGTGGTGCCTTATCCTTGCCTCACCTGACCGTGCCTTCCCCTGCGTTACCCTTTCCTTGCCTTGCCGTGCATTGCCTAGCCCTGCGTTGCCGTGCCTTAGCCTTCTTACCCCTTGCCGTGCCGTTCCTTCCGTTACCCTTGCCTTCCCTTGCTTTCCCTTGCCTTCCTTGCGTTCCGTTACTCTTTGCTTGCTTTCCGTGCATTGCCTAGCCTTGCGTTGTCATGCCTTAGCCTTGCATCGCCTGACCGTGCTTTCCCATGAGTTACCCTTTCCTTGCCTTTCCGTGCATTGCCTACCCGTGCGTTGTCGTGCCTTAGCCTTGTTTCCCCTTGCCGTGCCGTTCCTTCCGTTACACTTGCCTTTCCTTACTTTCCCTTGCCTTCCTTACCTTCCGTTACTCTTTGCTTTCCTTCCGTGCATTGCCTAGCCTTGCGTTGTCGTGCCTTAGCGTTGCCTCGCCTGACCGTGCTTTCAAATGCGTTACCCTTTCCTTGCCTTGCCGTTCATTGCCTAGCGTTCGGTGTCGTGCCTTAGACTTGTTTCCCCTTGCCGTGCCGTTCCTTCCGTTACCCTGGCCTTTCCTTCCTTTTCCTTGCCTTGCTTACCTTCCGTTACTCTTTGCTTGCCTTCCCTGAATTTCCTAGCCTTGCGTTGTCGTGCCTTAGCCTTATCTCGCCTGACCTTGCCTTCCTTTGCTTTAAGCTTTCCTTGCATTGTCGTGCATCGCCTAGCCTTGCGTTTTCGTGCATTAGCCTTGCCTAGCCTCACCGTGCCTTTCCTTGCGTTACCCTTTGCTTGCCTTGCCGTGCATTGCCTAGCCGTGCGTTGTCGTGCCTTAGCCTTGTTTCCCCTTGCCGTGCCGTTCCTTCCGTTACACTTGCCTTTCTTTGCTTTCCCTTTCCTTCCTTACCTTCCGTTTCTCTTTGCTTGCCTTGCCGTGCATTTCCTAGCCGTGTGTTGTCGTGCCTTAGCCTTGTTTCCCCTTGCCGTTGCGTGCCTTTTGTTACACTTGCCTTGCCTGGCTTTGCCTTGCCTTCCTTTCCTTCCGTTACCCTTTCCTTGCCTTGCCGTGCATTTCCTAGCCGTGTGTTGTCGTGCCTTAGCCTTGTTTCCCCTTGCCGTTGCGTGCCTTTTGTTACACTTGCCGTGCCTGGCTTTGCCTTGCCTTCCGTTCCTTCCGTTACTCTTTCCTTGCCTTGCCGTGCATTGCCTAGCCCTGCGTTGTCGTGCCTTAGCCTTCTTACCCCTTGCCGTGCCGTTCCTTCCGTTACCCTTGCCTTCCCTTGCTTTCCCTTGCCTTCCTTGCGTTCCTTACACTTTGCTTGTTTTCCGTGCATTGCCTAGCCTTGCGTTGTCATGCCTTAGGCTTGCCTCCCCTGACCGTTCTTTCCCATGCGTTACCCTTTCGTTCCCTTGCCGTGCATTGCCTAGCGTGCGTTGTCGTGCCTTAGACTTGTTTCCCCTTGCCGTGCCGTTCCTTCCGTTACCATTGCCTTTCCTTGCTTTCCTTTGCCTTCCTTACCTTCCGTTACTCTTTGCTTGCCTTCCGTGCATTGCCTAGCCTTGCGTTGTCGTGCCTTAGCCTTATCTCTTCTAACCGTGCCTTCCTTTGCTTTAAGCTTTCCTTGCATTGTCGTGCATTGCCTAGCCTTCCGTTGTCGTGCCGTAGCCTTATCTCCCCTGACCGTGCATTCCCTTGCTTTAACCTTTCCTTGCCTTGCCGTGCATTTCCTAGCCGTGTGTTGCCGTGCCTTAGCCTTGTTTCCCCTTGCCGTTGCGTGCCTTTTGTTACACTTGCCGTGCCTGGCTTTGCCTTGCCTTCCGTTCCTTCCGTTACTCTTTGCTTGCCTTGCCGTGCATTGCCTAGCCTTGCATTGTCGTGCCTTATCCTTGCCTTACCTGACCGTGCCTTCCCCTGCGTTACCCTTTCCTTGCCTTGCCGTGCATTGCCTAGCCCTGGGTTGTCGTGCCTTAGCCTTGTTACCCCTTGCCGTGCCGTTCCTTCCGTTACCCTTGCCTTCCCTTGCTTTCCCTTGCCTTCCTTGCGTTCCGTTACTCTTTGCTTGCTTTCCGTGCATTGCCTAGCCTTGCGTTGTCATGCCTTAGGCTTGCCTCGCCTGACCGTGCTTTCCCATGCGTTACCCTTTCCTTGCCTTGCCGTGCATTGCCTAGCATGCGTTGTCGTGCCTTAGCCTTGTTTCCCCTTGCCGTGCCGTTCCTTCCGTTACACTTGCCTTTCTTTGCTTTCCCTTGCCTTCCTTACTTCCGTTACTCTTTTCTTGCCTTCCGAGCATTGCCAAGCCTTGCGTTGTCGTGCCTTAGCCTTGCCTCCCCTGACCGTTCTTTCCCATGCGTTACCCTTTCCTTCGCTTGCCGTGCATTGCCTAGCGTGTGTTGTCGTGCCTTAGACTTGTTTCCCCTTGCCGTGCCGTTCCTTCCGTTTCCATTGCCTTTCCTTGCTTTCCTTTGCCTTCCTTACCTTCCGTTACTCTTTGCTTGCCTTCCGTGCATTGCCTAGCCTTGCGTTGTCGTGCCTTAGCCTTATCTCTTCTGACCGTGCCTTCCTTTGCTTTAAGCTTTACTTGCATTGTCGTGCATTGCCTAGCCTTGCGTTGTCGTGCATTAGCCTTGCCTAGCCTCACAGTGCCTTGCCTTGCGTTACCCTTTCCTTGCCTTGCCGTGCATTTCCTAGCCGTGTGTTGTCGTGCCTTAGCCTTGTTTCCCCTTGCCGTTGCGTGCCTTGTGTTACACTTGCCTTGCCTGGCTTTGCCTTGCCTTCCTTTCCTTCCGTTACTCTTTCCTTGCCTTGCCGTGCATTGCCTAGCCTTGCATTGTCGTGCCTTATCCTTGCCTCACCTGACCGTGCCTTGCCTTGCGTTACCCTTTCCTTGCCTTGCCCTGCATTGCCTAGCCCTGGGTTGTCGTGCCTTAGCCTTCTTACCCCTTGCCGTGCCGTTCCTTCCGTTACCCTTGCCTTCCCTTGCTTTCCCTTGCCTTCCTTGCGTTCCGTTACTCTTTGCTTGCTTTCCGTGCATTGCCTAGCCTTGCGTTGTCATGCCTTAGGCTTGCCTCGCCTGACCTTGCTTTCCCATGCGTTACCCTTTCCTTGCCTTGCCGTGCATTGCCTAGCGTGCGTTGTCGTGCCTTAGCCTTGTTTCCCCTTGCCGTGCCGTTCCTTCCGTTACACTTGCCTTTCCTTGCTTTCCCTTGCCTTCCTTACCTTCCGTTACTCTTTGCTTGCCTTCCCTGCATTGCCTAGCCTTGCGTTGTCGTGCCTTAGCCTTATCTCGCCTGACCGTGCCTTCCTTTGCTTTAAGCTTTCCTTGCATTGTCGTGCATTGCCTAGCCTTGCGTTGTCGTGCATTAGCCTTGCCTAGCCTCACCGTGCCTTGCCTTGCGTTACCCTTTCCTTGCCTTGCCGTGCATTTCGTAGCCGTGTGTTGTCGTGCCTTAGCCTTGTTTCCCCTTGTCGTTGCGTGCCTTTTGTTACACTTGCCTTGCCTGGCTTTGCCTTGCCTTCCTTTCCTTCCGTTACTCTTGCCTTGCCTTGCCGTGCATTGCCTAGCCTTGCATTGTCGTGCCTTATCCTTGCCTCACCTGACCGTGCCTTCCCCTGCGTTACCCTTTCCTTGCCTTGCCGTGCATTGCCTAGCCCTGCGTTGTCGTGCCTTAGCCTTGTTACCCCTTGCCGTGCCGTTCCTTCCGTTACCCTTGCCTTCCCTTGCTTTCCCTTGCCTTCCTTGCTTTCCGTTACTCTTTGCTTGCTTTCCGTGCATTGCCTAGCCTTGCGTTGTCATGCCTTAGGCTTGCCTCGCCTGACCGTGCTTTCCCATGCGTTACCCTTTCCTTGCCTTGCCGTGCATTGCCTAGCGTGCGTTGTCGTGCCTTAGCCTTTTTTCCCCTTGCCGTGCCGTTCCTTCCGTTACACTTGCCTTTCTTTGCTTTCCCTTGCCTTCCTTACCTTCCGTTACTCTTTGCTTGCCTTCCGTGCATTGCCTAGCCTTGCGTTGTCGTGCCTTAGCCTTGCCTCGCCTGAACGTGCTTTCCCATGCGTTACCCTTTCCTTGCCTTGCCGTGCATTGCCCAGCCTGCGTTGCCGTGCCTTAGCCTTGTTTCCCCTTGCCGTGCAGTTCCTTCCGTTACCCTTGCCTTTCCTTGCTTTTCCTTGCCTTGTTTACCTTCCGTTAATCTTTGCTTCCCTTCCCTGCATTGCCTAGCCTTGCGTTGTCGTGCCTTAGCCTTATCTCGCCTGACCGTGCCTTCCTTTGCTTTAAGCTTTCCTTGCATTGTCGTGCATTGCCTAGCCTTGCGTTGTCGTGCATTATCCTTGCCTAGCCTCACCGTGCCTTGCCTTGCGTTACCCTTTCCTTGCCTTGCCGTGCATTGCCTAGCCTTGCGTTGTCGTGCCTTAGCCTTGTTTCCCCTTGCCGTGGCGTGCCTTTTGTTACACTTGCCTTTCCTGGCTTTGACTTGCCTTCCTTTCCTTCCGTTACTCTTTCCTTGCCTTGCCGTGCATTGCCTAGCCTTGCATTGTCGTGCCTTATCCTTGCCTCACCTGACCGTGCCTTTCCCTGCGTTACCCTTTCCTTGCCTTGCCGTGCATTGCCTAGCCCTGCGTTGCCGTGCCTTAGCCTTCTTACCCCTTGCCGTGCCGTTCCTTCCGTTACCCTTGCCTTCCCTTGCTTTCCCTTGCCTTCCTTGCGTTCCGTTACTCTTTGCTTGCTTTCCGTGCATTGCCTAGCCTTGCGTTGTCATGCCTTAGCCTTGCATCGCCTGACCGTGGTTTCCCATGCGTTACCCTTTCCTTGCCTTTCCGTGCATTGCCTAGCCGTGCGTTGTCGTGCCTTAGCCTTGTTTCCCCTTGCCGTGCCGTTCCTTCCGTTACACTTGCCTTTCCTTTCTTTCCCTTGCCTTCCTTACCTTCCGTTACTCTTTGCTTGCCTTCCGTGCATTGCCTAGCCTTGCGTTGTCGTGGCTTAGCGTTGCCTCGCCTGACCGTGCTTTCAAATGCGTTACCCTTTCCTTGCCTTGCCGTTCATTGCCTAGCGTTCGGTGTCGTGCCTTAGACTTGTTTCCCCTTGCCGTGCCGTTCCTTCCGTTACCCTGGCCTTTCCTTCCTTTCCCTTGCCTTCCTTACCTTCCGTTACTCTTTGCTTGCCTTCCGTGAATTTCCTAGCCTTGCGTTGTCGTGCCTTAGCCTTATCTCGCCTGACCTTGCCTTCCTTTGCTTCAGGCGTTCCTTGCATTGTCGTGCATCGCCTAGCCTTGCGTTTTCGTGCATTAGCCTTGCCTAGCCTCACCGTGCCTTTCCTTGCGTTACCCTTTCCTTGCCTTGCCGTGCATTGCCTAGCCGTGCGTTGTCGTGCCTTAGCCTTGTTTCCCATTGCCGTGCCGTTCCTTCGGTTACACTTGCCTTTCTTTGCTTTCCCTTTCCTTCCTTACCTTCCGTTTCTCTTTGCTTGCCTTCCGTGCATTGCCTAGCCTTGGGTTGTCGTGCCTTAGCCTTGCCTCGCCTGACCGTGCTTTCCCATGCGTTACCCTTTCCTTGCCTTGCCGTGCATTGCCTAGCGTGCGTTGTCGTGCCTTAGCATTGTTTCCCCTTGCTGTGCCGTTCCTTCCGTTACACTTGCCTTTCCTTGCTTTCCCTTGCCTTCCTTACCTTCCGTTACTCTTTGCTTGCCTTCCGTGCATTGCCTAGCCTTGCGTTGTCGTGCCTTAGCCTTATCTCGCCTGACCGTGCCTTCCTTTGCTTTAAGCTTTCCATGCATTGTCGTGCATTGCCTAGCCTTGCGTTGTCGTGCATTAGCCTTGCCTAGCCTCACCGTGCCTTGCCTTGTGTTACCCTTTCCTTGCCTTGCCGTGCATTTCCTAGCCGTGTGTTGTCGTGCCTTAGCCTTGTTTCCCCTTGCCGTTGCGTGCCTTTTGTTACACTTGGCTTGCCTGGCTTTGCCTTGCCTTCCTTTCCTTCCGTTACTCTTTGCTTGCCTTGCCGTGCATTGCCTAGCCCTGCGTTGTCTTGCCTTAGCCTTGTTACCCCTTGCCGTGCCGTTCCTTCCGTTACCCTTGCCTTCCCTTGCTTTCCCTTGCCTTTCTTACCTTCCGTTACTCTTTGCTTGCCTTCCGTGCATTGCCTAGCCTTGCGTTGTCGTGCCTTAGCCTTATCTCGACTGACCGTGCCTTCCTTTGCTTTAAGCTTTCCTTGCATTGTCGTGCATTGCCTAGCCTTGCGTTGTCGTGCATTAACCTTGCCTAGCCTCACCGTGCCTTGCCTTGCGTTACCCTTTCCTTGCCTTGCCATGCATTTCCTACCCGTGTGTTGTCGTGCCTTAGCCTTGTTACCCCTTGCCGTGCCGTTCCTTCCGTTACCCTTGCCTTCCCTTGCTTTCCCTTTCCTTCCTTGCATTCCGTTACTCCTTGCTTGCCTTCCGTGCATTGCCAAGCCTTGCGTTGTCGTGCCTTAGCCTTGCCTCCCCTGACCGTTCTTTCCCATGCGTTACCCTTTCCTTCCCTTGCCGTGCATTGCCTAGCGTGCGTTGTCGTGCCTTAGACTTGTTTCCCCTTTCGTGCCGTTCATTCCGTTACCATTGCCTTTCCTTGCTTTCCTTTGCCTTCCTTACCTTCCGTTACTCTTTGCTTGCCTTCCCTGCATTGCCTAGCCTTGCGTTGTCGTGCCTTAGCCTTATCTCTTCTGACCTTGCCTTCCTTTGCTTTAAGCTTTACTTGCATTGTCGTGCATTGCCTAGCCTTGCTTTGTCGTGCATTAGCCTTGCGTAGCCTCACCGTGCCTTGCCTTGCGTTACCCTTTCCTTGCCTTGCCGTGCATTTCCTAGCCGTGTGTTGTCGTGCCTTAGCCTTGTTTCCCCTTGCCGTGGCGTGCCTTTTGTTACACTTGCCTTTCCTTCCTTTGACATGCCTTCCTTTCCTTCCGTTACTCTTTCCTTGCCTTGCCGTGCATTGCCTAGCCTTGCATTGTCGTGCCTTATCCTTGCCTCACCTGACCGTGCCTTCCCCTGCGTTACCCTTTCCTTGCCTTGCCGTGCATTGCCTAGCCCTGCGTTTCCGTGCCTTAGCCTTCTTACCCCTTGCCGTGCCGTTCCTTCCGTTACCCTTGCCTTCCCTTGCTTTCCCTTGCCTTCCTTGCGTTCCGTTACTCTTTGATTGCTTTCCGTGCATTGCTTAGGCTTGCGTTGTCATGCCTTAGCCTTGCCTCGCCTGACCGTGCTTTCCCATGCGTTACCCTTTCCTTGCCTTTCCGTGCATTGCCTAGCCGTGCGTTGTCGTGCCTTAGCCTTGTTTCCCCTTGCCGTGCCGTTCCTTCCGTTACACTTGCCTTTCCTTCCTTTCCCTTGCCTTCCTTACCTTCCGTTACTCTTTGCTTGCCTTCCGTGCATTGCCTAGCCTTGCGTTGTCGTGCCTTAGCCTTGCCTCGCCTGACCGTGCTTTCAAATGCGTTACCCTTTCCTTGCCTTGCCGTTCATTGCCTAGCGTTCGGTGTCGTGTCTTAGACTTGTTTCCCATTGCCGTGCCGTTCCTTCCGTTACCCTGGCCTTTCCTTCCTTTTCCTTGCCTTGCTTACCTTCCGTTACTCTTTGCTTGCCTTCCCTGAATTTCCTAGCCTTGCGTTGTCGTGCCTTAGCCTTATCTCGCCTGACCTTGCCTTCCTTTGCTTCAAGCTTTCCTTGCATTGTCGTGCATCGCCTAGCCTTGCGTTTTCGTGCATTAGCCTTGCCTAGCCTCACCGTGCCTTTCCTTGCGTTACCCTTTCCTTGCCTTGCCGTGCATTTCCTAGCCGTGTGTTGTCGTGCCTTAGCCTTGTTACACATTGCCGTGCCGTTCCTTTCGTTACCCTTGCCTTCCCTTGCTTTCCCTTTCCTTCCTTGCATTCCGTTACTCCTTGCTTGCTTTCCGTGCATTGCCTAGCCTTGCGTTGTCATGCCTTAGGCTTGCCTCGCCTGACCGTGCTTTCCCATGCGTTACCCTTTCCTTGCCTTGCCGTGCATTGCCTAGCGTGCGTTGTCGTGCCTTAGCCTTGTTTCCCCTTGCCGTGCCGTTCCTTCCGTTACACTTGCCTTTCTTTGCTTTCCCTTGCCTTCCTTACCTTCCGTTACTCTTTGCTTCCCTTCCCTGCATTGCCTAGCCTTGCGTTGTCGTGCCTTAGCCTTATCTCGCCTGACCGTGCCTTCCTTTGCTTTAAGCTTTCCTTGCATTGTCGTGCATTGCCTAGCCTTGCGTTGTCGTGAATTAGCCTTGCCTAGCCTCACCGTGCCTTGCCTTGCGTTACCCTTTCCTTGCCTTGCCGTGCATTGCCTAGCCCTGCGTTGCCGTGCCTTAGCCTTGTTACCCCTTGCCGTGCCGTTCCTTCCGTTACCCTTGCCTTCCCTTACTTTCCCTTGCCTTCCTTGCGTTCCGTTACTCTTTGCTTGCTTTCCGTGCATTGCCTAGCCTTGCGTTGTCATGCCTTAGCCTTGCATCGCCTGACCGTCCTTTCCCATGAGTTACCCTTTCCTTGCCTTTCCGTGCATTGCCTAGCCGTGCGTTGTCGTGCCTTAGCCTTGTTTCCCCTTGCCGTGCCGTTTCTTCCGTTACACTTGCCTTTCCTTCCTTTCCCTTCCCTTCCTTACCTTCCGTTACTCTTTGCTTGCCTTCCGTGCATTGCCTAGCCTTGCGTTGTCGTGCCTTAGCCTTGCCTCGCCTGACCGTGCTTTCAAATGCGTTACCCTTTCCTTGCCTTGCCCTTCATTGCCTAGCGTTCGGTGTCGTGCCTTAGACTTGTTTCCCCTTGCCGTGCCGTTCCTTCCGTTACCCTGGCCTTTCCTTCCTTTTCCTTGCCTTGCTTACCTTCCGTTACTCTTTGCTTGCCTTCCCTGAATTTCCTAGCCTTGCGTTGTCGTGCCTTAGCCTTATCTCGCCTGACCTTGCCTTCCTTTGCTTTAAGCTTTCCTTGCATTGTCGTGCATCGCCTAGCCTTGCGTTTTCGTGCATTAGCCTTGCCTAGCCTCACCGTGCCTTTCCTTGCGTTACCCTTTGCTTGCCTTGCCGTGCATTGCCTAGCCGTGCGTTGTCGTGCCTTAGCCTTGTTTCCCGTTGCCGTGCCGTTCCTTCCGTTACACTTGCCTTTCTTTGCTTTCCCTTTCCTTCCTTACCTTCCGTTTCTCTTTGCTTGCCTTTCGTGCATTGCCTAGCCTTGGGTTGTCGTGCCTTAGCCTTGCCTCGCCTGACCGTGCTTTCCCATGCGTTACCCTTTCCTTCCCTTGCCGTGCATTGCCTAGCGTGCGTTGTCGTGCCTTAGACTTGTTTCCCCTTGCCGTGCTGTTCCTTCTGTTACCATTGCCTTTCCTTGCTTTCCTTTGCCTTCCTTACCTTCCGTTTGTCTTTGCTTGCCTTCCCTGCATTGGCTAGCCTTGCGTTGTCGTGCCTTAGCCTTATCTCTTCTGACCGTGCCTTCCTTTGCTTTAAGCTTTACTTGCATTGTCGTGCATTGCCTAGCCTTGCGTTGTCGTGCATTAGCCTTGCCTAGCCTCACCGTGCCTTGCCTTGCGTTACCCTTTCCTTGCCTTGCCGTGCATTTCCTAGCCGTGTGTTGTCGTGCCTTAGCCTTGTTTCCCCTTGCCGTTGCGTGCCTTTTGTTACACTTGCCGTGCCTGGCTTTGCCTTGCCTTCCGTTCCTTCCGTTACTCTTTCCTTGCCTTGTCGTGCATTGCCTAGCCTTGCATTGTCGTGCCTTATCCTTGCCTGACCTGACCGTGCCTTCCCCTGCGTTACCCTTTCCTTGCCTTGCCGTGCATTGCCTAATCCTGCGTTGCCGTGCCTTAGCCTTGTTACCCCTTGCCGTGCCGTTCCTTCCGTTACCCTTGCCTTCCCTTGCTTTCCCTTGCCTTCCTTGCGTTCCGTTACTCTTTGCTTGCTTTCCGTGCATTGCCTAGCCTTGCGTTGTCATGCCTTAGCCTTGCATCGCCTGACCGTGCTTTCCCATGCGTTACCCTTTCCTTGCCTTTCCGTGCATTGCCTAGCCGTGCGTTGTCGTGCCTTAGCCTTGTTTCCCCTTGCCGTGCCGTTCCTTCCGTTACACTTGACTTTCCTTCCTTTCCCTTGCCTTCCTTACCTTCCGTTACTCTTTGCTTGCCTTCCGTGCATTGCCTAGCCTTCCGTTGTCGTGCCTTAGCCTTGCCTCGCCTGACCGTGCTTTCAAATGCGTTACCCTTTCCTTGCCTTGCCGTTCATTGCCTAGCGTTCGGTGTCGTGTCTTAGACTTGTTTCCCATTGCCGTGCCGTTCCTTCCGTTACCCTGGCCTTTCCTTCCTTTTCCTTGCCTTGCTTACCTTCCGTTACTCTTTGCTTGCCTTCCCTGAATTTCCTAGCCTTGCGTTGTCGTGCCTTAGCCTTATCTCGCCTGACCTTGCCTTCCTTTGCTTCAAGCTTTCCTTGCATTGTCGTGCATCGCCTAGCCTTGCGTTTTCGTGCATTAGCCTTGCCTAGCCTCACCGTGCCTTTCCTTGCGTTACCCTTTCCTTGCGTTGCCGTGCATTTCCTAGCCGTGTGTTGTCGTGCCTTAGCCTTGTTACACCTTGCCGTGCCGTTCCTTTCGTTACCCTTGCCTTCCCTTGCTTTCCCCTTCCTTCCTTACCTTCCGTTATTCTTTGCTTGCTTTCCGTGCATTGCCTAGCCTTGCGTTGGCTTTCCTTAGCCTTGCCTCGCCTGACCGTGCTTTCCCATGCGTTACCCTTTCCTTGCCTTGCCGTGCATTGCCTAGCGTGCGTTGTCGTGCCTTAGCCTTGTTTCCCCTTGCCGTGCCGTTCCTTCCTTTACACTTGCCTTTCTTTACTTTCCCTTGCCTTCCTTACCATCCGTTACTCTTTGCTTGCCTTCCGTGCATTGCCAAGCCTTGCGTTGTCGTGCCTTAGCCTTGCCTCCCCTGACCGTGCTTTCCCATGCGTTACCCTTTCCTTTCCTTGCCGTGCATTGCCTAGCGTGCGTTGTCGTGCCTTAGACTTGTTTCCCCTTGCCGTGCCGTTCCTTCCGTTACCATTGCCTTTCCTTGCTTTCCCTTGCCTTCCTTACCTTCCGTTACTCTTTGCTTGCCTTCCCTGCATTGCCTAGCCTTGCGTTGTCGTGCCTTAGCCTTATCTCGCCTGACCGTGCCTTCCTTTGCTTTAAGCTTTACTTGCATTGTCGTGCATTGCCTAGCCTTGCGTTGTCGTGCATTAGCCTTGCCTAGCCTCACCGTGCCTTGCCTTGCGTTACCCTTTCCTTGCCTTGCCGTGCATTTCCTAGCCGTGTGTTATCGTGCCTTAGCCTTGTTTCCCCTTGCCGTTGCGTGCCTTTTGTTACACTTGCCTTGCCTGGCTTTGCCTTGCCTTCCTTTCCTTCCGTTACTCTTTGCTTGCCTTGCCGTGCATTGCCTAGCCTTGCATTGTCGTGCCTTATCCTTGCCTCACCTGACCGTGCCTTCCCCTGCGTTACCCTTTCCTTGCCTTGCCGTGCATTGCCTAGCCCTGCGTTGCCGTGCCTTAGCCTTCTTACCCCTTGCCGTGCCGTTCCTTCCGTTACCCTTGCCTTCCCTTGCTTTCCCTTGCCTTCCTTGCGTTCCGTTACTCTTTGCTTGCTTTCCGTGCATTGCCTAGCCTTGCGTTGTCATGCCTTAGCCTTGCATCGCCTGACCGTGCTTTCCCATGCGTTACCCTTTCCTTGCCTTTCCGTGCATTGCCTAGCCGTGCGTTGTCGTGCCTTAGCCTTGTTTCCCCTTGCCGTGCCGTTCCTTCCGTTACACTTGCCTTTCCTTCCTTTCCCTTGCCTTCCTTACCTTCCGTTACTCTTTGCTTGCCTTCCGTGCATTGCCTAGCCTTGCGTTGTCGTGCCTTAGCCTTGCCTCGCCTGACCGTGCTTTCAAATGCGTTACCCTTTCCTTGCCTTGCCGTTCATTGCCTAGCGTTCGGTGTCGTGTCTTAGACTTGTTTCCCATTGCCGTGCCGTTCCTTCCGTTACCCTGGCCTTTCCTTCCTTTTCCTTGCCTTGCTTACCTTCCGTTACTCTTTGCTTGCCTTCCCTGAATTTCCTAGCCTTGCGTTGTCGTGCCTTAGCCTTATCTCGCCTGACCTTGCCTTCCTTTGCTTCAAGCTTTCCTTGCATTGTCGTGCATCGCCTAGCCTTGCGTTTTCGTGCATTAGCCTTGCCTAGCCTCACCGTGCCTTTCCTTGCGTTACCCTTTCCTTGCCTTGCCGTGCATTTCCTAGCCGTGTGTTGTCGTGCCTTAGCCTTGTTACCCCTTGCCGTGCCGTTCCTTTCGTTACCCTTGCCTTCCCTTGCTTTCCCCTTCCTTCCTTGCATTCCGTTACTCCTTGCTTGCTTTCCGTGCATTGCCTAGCCTTGCGTTGTCATGCCTTAGGCTTGCCTCGCCTGACCGTGCTTTCCCATGCGTTACCCTTTCCTTGCCTTGCCGTGCATTGCCTAGCGTGCGTTGTCGTGCCTTAGCCTTGTTTCCCCTTGCCGTGCCGTTCCTTCCGTTACACTTGCCTTTCTTTGCTTTCCCTTGCCTTCCTTACCTTCCGTTACTCTTTGCTTCCCTTCCCTGCATTGCCTAGCCTTCCGTTGCCGTGCCTTAGCCTTATCTCGCCTGACCGTGCCTTCCTTTGCTTTAAGCTTTCCTTGCATTGTCGTGCATTGCCTAGCCTTGCGTTGTCGTGAATTAGCCTTGCCTATCGTCACCGTGCCTTGCCTTGCGTTACCCTTTCCTTGCCTTGCCGTGCATTGCCTAGCCCTGCGTTGCCGTGCCTTAGCCTTGTTACCCCTTGCCGTGCCGTTCCTTCCGTTACCCTTGCCTTCCCTTACTTTCCCTTGCCTTCCTTGCGTTCCGTTACTCTTTGCTTGCTTTCCGTGCATTGCCTAGCCTTGCGTTGTCATGCCTTAGCCTTGCATCGCCTGACCGTCCTTTCCCATGAGTTACCCTTTCCTTGCCTTTCCGTGCATTGCCTAGCCGTGCGTTGTCGTGCCTTAGCCTTGTTTCCCCTTGCCGTGCCGTTTCTTCCGTTACACTTGCCTTTCCTTCCTTTCCCTTCCCTTCCTTACCTTCCGTTACTCTTTGCTTGCCTTCCGTGCATTGCCTAGCCTTGCGTTGTCGTGCCTTAGCCTTGCCTCGCCTGACCGTGCTTTCAAATGCGTTACCCTTTCCTTGCCTTGCCCTTCATTGCCTAGCGTTCGGTGTCGTGCCTTAGACTTGTTTCCCCTTGCCGTGCCGTTCCTTCCGTTACCCTGGCCTTTCCTTCCTTTTCCTTGCCTTGCTTACCTTCCGTTACTCTTTGCTTGCCTTCCCTGAATTTCCTAGCCTTGCGTTGTCGTGCCTTAGCCTTATCTCGCCTGACCTTGCCTTCCTTTGCTTTAAGCTTTCCTTGCATTGTCGTGCATCGCCTAGCCTTGCGTTTTCGTGCATTAGCCTTGCCTAGCCTCACCGTGCCTTTCCTTGCGTTACCCTTTGCTTGCCTTGCCGTGCATTGCCTAGCCGTGCGTTGTCGTGCCTTAGCCTTGTTTCCCGTTGCCGTGCCGTTCCTTCCGTTACACTTGCCTTTCTTTGCTTTCCCTTTCCTTCCTTACCTTCCGTTTCTCTTTGCTTGCCTTTCGTGCATTGCCTAGCCTTGGGTTGTCGTGCCTTAGCCTTGCCTCGCCTGACCGTGCTTTCCCATGCGTTACCCTTTCCTTCCCTTGCCGTGCATTGCCTAGCGTGCGTTGTCGTGCCTTAGACTTGTTTCCCCTTGCCGTGCCGTTCCTTCTGTTACCATTGCCTTTCCTTGCTTTCCTTTGCCTTCCTTACCTTCCGTTTGTCTTTGCTTGCCTTCCCTGCATTGGCTAGCCTTGCGTTGTCGTGCCTTAGCCTTATCTCTTCTGACCGTGCCTTCCTTTGCTTTAAGCTTTACTTGCATTGTCGTGCATTGCCTAGCCTTGCGTTGTCGTGCATTAGCCTTGCCTAGCCTCACCGTGCCTTGCCTTGCGTTACCCTTTCCTTGCCTTGCCGTGCATTTCCTAGCCGTGTGTTGTCGTGCCTTAGCGTTGTTTCCCCTTGCCGTTGCGTGCCTTTTGTTACACTTGCCGTGCCTGGCTTTGCCTTGCCTTCCGTTCCTTCCGTTACTCTTTCCTTTCCTTGTCGTGCATTGCCTAGCCTTGCATTGTCGTGCCTTATCCTTGCCTGACCTGACCGTGCCTTCCCCTGCGTTACCCTTTCCTTGCCTTGCCGTGCATTGCCTAATCCTGCGTTGCCGTGCCTTAGCCTTGTTACCCCTTGCCGTGCCGTTCCTTCCGTTACCCTTGCCTTCCCTTGCTTTCCCTTGCCTTCCTTGCGTTCCGTTACTCTTTGCTTGCTTTCCGTGCATTGCCTAGCCTTGCGTTGTCATGCCTTAGCCTTGCATCGCCTGACCGTGCTTTCCCATGCGTTACCCTTTCCTTGCCTTTCCGTGCATTGCCTAGCCGTGCGTTGTCGTGCCTTAGCCTTGTTTCCCCTTGCCGTGCCGTTCCTTCCGTTACACTTGACTTTCCTTCCTTTCCCTTGCCTTCCTTACCTTCCGTTACTCTTTGCTTGCCTTCCGTGCATTGCCTAGCCTTCCGTTGTCGTGCCTTAGCCTTGCCTCGCCTGACCGTGCTTTCAAATGCGTTACCCTTTCCTTGCCTTGCCGTTCATTGCCTAGCGTTCGGTGTCGTGTCTTAGACTTGTTTCCCATTGCCGTGCCGTTCCTTCCGTTACCCTGGCCTTTCCTTCCTTTTCCTTGCCTTGCTTACCTTCCGTTACTCTTTGCTTGCCTTCCCTGAATTTCCTAGCCTTGCGTTGTCGTGCCTTAGCCTTATCTCGCCTGACCTTGCCTTCCTTTGCTTCAAGCTTTCCTTGCATTGTCGTGCATCGCCTAGCCTTGCGTTTTCGTGCATTAGCCTTGCCTAGCCTCACCGTGCCTTTCCTTGCGTTACCCTTTCCTTGCGTTGCCGTGCATTTCCTAGCCGTGTGTTGTCGTGCCTTAGCCTTGTTACACCTTGCCGTGCCGTTCCTTTCGTTACCCTTGCCTTCCCTTGCTTTCCCCTTCCTTCCTTACCTTCCGTTATTCTTTGCTTGCTTTCCGTGCATTGCCTAGCCTTGCGTTGGCTTTCCTTAGCCTTGCCTCGCCTGACCGTGCTTTCCCATGCGTTACCCTTTCCTTGCCTTGCCGTGCATTGCCTAGCGTGCGTTGTCGTGCCTTAGCCTTGTTTCCCCTTGCCGTGCCGTTCCTTCCTTTACACTTGCCTTTCTTTACTTTCCCTTGCCTTCCTTACCATCCGTTACTCTTTGCTTGCCTTCCGTGCATTGCCAAGCCTTGCGTTGTCGTGCCTTAGCCTTGCCTCCCCTGACCGTGCTTTCCCATGCGTTACCCTTTCCTTTCCTTGCCGTGCATTGCCTAGCGTGCGTTGTCGTGCCTTAGACTTGTTTCCCCTTGCCGTGCCGTTCCTTCCGTTACCATTGCCTTTCCTTGCTTTCCCTTGCCTTCCTTACCTTCCGTTACTCTTTGCTTGCCTTCCCTGCATTGCCTAGCCTTGCGTTGTCGTGCCTTAGCCTTATCTCGCCTGACCGTGCCTTCCTTTGCTTTAAGCTTTACTTGCATTGTCGTGCATTGCCTAGCCTTGCGTTGTCGTGCATTAGCCTTGCCTAGCCTCACCGTGCCTTGCCTTGCGTTACCCTTTCCTTGCCTTGCCGTGCATTTCCTAGCCGTGTGTTATCGTGCCTTAGCCTTGTTTCCCCTTGCCGTTGCGTGCCTTTTGTTACACTTGCCTTGCCTGGCTTTGCCTTGCCTTCCTTTCCTTCCGTTACTCTTTGCTTGCCTTGCCGTGCATTGCCTAGCCCTGCGTTGTCGTGCCTTAGCCTTGTTACCCCTTGCCGTGCCGTTCCTTCCGTTACCCTTGCCTTCCCTTGCTTTCCCTTGCCTTCCTTACCTTCCGTTACTCTTTGCCTGCCTTCCGTGCATTGCCTAGCCTTGCGTTGTCGTGCCTTAGCCTTATCTCGACTGACCGTGCCTTCCTTTGCTTTAAGCTTTCCTTGCATTGTCGTGCATTGCCTAGCCTTGCGTTGTCGTGCATTAACCTTGCCTAGCCTCACCGTGCCTTGCCTTGCGTTACCCTTTCCTTGCCTTGCCGTGCATTTCCTAGCCGTGTGTTGTCGTGCCTTAGCCTTGTTTCCGTTGCCGTTGCGTGCCTTTTGTTACACTTGCCGTGCCTGGCTTTGCCTTGCCTTCCGTTCCTTCCGTTACTCTTTCCTGGCCTTGCCGTGCATTGCCTAGCCCTGCGTTGTCGTGCCTTAGCCTTCTTACCCCTTGCCGTGCCGTTCCTTCCGTTACCATTGCCTTCCCTTGCTTTCCCTTGCCTTCCTTGCGTTCCGTTACTCTTTGCTTGCTTTCCGTGCATTGCCTAGCCTTGCGTTGTCGTGCCTTAGGCTTGCCTCCCCTGACCGTTCTTTCCCATGCGTTACCCTTTCCTTCCCTTGCCGTGCATTGCCTAGCGTGCGTTGTCGTGCCTTAGACTTGTTTCCCGTTGCCGTGCCGTTCCTTCCGTTACCATTGCCTTTCCTTGCTTTCCTTTGCCTTCCTTACCTTCCGTTACTCTTTTCTTGCCTTCCCTGCATTGCCTAGCCTTGCGTTGTCGTGCCTTAGCCTTATCTCTTCTAACCGTGCCTTCCTTTGCTTTAAGCTTTACTTGCATTGTCGTGCATTGCCTAGCCTTGCGTTGTCGTGCATTAGCCTTGCCTAGCCTCACCGTGCCTTGCCTTGCGTTACCCTTTACTTGCCTTGCCTTGCATTTCCTAGCCGTGTGTTGTCGTGCCTTAGCCTTGTTTCCCCTTGCCGTTGCGTGCCTTTTGTTACACTTGCCTTGCCTGGCTTTGCCTTGCCTTCCGTTCCTTCCGTTACTCTTTCCTTGCCTTGCCGTGCATTGCCTAGCCTTGCATTGTGGTGCCTTATCCTTGCCTCACCTGACCGTGCCTTCCCCTGCGTTACCCTTTCCTTGCCTTGCCGTGCATTGCCTAGCCCTGCGTTGTCGTGCCTTAGCCTTGTTACCCCTTGCCTTGCCGTTCCTTCCATTACCCTTGCCTTCCCTTGCTTTCCCTTGACTTCCTTGCGTTCCGTTACTCTTTGCTTGCTTTCCGTGCATTGCCTAGCCTTGCGTTGTCATGCCTTAGGCTTGCCTCGCCTGACCGTGCTTTCCCATGCGTTACCCTTTCCTTGCCTTGCCGTGCATTGCCTAGCGTGCGTTGTCGTGCCTTAGCCTTGTTTCCCCTTGCCGTGCCGTTCCTTCCGTTACACTTGCCTTTCTTTGCTTTCCCTTGCCTTCCTTACCTTCCGTTACTCTTTGCTTCCCTTACCTGCATTGCCTAGCCTTGCGTTGTCGTGCCTTAGCCTTATCTCGCCTGACCGTGCCTTCCTTTGCTTTAAGCTTTCCTTGCATTGTCGTGCATTGCCTAGCCTTGCGTTGTCGTGAATTAGCCTTGCCTAGCCTCACCGTGCCTTGCCTTGCGTTACCCTTTCCTTGCCTTGCCGTGCATTGCCTAGCCCTGCGTTGCCGTGCCTTAGCCTTGTTACCCCTTGCCGTGCCGTTCCTTCCGTTACCCTTGCCTTCCCTTGCTTTCCCTTGCCTTCCTTGCGTTCCATTACTCTTTGCTTGCTTTCCGTGCATTGCCTACCGTTGCGTTGTCATGCCTTAGCCTTGCATCGCCTGACCGTCCTTTCCCATGAGTTACCCTTTCCTTGCCTTTCCGTGCATTGCCTAGCCGTGCGTTGTCGTGCCTTAGCCTTGTTTCCCCTTGCCGTGCCGTTTCTTCCGTTACACTTGCCTTTCCTTCCTTTCCCTTGCCTTCCTTACCTTCCGTTATTCTTTGCTTGCCTTCCGTGCATTGCCTAGCCTTGCGTTGTCGTGCCTTAGCCTTGCCTCGCCTGACCGTGCTTTCAAATGCGTTACCCTTTCCTTGCCTTGCCCTTCATTGCCTAGCGTTCGGTGTCGTGCCTTAGACTTGTTTCCCCTTGCCGTGCCGTTCCTTCCGTTACCCTGGCCTTTCCTTCCTTTTCCTTGCCTTGCTTACCTTCCGTTACTCTTTGCTTGCCTTCCCTGAATTTCCTAGCCTTGCGTTGTCGTGCCTTAGCCTTATCTCGCCTGACCTTGCCTTCCTTTGCTTTAAGCTTTCCTTGCATTGTCGTGCATCGCCTAGCCTTGCGTTTTCGTGCATTAGCCTTGCCTAGCCTCACCGTGCCTTTCCTTGCGTTACCCTTTGCTTGCCTTGCCGTGCATTGCCTAGCCGTGCGTTGTCGTGCCTTAGCCTTGTTTCCCGTTGCCGTGCCGTTCCTTCCGTTACACTTGCCTTTCTTTGCTTTCCCTTTCCTTCCTTACCTTCCGTTTCTCTTTGCTTGCCTTTCGTGCATTGCCTAGCCTTGGGTTGTCGTGCCTTAGCCTTGCCTCGCCTGACCGTGCTTTCCCATGCGTTACCCTTTCCTTCCCTTGCCGTGCATTGCCTAGCGTGCGTTGTCGTGCCTTAGACTTGTTTCCCCTTGCCGTGCTGTTCCTTCTGTTACCATTGCCTTTCCTTGCTTTCCTTTGCCTTCCTTACCTTCCGTTTGTCTTTGCTTGCCTTCCCTGCATTGGCTAGCCTTGCGTTGTCGTGCCTTAGCCTTATCTCTTCTGACCGTGCCTTCCTTTGCTTTAAGCTTTACTTGCATTGTCGTGCATTGCCTAGCCTTGCGTTGTCGTGCATTAGCCTTGCCTAGCCTCACCGTGCCTTGCCTTGCGTTACCCTTTCCTTGCCTTGCCGTGCATTTCCTAGCCGTGTGTTGTCGTGCCTTAGCCTTGTTTCCCCTTGCCGTTGCGTGCCTTTTGTTACACTTGCCGTGCCTGGCTTTGCCTTGCCTTCCGTTCCTTCCGTTACTCTTTCCTTGCCTTGCCGTGCATTGCCTAGCCCTGCGTTGTCGTGCCTTAGCCTTCTTACCCCTTGCCGTGCCGTTCCTTCCGTTACCCTTGCCTTCCCTTGCTTTCCCTTGCCTTCCTTGCTTTCCGTTACTCTTTGCTTGCTTTCCGTGCATTGCCTAGCCTTGCGTTGTAATGCCTTAATCTTGCCTCGCCTGACCGTGCTTTCCCATGCGTTACCCTTTCCTTGCCTTGCCGTGCATTGCCTAGCGTGCGTTGTCGTGCCTTAGCCTTGTTTCCCCTTGCCGTGCCGTTCCTTCCGTTACACTTGCCTTTCTTTGCTTTCCCTTGCCTTCCTTACCTTCCGTTACTCTTTGCTTGCCTTCCGTGCATTGCCTAGCCTTGCGTTGTCGTTCCTTAGCCTTGCCTCGCCTGACCGTGCTTTCCCATGCGTTACCCTTTCCTTGCCTTGCCGTGCATTGCCCAGCCTGCGTTGCCGTGCATTAGCCTTGTTTCCCCTTGCCGTGCAGTTCCTTCCGTTACCCTTGCCTTTCCTTGCTTTTCCTTGCCTTGCTTACCTTCCGTTACTCTTTGCTTCCCTTCCCTGCATTGCCTAGCCTTGCGTTGTCGTGCCTTAGCCTTATCTCGCCTGACCGTGCCTTCCTTTGCTTTAAGCTTTCCTTGCATTGTCGTGCATTGCCTAGCCTTGCGTTGTCGTGCATTATCCTTGCCTAGCCTCACCGTGCCTTGCCTTGCGTTACCCTTTCCTTGCATTCCCGTGCATTGCCTAGCCGTGCGTTGTCGTGCCTTAGCCTTGTTTCCCCTTGCTGTGGCGTGCCTTTTGTTACACTTGCCTTTCCTGGCTTTGACTTGCCTTCCTTTCCTTCCGTTACTCTTTCCTTGCCTTGCCGTGCATTGCCTAGCCTTGCATTGTCGTGCCTTATCCTTGCCTGACCTGACCGTGCCTTCCCCTGCGTTACCCTTTCCTTGCCTTGCCGTGCATTGCCTAATCCTGCGTTGCCGTGCCTTGGCCTTGTTACCCCTTGCCGTGCCGTTCCTTCCGTTACCCTTGCCTTCCCTTGCTTTCCCTTGCCTTCCTTGCGTTCCGTTACTCTTTGCTTGCTTTCCGTGCATTGCCTAGCCTTGCGTTGTCATGCCTTAGCCTTGCATCGCCTGATCGTGCTTTCCCATGCGTTACCCTTTCCTTGCCTTTCCGTGCATTGCCTAGCCGTGCGTTGTCGTGCCTTAGCCTTGTTTCCCCTTGCCGTGCCGTTCATTCCGTTACACTTGCCTTTCCTTGCTTTCCCTTGCCTTCCTTACCTTCCGTTACTCTTTGCTTGCCTTCCGTGCATTGCCTAGCCTTGCGTTGTCGTGCCTTAGCCTTGCCTCGCCTGACCGTGCTTTCAAATGCGTTACCCTTTCCTTGCCTTGCCGTTCATTGCCTAGCGTTCGGTGTCGTGCCTTAGACTTGTTTCCCCTTGCCGTGCCGTTCCTTCCGTTACCCTTGCCTTCCCTTGCTTTCCCTTGCCTTCCTTACCTTCCGTTACTCTTTGCTTGCCTTCCGTGCATTGCCTAGCCTTGCGTTGTCGTGCCTTAGCCTTATCTCGACTGACCGTGCCTTCCTTTGCTTTAAGCTTTCCTTGTATTGTCGTGCATTGCCTAGCCTTGCGTTGTCGTGCATTAACCTTGCCTAGCCTCACCGTGCCTTGCCTTGCGTTACCCTTTCCTTGCCTTGCCGTGCATTGCCTAGCCGTGCGTTGTCGTGCCTTAGCCTTGTTTCCCCTTGCCGTGCCGTTCCTTGGGTTACACTTGCCTTTCTTTGCTTTCCCTTTCCTTCCTTACCTTCCGTTTCTCTTTGCTTGCCTTCCGTGCATTGCCTAGCCTTGGGTTGTCGTGCCTTAGCCTTGCCTCGCCTGACCGTGCTTTCCCATGCGTTACCCTTTCCTTGCCTTGCCGTGCATTGCCTAGCGTGCGTTGTCGTGCCTTAGCATTGTTTCCCCTTGCCGTGCCGTTCCTTCCGTTACACTTGCCTTTCCTTGCTTTCCCTTGCCTTCCTTACCTTCCGTTACTCTTTGCTTGCCTTCCGTGCATTGCCTAGCCTTGAGTTGTCGTGCCTTAGCCTTATCTCGCCTGACCGTGCCTTCCTTTGCTTTAAGCTTTCCTTGCATTGTGGTGCATTGCCTAGCCTTGCGTTGTCGTGCATTAGCCTTGCCTAGCCCCACCGTGCCTTGCCTTGCGTTACCCTTTCCTTGCCTTGCCGTGAATTTCCTAGCCGTGTGTTGTCGTGCCTTAGCCTTGTTACACCTTGCCGTGCCGTTCCTTTCGTTACCCTTGCCTTCCCTTGCTTTCCCTTTCCTTCCTTGCATTCCGTTACTCCTTGCTTGCTTTCCGTGCATTGCCTAGCCTTGCGTTGGCTTTCCTTAGCCTTGCCTCGCCTGACCGTGCTTTCCCATGCGTTACCCTTTCCTTGCCTTGCCGTGCATTGCCTAGCGTGCATTGTCGTGCCTTAGCCTTGTTTCCCCTTGCCGTGCCGTTCCTTCCGTTACACTTGCCTTTCTTTGCTTTCCCTTGCCTTCCTTACCATCCGTTACTCTTTGCTTGCCTTCCGTGCATTGCCAAGCCTTGCGTTGTCGTGCCTTAGCCTTGCCTCCCCTGATCGTGCTTTCCCATGCGTTACCCTTTACTTGCCTTGCCGTGCATTGCCTAGCGTGCGTTGTCGTGCCTTAGACTTGTTTCCCCTTGCCGTGCCGTTCCTTCCGTTACCATTGCCTTTCCTTGCTTTCCCTTGCCTTCCTTACCTTCCGTTACTCTTTGCTTGCCTTCCCTGCATTGCCTAGCCTTGCGTTGTCGTGCCTTAGCCTTATCTCGCCTGACCGTGCCTTCCTTTGCTTTAAGCTTTCCTTGCATTGTCGTGCATTGCCTAGCTTTGCGTTGTCGTGCATTAGCCTTGCCTAGCCTCACCGTGCCTTGCCTTGCGTTACCCTTTCCTTGCCTTGCCGTGCATTTCCTAGCCGTGTGTTGTCGTGCCTTAGCCTTGTTTCCCCTTGCCGTTGCGTGCCGTTTGTTACACTTGCCTTGCCTGGCTTTGCCTTGCCTTCCTTTCCTTCCGTTACTCTTTGCTTGCCTTGCCGTGCATTGCCTAGCCCTGCGTTGTCGTGCCTTAGCCTTGTTACCCCTTGCCGTGCCGTTCCTTCCGTTACCCTTGCCTTCCCTTGCTTTCCCTTGCCTTCCTTACCTTCCGTTACTCTTTGCTTGCCTTCCGTGCATTGCCTAGCCTTGCGTTGTCGTGCCTTAGCCTTATCTCGACTGACCGTGCCTTCCTTTGCTTTAAGCTTTCCTTGCATTGTCGTGCATTGCCTATCCTTGCGTTGTCGTGCATTAACCTTGCCTAGCCTCACCGTGCCTTGCCTTGCGTTACCCTTTCCTTGCCTTGCCGTGCATTTCCTAGCCGTGCGTTGTCGTGCCTTAGCCTTGTTTCCCCTTGCCGTTGCGTGCCTTTTGTTACACTTGCCGTGCCTGGCTTTGCCTTGCCTTCCGTTCCTTCCGTTACTCTTTCCTGGCCTTGCCGTGCATTGCCTAGCCCTGCGTTGTCGTGCCTTAGCCTTCTTACCCCTTGCCGTCCCGTTCCTTCCGTTACCCTTGCCTTCCTTTGCTTTCCCTTGCCTTCCTTGCGTTCCGTTACTCTTTGCTTGCTTTCCGTGCATTGCCTAGCCTTGCGTTGTCATGCCTTAGGCTTGCCTCCCCTGACCGTTCTTTCCCATGCGTTACCCTTTCCTTCCCTTGCCGTGCATTGCCTAGCGTGCGTTGTCGTGCCTTAGACTTGTTTCCCCTTGCCGTGCCGTTCCTTCCGTTACCATTGCCTTTCCTTGCTTTCCTTTGCCTTCCTTACCTTCCGTTAATCTTTTCTTGCCTTCCCTGCATTGCCTAGCCTTGCGTTGTCGTGCCTTAGCCTTATCTCTTCTAACCGTGCCTTCCTTTGCTTTAAGCTTTACTTGCATTGTCGTGCATTGCCTAGCCTTGCGTTGTCGTGCATTAGCCTTGCCTAGCCTCACCGTGCCTTGCCTTGCATTACCCTTTACTTGCCTTGCCTTGCATTTCCTAGCCGTGTGTTGTCGTGCCTTAGCCTTGTTTCCCCTTGCCGTTGCGTGCCTTTTGTTACACTTGCCTTGCCTGGCTTTGCCTTGCCTTCCTTTCCTTCCGTTACTCTTTCCTTGCCTTGCCGTGCATTGCCTAGCCTTGCATTGTCGTGCCTTATCCTTGCCTCACCTGACCGTGCCTTCCCCTGCGTTACCCTTTCCTTGTCTTGCCGTGCATTGCCTAGCCCTGCGTTGTCGTGCCTTAGCCTTGTTACCCCTTGCCTTGCCGTTCCTTCCGTTACCCTTGCCTTCCCTTGCTTTCCCTTGCCTTCCTTGCGTTCCGTTACTCTTTGCTTGCTTTCCGTGCATTGCCTAGCCTTGCGTTGTCATGCCTTAGCCTTGCCTCGCCTGACCGTGCTTTCCCATGCGTAACCCTTTCCTTGCCTTGCCGTGCATTGCCTAGCGTGCGTTGTCGTGCCTTAGCCTTGTTTCCCCTTGCCGTGCCGTTCCTTCCGTTACACTTGCCTTTCTTTGCTTTCCCTTGCCTTCCTTACCTTCCGTTACTCTTTGCTTCCCTTCCCTGCATTGCCTAGCCTTGCGTTGTCGTGCCTTAGCCTTATCTCGCCTGACCGTGCCTTCCTTTGCTTTAAGCTTTCCTTGCATTGTCGTGCATTGCCTAGCCTTGCGTTGTCGTGAATTAGCCTTGCCTAGCCTCACCGTGCCTTGCCTTGCGTTACCCTTTCCTTGCCTTGCCGTGCATTGCCTAGCCCTGCGTTGCCGTGCCTTAGCCTTGTTACCCCTTGCCGTGTCGTTCCTTCCGTTACCCTTGCCTTCCCTTGCTTTCCCTTGCCTTCCTTGCGTTCCGTTACTCTTTGCTTGCTTTCCGTGCATTGCCTAGCCTTGCGTTGTCATGCCTTAGCCTTGCATCGCCTGACAGTGCTTTCCCATGAGTTACCTTTTCCTTGCCTTTCCGTGCATTGCCTAGCCGTGCGTTGTCGTGCCTTAGCCTTGTTTCCCCTTGCCGTGCCGTTTCTTCCGTTACACTTGCCTTTCCTTCCTTTCCCTTGCCTTCCTTACCTTCCGTTACTCTTTGCTTGCCTTCCGTGCATTGCCTAGCCTTGCGTTGTCGTGCCTTAGCCTTGCCTCGCCTGACCGTGCTTTCAAATGCGTTACCCTTTCCTTGCCTTGCCCTTCATTGCCTAGCGTTCGGTGTCGTGCCTTAGACTTGTTTCCCCTTGCCGTGCCGTTCCTTCCGTTACCCTGGCCTTTCCTTCCTTTTCCTTGCCTTGCTTACCTTCCGTTAGTCTTTGCTTGCCTTCCCTGAATTTCCTAGCCTTGCGTTGTCGTGCCTTAGCCTTATCTCGCCTGACGTTGCCTTCCTTTGCTTTAAGCTTTCCTTGCATTGTCGTGCATCGCCTAGCCTTGCGTTTTCGTGCATTAGCCTTGCCTAGCCTCACCGTGCCTTGCCTTGCTTTACCCTTTCCTTGCCTTGCCGTGCATTTCCTAGCCGTGTGTTGTCGTGCCTTAGCCTTGTTACCCCTTGCCGTGCCGTTCCTTCCGTTACCCTTGCCTTCCCTTGCTTTCCCTTTCCTTCCTTGCATTCCGTTACTCCTTGCTTGCTTACCGTGCATTGCCTAGCCTTGCGTTGGCTTTCCTTAGCCTTGCCTCCCCTGACCGTTCTTTCCCATGCGTTACCCTTTCCTTCCCTTGCCGTGCATTGCCTAGCCGTGCGTTGTCGTGCCTTAGCCTTGTTTCCCCTTGCCGTGCCGTTCCTTCCGTTACACTTGCCTTTCCTTGCTTTCCCTTTCCTTCCTTACCTTCCGTTTCTCTTTGCTTGCCTTCCGTGCATTGCCTAGCCTTGGGTTGTCGTGCCTTAGCCTTGCCTCGCCTGACCGTGCTTTCCCATGCGTTACCCTTTCCTTGCCTTGCCGTGCATTGCCTAGCGTGCGTTGTCGTGCCTTAGCATTGTTTCCCCTTGCCGTGCCGTTCCTTCCGTTACACTTGCCTTTCCTTGCTTTCCCTTGCCTTCCTTACCTTCCGTTACTCTTTGCTTGCCTTCCCTGCATTGCCTAGCCTTGCGTTGTCGTGCCTTAGCCTTATCTCGCCTGACCGTGCCTTCCTTTGCTTTAAGCTTTCCTTGCATTGTCGTGCATTGCCTAGCCTTGCGTTGTCGTGCATTAGCCTTGCCTAGCCTCACCGTGCCTTGCCTTGCGTTACCCTTTCCTTGCCTTGCCGTGCATTTCCTAGCCGTGTGTTGTCGTGCCTTAGCCTTGTTTCCCCTTGCCGTTGCGTGCCTTTTGTTACACTTGCCTTGCCTGGCTTTGCCTTGCCTTCCTTTCCTTCCGTTACTCTTTGCTTGCCTTGCCGTGCATTGCCTAGCCCTGCGTTGTCGTGCCTTAGCCTTGTTACCCCTTGACGTGCCGTTAGTTCCGTTACCCTTGCCTTCCCTTGCTTTCCCTTGCCTTCCTTGCGTTCCGTTACTCTTTGCTTGCTTTCCGTGCATTGCCTAGCCTTGCGTTGTCATGCCTTAGCCTTGCCTCGCTTGACCGTGCTTTCCCATGCGTTACCCTTTCCTTGCCTTGCCGTGCATTGCCTAGCGAGCGTTGTCGTGCCTTAGCCTTGTTTCCCCTTGCCGTGCCGTTCCTTCCGTTACACTTGCCTTTCTTTGCTTTCCCTTGCCTTCCTTACTTCCGTTACTCTTTTCTTGCCTTCCGAGCATTGCCAAGCCTTGCGTTGTCGTGCCTTAGCCTTGCCTCCCCTGACCGTTCTTTCCCATGCGTTACCCTTTCCTTCCCTTGCCGTGCATTGCCTAGCGTGTGTTGTCGTGCCTTAGACTTGTTTCCCCTTGCCGTGCCGTTCCTTCCGTTACCATTGCCTTTCCTTGCTTTCCTTTGCCTTCCTTACCTTCCGTTACTCTTTGCTTGCCTTCCGTGCATTGCCTAGCCTTGCGTTGTCGTGCCTTAGCCTTATCTCTTCTGACCGTGCCTTCCTTTGCTTTAAGCTTTACTTGCATTGTCGTGCATTGCCTAGCCTTGCGTTGTCGTGCATTAGCCTTGCCTAGCCTCACCGTGCCTTGCCTTGCTTTACCCTTTCCTTGCCTTGCCGTGCATTTCCTAGCCGTGTGTTGTCGTGCCTTAGTCTTGTTTCCCCTTGCCGTTGCGTGCCTTTTGTTACACTTGCCGTGCCTGGCTTTGCCTTGCCTTCCGTTCCTTCCGTTACTCTTTCCTTAGCTTGCCGTGCATTGCCTAGCCCTGCGTTGTCGTGCCTTAGCCTTCTTACCCCTTGCCGTGCCGTTCCTTCCGTTACCCTTGCCTTCCCTTGCTTTCCCTTGCCTTCCTTGCGTTCCTTACACTTTGCTTGCTTTCCGTGCATTGCCTAGCCTTGCGTTGTCATGCCTTAGGCTTGCCTCCCCTGACCGTTCTTTCCCATGCGTTACCCTTTCGTTCCCTTGCCGTGCATTGCCTAGCGTGCGTTGTCGTGCCTTAGACTTGTTTCCCCTTTCCGTGCCGTTCCTTCCGTTACACTTGCCTTTCTTTGCTTTCCTTTGCCTTCCTTACCTTCCGTTACTCTTTCCTTGCCTTCCGTGCATTGCCTAGCCTTGCGTTGTCGTGCCTTAGCCTTATCTCTTCTAACCGTGCCTTCCTTTGCTTTAAGCTTTCCTTGCATTGTCGTGCATTGCCTAGCCTTGCGTTGTCGTGCATTAGCCTTGCCTAGCCTCACCGTGCCTTGCCTTGCGTTACCCTTTCCTTGCCTTGCCGTGCATTGCCTAGCCGTGCGTTGTCGTGCCTTAGCCTTGTTTCCCCTTGCCGTTGCGTGCCTTTTGTTACACTTGCCGTGCCTGGCTTTGCCTTGCCTTCCGTTCCTTCCGTTACTCTTTCCTTGCCTTGCCGTGCATTGCCTAGCCTTCCGTTGTCGTGCATTAGCCTTGCATTTCCTGACCGTGCCTTGCCTTGCGTTACCCTTTCCTTGCCTTGCCGTGCATTGCCTAGCCCTGGGTTGTCGTGCCTTAGCCTTGTTACCCCTTGCCGTGCCGTTCCTTCCGTTACCCTTGCCTTCCCTTGCTTTCCCTTGCCTTCCTTGCGTTCCGTTACTCTTTGCTTGCTTTCCGTGCATTGCCTAGCCTTGCGTTGTCATGCCTTAGGCTTGCCTCGCCTGACCGTGCTTTCCCATGCGTTACCCTTTCCTTGCCTTGCCGTGCATTGCCTAGCGTGCGTTGTCGTGCCTTAGCCTTGTTTCCCCTTGCCGTGCCGTTCCTTCCGTTACACTTGCCTTTCTTTGCTTTCCCTTGCCTTCCTTACTTCCGTTACTCTTTTCTTGCCTTCCGAGCATTGCCTAGCCTTGCGTTGTCGTGCCTTAGCCTTATCTCTTCTGACCGTGCCTTCCTTTGCTTTAAGCTTTACTTGCATTGTCGTGCATTGCCTAGCCTTGCGTTGTCGTGCATTAGCCTTGCCTAGCCTCACAGTGCCTTGCCTTGCGTTACCCTTTCCTTGCCTTGCCGTGCATTTCCTAGCCGTGTGTTGCCGTGCCTTAGCCTTGTTTCCCCTTGCCGTTGCGTGCCTTGTGTTACACTTGCCGTGCCTGGCTTTGCCTTGCCTTCCATTCCTTCCGTTACTCTTTCCTTGCCTTGCCGTGCATTGCCTAGCCTTGCATTGTCGTGCCTTATCCTTGCCTCACCTGACCGTGCCTTCCCCTGCGTTACCCTTTCCTTGCCTTGCCGTGCATTGCCTAGCGTGCGTTGTCGTGCCTTAGCCTTGTTTCCCCTTGCCGTGCCGTTCCTTCAGTTACACTTGCCTTTCCTTGCTTTCCCTTGCCTTCCTTACCTTCCGTTACTCTTTGCTTGCCTTCCCTGCATTGCCTAGCCTTGCGTTGTCGTGCCTTAGCCTTATCTCGCCTGACCGTGCCTTCCTTTGCTTTAAGCTTTCCTTGCATTGTCGTGCATTGCCGAGCCTTGCGTTGTCGTGCATTAGCCTTGCCTAGCCTCACCGTGCCTTGCCTTGCGTTACCCTTTCCTTGCCTTGCCGTGCATTTCGTAGCCGTGTGTTGTCGTGCCTTAGCCTTGTTTCCCCTTGCCGTTGCGTGCCTTTTGTTACACTTGCCTTGCCTGGCTTTGCCTTGCCTTCCTTTCCTTCCGTTACTCTTGCCTTGCCTTCCCGTGCATTGCCTAGCCTTGCATTGTCGTGCCTTATCCTTGCCTCACCTGACCGTGCCTTCCCCTGCGTTACCCTTTCCTTGCCTTGCCGTGCATTGCCTAGCCCTGCGTTGTCGTGCCTTAGCCTTGTTACCCCTTGCCGTGCCGTTCCTTCCGTTACCCTTGCCTTCCCTTGCTTTCCCTTGCCTTCCTTGCTTTCCGTTACTCTTTGCTTGCTTTCCGTGCATTGCCTAGCCTTGCGTTGTCGTGCCTTAGCCTTGCCTCGCCTGACCGTGCTTTCAAATGCGTTACCCTTTCCTTGCCTTGCCGTTCATTGCCTAGCGTTCGGTGTCGTGCCTTAGACTTGTTTCCCCTTGCCGTGCCGTTCCTTCCGTTACCCTGGCCTTTCCTTCCTTTTCCTTGCCTTGCTTACCTTCCGTTACTCTTTGCTTGCCTTCCCTGAATTTCCTAGCCTTGCGTTGTCGTGCCTTAGCCTTATCTCGCCTGACCTTGCCTTCCTTTGCTTCAAGCTTTCCTTGCATTGTCGTGCATCGCCTAGCCTTGCGTTTTCGTGCATTAGCCTTGCCTAGCCTCACCGTGCCTTTCCTTGCGTTACCCTTTCCTTGCCTTGCCGTGCATTGCCTAGCCGTGCGTTGTCGTGCCTTAGCCTTGTTTCCCCTTGCCGTGCCGTTCCTTCGGTTACACTTGCCTTTCTTTGCTTTCCCTTTCCTTCCTTACCTTCCGTTTCTCTTTGCTTGCCTTCCGTGCATTGCCTAGCCTTGGGTTGTCGTGCCTTAGCCTTCCCTCGCCTGACCGTGCTTTCCCATGCGTTACCCTTTCCTTGCCTTGCCGTGCATTGCCTAGCGTGCGTTGTCGTGCCTTAGCATTGTTTCCCCTTGCCGTGCCGTTCCTTCCGTTACACTTGCCTTTCCTTGCTTTCCCTTGCCTCCTTACCTTCCGTTACTCTTTGCTTGCCTTCCGTGCATTGCCTAGCCTTGCGTTGTCGTGCCTTAGCCTTATCTCGCCTGACCGTGCCTTCCTTTGCTTTAAGCTTTCCTTGCATTGTGGTGCATTGCCTAGCCTTGCGTTGTCGTGCATTAGCCTTGCCTAGCCCCACCGTGCCTTGCCTTGCGTTACCCTTTCCTTGCCTTGCCGTGCATTTCCTAGCCGTGTGTTGTCGTGCCTTAGCCTTGTTACCCCTTGCCGTGCCGTTCCTTTCGTTACCCTTGCCTTCCCTTGCTTTCCCTTTCCTTCCTTGCATTCCGTTACTCCTTGCTTGCTTTCCGTGCATTGCCTAGCCTTGCGTTGGCTTTCCTTAGCCTTGCCTCGCCTGACCGTGCTTTCCCATGCGTTACCCTTTCCTTGCCTTGCCGTGCATTGCCTAGCGTGCATTGTCGTGCCTTAGCCTTGTTTCCCCTTGCCGTGCCGTTCCTTCCGTTACACTTGCCTTTCTTTGCTTTCCCTTGCCTTCCTTACCATCCGTTACTCTTTGCTTGCCTTCCGTGCATTGCCAAGCCTTGCGTTGTCGTGCCTTAGCCTTGCCTCCCCTGATCGTGCTTTCCCATGCGTTACCCTTTACTTGCCTTGCCGTGCATTGCCTAGCGTGCGTTGTCGTGCCTTAGACTTGTTTCCCCTTGCCGTGCCGTTCCTTCCGTTACCATTGCCTTTCCTTGCTTTCCCTTGCCTTCCTTACCTTCCGTTACTCTTTGCTTGCCTTCCCTGCATTGCCTAGCCTTGCGTTGTCGTGCCTTAGCCTTATCTCGCCTGACCGTGCCTTCCTTTGCTTTAAGCTTTACTTGCATTGTCGTGCATTGCCTAGCCTTGCGTTGTCGTGCATTAGCCTTGCCTAGCCTCACCGTGCCTTGCCTTGCGTTACCCTTTCCTTGCCTTGCCGTGCATTTCCTAGCCGTGTGTTGTCGTGCCTTAGCCTTGTTTCCGTTGCCGTTGCGTGCCTTTTGTTACACTTGCCGTGCCTGGCTTTGCCTTGCCTTCCGTTCCTTCCGTTACCCTTTCCTTGCCTTGCCGTGCATTGCCTAGCGTGCGTTGTCGTGCCTTAGCCTTGTTTCCCCTTGCCGTGCCGTTCCTTCCGTTACCCTTGCCTTCCCTTGCTTTCCCTTGCCTTCCTTGCGTTCCGTTACTCTTTGCTTGCTTTCCGTGCATTGCCTAGCCTTGCGTTGTCATGCCTTAGGCTTGCCTCCCCTGACCGTTCTTTCCCATGCGTTACCCTTTCCTTCCCTTGCCGTGCATTGCCTAGCGTGCGTTGTCGTGCCTTAGACTTGTTTCCCCTTGCCGTGCCGTTCCTTCCGTTACCATTGCCTTTCCTTGCTTTCCTTTGCCTTCCTTACCTTCCGTTACTCTTTTCTTGCCTTCCCTGCATTGCCTAGCCTTGCGTTGTCGTGCCTCAGCCTTATCTCTTCTAACCGTGCCTTCCTTTGCTTTAAGCTTTACTTGCATTGTCGTGCATTGCCTAGCCTTGCGTTGTCGTGCATTAGCCTTGCCTAGCCTCACCGTGCCTTGCCTTGCGTTACCCTTTACTTGCCTTGCCTTGCATTTCCTAGCCGTGTGTTGTCGTGCCTTAGCCTTGTTTCCCCTTGCCGTTGCGTGCCTTTTGTTACACTTGCCTTGCCTGGCTTTGCCTTGCCTTCCTTTCTTTCCGTTACTCTTTCCTTGCCTTGCCGTGCATTGCCTAGCCTTGCATTGTGGTGCCTTATCCTTGCCTCACCTGACCGTGCCTTCCCCTGCGTTACCCTTTCCTTGTCTTGCCGTGCATTGCCTAGCCCTGCGTTGTCGTGCCTTAGCCTTGTTACCCCTTGCCTTGCCGTTCCTTCCGTTACCCTTGCCTTCCCTTGCTTTCCCTTGCCTTCCTTGCGTTCCGTTACTCTTTGCTTGCTTTCCGTGCATTGCCTAGCCTTGCGTTGTCATGCCTTAGGCTTGCCTCGCCTGACCGTGCTTTCCCATGCGTTACCCTTTCCTTGCCTTGCCGTGCATTGCCTAGCGTGCGTTGTCGTGCCTTAGCCTTGTTTCCCCTTGCCGTGCCGTTCCTTCCGTTACACTTGCCTTTCTTTGCTTTCCCTTGCCTTCCTTACCTTCCGTTACTCTTTGCTTCCCTTCCCTGCATTGCCTAGCCTTGCGTTGTCGTGCCTTAGCCTTATCTCGCCTGACCGTGCCTTCCTTTGCTTTAAGCTTTCCTTGCATTGTCGTGCATTGCCTAGCCTTGCGTTGTCGTGAATTAGCCTTGCCTAGCCTCACCGTGCCTTGCCTTGCGTTACCCTTTCCTTGCCTTGCCGTGCATTGCCTAGCCCTGCGTTGCCGTGCCTTAGCCTTGTTACCCCTTGCCGTGTCGTTCCTTCCGTTACCCTTGCCTTCCCTTGCTTTCCCTTGCCTTCCTTGCGTTCCGTTACTCTTTGCTTGCTTTCCGTGCATTGCCTAGCCTTGCGTTGTCATCCCTTAGCCTTGCATCGCCTGACAGTGCTTTCCCATGAGTTACCTTTTCCTTGCCTTTCCGTGCATTGCCTAGCCGTGCGTTGTCGTGCCTTAGCCTTGTTTCCCCTTGCCGTGCCGTTTCTTCCGTTACACTTGCCTTTCCTTCCTTTCCCTTGCCTTCCTTACCTTCCGTTACTCTTTGCTTGCCTTCCGTGCATTGCCTAGCCTTGCGTTGTCGTGCCTTAGCCTTGCCTCGCCTGACCGTGCTTTCAAATGCGTTACCCTTTCCTTGCCTTGCCCTTCATTGCCTAGCGTTCGGTGTCGTGCCTTAGACTTGTTTCCCCTTGCCGTGCCGTTCCTTCCGTTACCCTGGCCTTTCCTTCCTTTTCCTTGCCTTGCTTACCTTCCGTTAGTCTTTGCTTGCCTTCCCTGAATTTCCTAGCCTTGCGTTGTCGTGCCTTAGCCTTATCTCGCCTGACGTTGCCTTCCTTTGCTTTAAGCTTTCCTTGCATTGTCGTGCATCGCCTAGCCTTGCGTTTTCGTGCATTAGCCTTGCCTAGCCTCACCGTGCCTTGCCTTGCTTTACCCTTTCCTTGCCTTGCCGTGCATTTCCTAGCCGTGTGTTGTCGTGCCTTAGCCTTGTTACCCCTTGCCGTGCCGTTCCTTCCGTTACCCTTGCCTTCCCTTGCTTTCCCTTTCCTTCCTTGCATTCCGTTACTCCTTGCTTGCTTACCGTGCATTGCCTAGCCTTGCGTCGGCTTTCCTTAGCCTTGCCTCCCCTGACCGTTCTTTCCCATGCGTTACCCTTTCCTTCCCTTGCCGTGCATTGCCTAGCCTTGCGTTGTCGTGCCTTAGCCTTATCTCTTCTGACCGTGCCTTCCTTTGCTTTAAGCTTTACTTGCATTGTCGTGCATTGCCTAGCCTTGCGTTGTCGTGCCTTAGCCTTGTTACCCCATGCCGTGCCGTTCCTTCCGTTACACTTGCCTTTCGTTGCTTTCCCTTGCCTTGCTTACCTTCCGTTACTCTTTGCTTGCCATCCCTGAATTTCCTAGCCTTGCGTTGTCGTGCCTTAGAATTTCCTAGCCTTGCATTGTCGTGCATCGCCTAGCCTTGCGTTTTCGTGCATTAGCCTTGCCTAGCCTCACCGTGCCTTTCCTTGCGTTACCCTTTGCTTGCCTTGCCGTGCATTGCCTAGCCGTGCGTTGTCGTGCCTTAGCCTTGTTTCCCCTTGCCGTGCCGTTCCTTCCGTTACACTTGCCTTTCTTTGCTTTCCCTTTCCTTCCTTACCTTCCGTTTCTCTTTGCTTGCCTTCCGTGCATTGCCTAGCCTTGGGTTGTCGTGCCTTAGCCTTATCTCGCCTGACCTTGCCTTCCTTTGCTTTAAGCTTTCCTTGCATTGTCGTGCATCGCCTAGCCTTGCGTTTTCGTGCATTAGCCTTGCCTAGCCTCACCGTGCCTTTCCTTGCGTTACCCTTTGCTTGCCTTGCCGTGCATTGCCTAGCCGTGCGTTGTCGTGCCTTAGCCTTGTTTCCCCTTGCCGTGCCGTTCCTTCCGTTACACTTGCCTTTCTTTGCTTTCCCTTTCCTTCCTTACCTTCCGTTTCTCTTTGCTTGCCTTCCGTGCATTGCCTAGCCTTGGGTTGTCGTGCCTTAGCCTTGCCTCGCCTGACCGTGCTTTCCCATGCGTTACCCTTTCCTTGCCTTGCCGTGCATTGCCTAGCGTGCGTTGTCGTGCCTTAGCATTGTTTCCCCTTGCCGTGCCGTTCCTTCCGTTACACTTGCCTTTCCTTGCTTTCCCTTGCCTTCCTTACCTTCCGTTACTCTTTGCTTGCCTTGCGTTGTCGTGCCTTAGCCTTATCTCGCCTGACCGTGCCTTCCTTTGCTTTAAGCTTTCCTTGCATTGTCGTGCATTGCCTAGCCTTCCGTTGTCGTGCATTAGCCTTGCCTAGCCTCACCGTGCCTTGCCTTGCGTTACCCTTTCCTTGCCTTGCCGTGCATTTCCTAGCCGTGTGTTGTCGTGCCTTAGCCTTGTTTCCCCTTGCCGTTGCGTGCCTTTTGTTACACTTGCCTTGCCTGGCTTTGCCTTGCCTTCCTTTCCTTCCGTTACTCTTTGCTTGCCTTGCCGTGCATTGCCTAGCCCTGCGTTGTCGTGCCTTAGCCTTCTTACCCCTTGTCGTGCCGTTCCTTCCGTTACCCTTGCCTTCCCTTGCGTTCCCTTGCCTTCCTTGCGTTCCGTTACTCTTTGCTTGCTTTCCGTGCATTGCCTAGCCTTGCGTTGTCATGCCTTAGGCTTGCCTCGCCTGACCGTGCTTTCCCATGCGTTACCCTTTCCTTCCCTTGCCGTGCATTGCCTAGCGTGCGTTGTCGTGCCTTAGACTTGTTTCCCCTTGCCGTGCCGTTCCTTCCGTTACCATTGCCTTTCCTTGCTTTCCTTTGCCTTCCTTACCTTCCGTTACTCTTTTCTTGCCTTCCCTGCATTGCCTAGCCTTGCGTTGTCGTGCCTTAGCCTTATCTCTTCTAACCGTGCCTTCCTTTGCTTTAAGCTTTACTTGCATTGTCGTGCATTGCCTAGCCTTGCGTTTTCGTGCATTAGCCTTATCTCGCCTGACCGTGCCTTCCTTTGCTTTAAGCTTTCCTTGCATTGTCGTGCATTGCCTAGCCTTGCGTTGTCGTGCATTAGCCTTGCCTAGCCTCACCGTGCCTTGCCTTGCGTTACCCTTTCCTTGCCTTGCCGTGCATTTCCTAGCCGTGTGTTGTCGTGCCTTAGCCTTGTTACCCCTTGCCGTGCCGTTCCTTTCGTTACCCTTGCCTTCCCTTGCTTTCCCTTTCCTTCCTTGCATTCCGTTACTCCTTGCTTGCTTACCGTGCATTGCCTAGCCTTGCGTTGGCTTTCCTTAGCCTTGCCTCCCCTGACCGTGCTTTCCCATGCGTTACCCTTTCCTTCCCTTGCCGTGCATTGCCTAGCCGTGCGTTGTCGTGCCTTAGCCTTGTTTCCCCTTGCCGTGCCGTTCCTTCCGTTACACTTGCCTTTCTTTGCTTTCCCTTTCCTTCCTTACCTTCCGTTTCTCTTTGCTTGCCTTCCGTGCATTGCCTAGCCTTGGGTTGTCGTGCCTTAGCCTTGCCTCGCCTGACCGTGCTTTCCCATGCGTTACCCTTTCCTTGCCTTGCCGTGCATTGCCTAGCGTGCGTTGTCGTGCCTTAGCATTGTTTCCCCTTGCCGTGCCGTTCCTTCCGTTACACTTGCCTTTCCTTGCTTTCCCTTGCCTTCCTTACCTTCCGTTACTCTTTGCTTGCCTTCCCTGCATTGCCTAGCCTTGCGTTGTCGTGCCTTAGCCTTATCTCGCCTGACCGTGCCTTCCTTTGCTTTAAGCTTTCCTTGCATTGTCGTGCATTGCCTAGCCTTGCGTTGTCGTGCATTAGCCTTGCCTAGCCTCACCGTGCCTTGCCTTGCGTTACCCTTTCCTTGCCTTGCCGTGCATTTCCTAGCCGTGTGTTGTCGTGCCTTAGCCTTGTTTCCCCTTGCCGTTGCGTGCCTTTTGTTACACTTGCCTTGCCTGGCTTTGCCTTGCCTTCCTTTCCTTCCGTTACTCTTTGCTTGCCTTGCCGTGCATTGCCTAGCCCTGCGTTGTCGTGCCTTAGCCTTGTTACCCCTTGACGTGCCGTTAGTTCCGTTACCCTTGCCTTCCCTTGCTTTCCCTTGCCTTCCTTGCGTTCCGTTACTCTTTGCTTGCTTTCCGTGCATTGCCTAGCCTTGCGTTGTCATGCCTTAGCCTTGCCTCGCTTGACCGTGCTTTCCCATGCGTTACCCTTTCCTTGCCTTGCCGTGCATTGCCTAGCGAGCGTTGTCGTGCCTTAGCCTTGTTTCCCCTTGCCGTGCCGTTCCTTCCGTTACACTTGCCTTTCTTTGCTTACCCTTGCCTTCCTTACTTCCGTTACTCTTTTCTTGCCTTCCGAGCATTGCCAAGCCTTGCGTTGTCGTGCCTTAGCCTTGCCTCCCCTGACCGTTCTTTCCCATGCGTTACCCTTTCCTTCCCTTGCCGTGCATTGCCTAGCGTGTGTTGTCGTGCCTTAGACTTGTTTCCCCTTGCCGTGCCGTTCCTTCCGTTACCATTGCCTTTCCTTGCTTTCCTTTGCCTTCCTTACCTTCCGTTACTCTTTGCTTGCCTTCCGTGCATTGCCTAGCCTTGCGTTGTCGTGCCTTAGCCTTATCTCTTCTGACCGTGCCTTCCTTTGCTTTAAGCTTTACTTGCATTGTCGTGCATTGCCTAGCCTTGCGTTGTCGTGCATTAGCCTTGCCTAGCCTCACCGTGCCTTGCCTTGCGTTACCCTTTCCTTGCCTTGCCGTGCATTGCCTAGCCGTGTGTTGTCGTGCCTTGGCCTTGTTTCCCCTTGCAGTTGCGTGCCTTTTGTTACACTTGCCTTGCCTGGCTTTGCCTTGCCTTCCTTTCCTTCCGTTACTCTTTCCTTGCCTTGCCGTGCATTGCCTAGCCCTGCGTTGTCGTGCCTTAGCCTTGTTACCCCTTGCCGTGCCGTTCCTTCCTTTACCCTTGCCTTCCCTTGCTTTCCCTTGCCTTCCTTGCGTTCCGTTACTCTTTGCTTGCTTTCCGTGCATTGCCTAGCCTTGCGTTGTCATGCCTTAGGCTTGCCTCCCCTGACCGTTCTTTCCCATGCGTTACCCTTTCGTTCCCTTGCCGTGCATTGCCTAGCGTGCGTTGTCGTGCCTTAGACTTGTTTCCCCTTTCCGTGCCGTTCCTTCCGTTACACTTGCCTTTCCTTGCTTTCCTTTGCCTTCCTTACCTTCCGTTACTCTTTCCTTGCCTTCCGTGCATTGCCTAGCCTTGCGTTGTCGTGCCTTAGCCTTATCTCTTCTAACCGTGCCTTCCTTTGCTTTAAGCTTTACTTGCATTGTCGTGCATTGCCTAGCCTTGCGTTGTCGTGCATTAGCCTTGCCTAGCCTCACCGTGCCTTGCCTTGCTTTACCCTTTCCTTGCCTTGCCGTGCATTTCCTAGCCGTGCGTTGTCGTGCCTTAGCCTTGTTTCCCCTTGCCGTTGCGTGCCTTTTGTTACACTTGCCGTGCCTGGCTTTGCCTTGCCTTCCGTTCCTTCCGTTACTCTTTCCTTGCCTTGCCGTGCATTGCCTAGCCTTGCATTGTCGTGCATTATCCTTGCCTCACCTGACCGTGCCTTGCCTTGCGTTACCCTTTCCTTGCCTTGCCGTGCATTGCCTAGCCCTGGGTTGTCGTGCCTTAGCCTTGTTACCCCTTGCCGTGCCGTTCCTTCCGTTACCCTTGCCTTCCCTTGCTTTCCCTTGCCTTCCTTGCGTTCCGTTACTCTTTGCTTGCTTTCCGTGCATTGCCTAGCCTTGCGTTGTCATGCCTTAGGCTTGCCTCGCCTGACCGTGCTTTCCCATGCGTTACCCTTTCCTTGCCTTGCCGTGCATTGCCTAGCGTGCGTTGTCGTGCCTTAGCCTTGTTTCCCCTTGCCGTGCCGTTCCTTCCGTTACACTTGCCTTTCTTTGCTTTCCCTTGCCTTCCTTACTTCCGTTACTCTTTTCTTGCCTTCCGAGCATTGCCTAGCCTTGCGTTGTCGTGCCTTAGCCTTATCTCTTCTGACCGTGCCTTCCTTTGCTTTAAGCTTTACTTGCATTGTCGTGCATTGCCTAGCCTTGCGTTGTCGTGCATTAGCCTTGCCTAGCCTCACAGTGCCTTGCCTTGCGTTACCCTTTCCTTGCCTTGCCGTGCATTTCCTAGCCGTGTGTTGCCGTGCCTTAGCCTTGTTTCCCCTTGCCGTTGCGTGCCTTGTGTTACACTTGCCGTGCCTGGCTTTGCCTTGCCTTCCATTCCTTCCGTTACTCTTTCCTTGCCTTGCCGTGCATTGCCTAGCCTTGCATTGTCGTGCCTTATCCTTGCCTCACCTGACCGTGCCTTCCCCTGCGTTACCCTTTCCTTGCCTTGCCGTGCATTGCCTAGCGTGCGTTGTCGTGCCTTAGCCTTGTTTCCCCTTGCCGTGCCGTTCCTTCAGTTACACTTGCCTTTCCTTGCTTTCCCTTGCCTTCCTTACCTTCCGTTACTCTTTGCTTGCCTTCCCTGCATTGCCTAGCCTTGCGTTGTCGTGCCTTAGCCTTATCTCGCCTGACCGTGCCTTCCTTTGCTTTAAGCTTTCCTTGCATTGTCGTGCATTGCCTAGCCTTGCGTTGTCGTGCATTAGCCTTGCCTAGCCTCACCGTGCCTTGCCTTGCGTTACCCTTTCCTTGCCTTGCCGTGCATTTCGTAGCCGTGTGTTGTCGTGCCTTAGCCTTGTTTCCCCTTGCCGTTGCGTGCCTTTTGTTACACTTGCCTTGCCTGGCTTTGCCTTGCCTTCCTTTCCTTCCGTTACTCTTGCCTTGCCTTCCCGTGCATTGCCTAGCCTTGCATTGTCGTGCCTTATCCTTGCCTCACCTGACCGTGCCTTCCCCTGCGTTACCCTTTCCTTGCCTTGCCGTGCATTGCCTAGCCCTGCGTTGTCGTGCCTTAGCCTTGTTACCCCTTGCCGTGCCGTTCCTTCCGTTACCCTTGCCTTCCCTTGCTTTCCCTTGCCTTCCTTGCTTTCCGTTACTCTTTGCTTGCTTTCCGTGCATTGCCTAGCCTTGCGTTGTCGTGCCTTAGCCTTGCCTCGCCTGACCGTGCTTTCAAATGCGTTACCCTTTCCTTGCCTTGCCGTTCATTGCCTAGCGTTCGGTGTCGTGCCTTAGACTTGTTTCCCCTTGCCGTGCCGTTCCTTCCGTTACCCTGGCCTTTCCTTCCTTTTCCTTGCCTTGCTTACCTTCCGTTACTCTTTGCTTGCCTTCCCTGAATTTCCTAGCCTTGCGTTGTCGTGCCTTAGCCTTATCTCGCCTGACCTTGCCTTCCTTTGCTTCAAGCTTTCCTTGCATTGTCGTGCATCGCCTAGCCTTGCGTTTTCGTGCATTAGCCTTGCCTAGCCTCACCGTGCCTTTCCTTGCGTTACCCTTTCCTTGCCTTGCCGTGCATTGCCTAGCCGTGCGTTGTCGTGCCTTAGCCTTGTTTCCCCTTGCCGTGCCGTTCCTTCGGTTACACTTGCCTTTCTTTGCTTTCCCTTTCCTTCCTTACCTTCCGTTTCTCTTTGCTTGCCTTCCGTGCATTGCCTAGCCTTGGGTTGTCGTGCCTTAGCCTTGCCTCGCCTGACCGTGCTTTCCCATGCGTTACCCTTTCCTTGCCTTGCCGTGCATTGCCTAGCGTGCGTTGTCGTGCCTTAGCATTGTTTCCCCTTGCCGTGCCGTTCCTTCCGTTACACTTGACTTTCCTTGCTTTCCCTTGCCTTCCTTACCTTCCGTTACTCTTTGCTTGCCTTCCGTGCATTGCCTAGCCTTGAGTTGTCGTGCCTTAGCCTTATCTCGCCTGACCGTGCCTTCCTTTGCTTTAAGCTTTCCTTGCATTGTGGTGCATTGCCTAGCCTTGCGTTGTCGTGCATTAGCCTTGCCTAGCCCCACCGTGCCTTGCCTTGCGTTACCCTTTCCTTGCCTTCCCGTGAATTTCCTAGCCGTGTGTTGTCGTGCCTTAGCCTTGTTACACCTTGCCGTGCCGTTCCTTTCGTTACCCTTGCCTTCCCTTGCTTTCCCTTTCCTTCCTTGCATTCCGTTACTCCTTGCTTGCTTTCCGTGCATTGCCTAGCCTTGCGTTGGCTTTCCTTAGCCTTGCCTCGCCTGACCGTGCTTTCCCATGCGTTACCCTTTCCTTGCCTTGCCGTGCATTGCCTAGCGTGCATTGTCGTGCCTTAGCCTTGTTTCCCCTTGCCGTGCCGTTCCTTCCGTTACACTTGCCTTTCTTTGCTTTCCCTTGCCTTCCTTACCATCCGTTACTCTTTGCTTGCCTTCCGTGCATTGCCAAGCCTTGCGTTGTCGTGCCTTAGCCTTGCCTCCCCTGATCGTGCTTTCCCATGCGTTACCCTTTACTTGCCTTGCCGTGCATTGCCTAGCGTGCGTTGTCGTGCCTTAGACTTGTTTCCCCTTGCCGTGCCGTTCCTTCCGTTACCATTGCCTTTCCTTGCTTTCCCTTTCCTTCCTTACCTTCCGTTACTCTTTGCTTGCCGTCCCTGCATTGCCTAGCCTTGCGTTGTCGTGCCTTAGCCTTATCTCGCCTGACCGTGCCTTCCTTTGCTTTAAGCTTTACTTGCATTGTCGTGCATTGCCTAGCCTTGCGTTGTCGTGCATTAGCCTTGCCTAGCCTCACCGTGCCTTGCCTTGCGTTACCCTTTCCTTGCCTTGCCGTGCATTTCCTAGCCGTGTGTTGTCGTGCCTTAGCCTTGTTTCCGTTGCCGTTGCGTGCCTTTTGTTACACTTGCCGTGCCTGGCTTTGCCTTGCCTTCCGTTCCTTCCGTTACTCTTTCCTGGCCTTGCCGTGCATTGCCTAGCCCTGCGTTGTCGTGCCTTAGCCTTGTTACCCCTTGCCGTGCCGTTCCTTCCGTTACCCTTGCCTTCCCTTGCTTTCCCTTGCCTTCCTTGCGTTCCGTTACTCTTTGCTTGCTTTCCGTGCATTGCCTAGCCTTGCGTTGTCGTGCCTTAGCCTTGCCTCCCCTGACCGTTCTTTCCCATGCGTTACCCTTTCCTTCCCTTGCCGTGCATTGCCTAGCGTGCGTTGTCGTGCCTTAGACTTGTTTCCCGTTGCCGTGCCGTTCCTTCCGTTACCATTGCCTTTCCTTGCTTTCCTTTGCCTTCCTTACCTTCCGTTACTCTTTTCTTGCCTTCCCTGCATTGCCTAGCCTTGCGTTGTCGTGCCTCAGCCTTATCTCTTCTAACCGTGCCTTCCTTTGCTTTAAGCTTTACTTGCATTGTCGTGCATTGCCTAGCCTTGCGTTGTCGTGCATTAGCCTTGCCTAGCCTCACCGTGCCTTGCCTTGCGTTACCCTTTACTTGCCTTGCCTTGCATTTCCTAGCCGTGTGTTGTCGTGCCTTAGCCTTGTTTCCCTTTGCCGTTGCGTGCCTTTTGTTACACTTGCCTTGCCTGGTTTTGCCTTGCCTTCCTTTCTTTCCGTTACTCTTTCCTTGCCTTGCCGTGCATTGCCTAGCCTTGCATTGTCGTGCCTTATCCTTGCCTCACCTGACCGTGCCTTCCCCTGCGTTACCCTTTCCTTGTCTTGCCGTGCATTGCCTAGCCCTGCGTTGTCGTGCCTTAGCCTTGTTACCCCTTGCCTTGCCGTTCCTTCCGTTACCCTTGCCTTCCCTTGCTTTCCCTTGCCTTCCTTGCGTTCCGTTACTCTTTGCTTGCTTTCCGTGCATTGCCTAGCCTTGCGTTGTCATGCCTTAGGCTTGCCTCGCCTGACCGTGCTTTCCCATGCGTTACCCTTTCCTTGCCTTGCCGTGCATTGCCTAGCGTGCGTTGTCGTGCCTTAGCCTTGTTTCCCCTTGCCGTGCCGTTCCTTCCGTTACACTTGCCTTTCTTTGCTTTCCCTTGCCTTCCTTACCTTCCGTTACTCTTTGCTTCCCTTCCCTGCATTGCCTAGCCTTGCGTTGTCGTGCCTTAGCCTTATCTCGCCTGACCGTGCCTTCCTTTGCTTTAAGCTTTCCTTGCATTGTCGTGCATTGCCTAGCCTTGCGTTGTCGTGAATTAGCCTTGCCTAGCCTCACCGTGCCTTGCCTTGCGTTACCCTTTCCTTGCCTTGCCGTGCATTGCCTAGCCCTGCGTTGCCGTGCCTTAGCCTTGTTACCCCTTGCCGTGTCGTTCCTTCCGTTACCCTTGCCTTCCCTTGCTTTCCCTTGCCTTCCTTGCGTTCCGTTACTCTTTGCTTGCTTTCCGTGCATTGCCTAGCCTTGCGTTGTCATCCCTTAGCCTTGCATCGCCTGACAGTGCTTTCCCATGAGTTACCTTTTCCTTGCCTTTCCGTGCATTGCCTAGCCGTGCGTTGTCGTGCCTTAGCCTTGTTTCCCCTTGCCGTGCCGTTTCTTCCGTTACACTTGCCTTTCCTTCCTTTCCCTTGCCTTCCTTACCTTCCGTTACTCTTTGCTTGCCTTCCGTGCATTGCCTAGCCTTGCGTTGTCGTGCCTTAGCCTTGCCTCGCCTGACCGTGCTTTCAAATGCGTTACCCTTTCCTTGCCTTGCCCTTCATTGCCTAGCGTTCGGTGTCGTGCCTTAGACTTGTTTCCCCTTGCCGTGCCGTTCCTTCCGTTACCCTGGCCTTTCCTTCCTTTTCCTTGCCTTGCTTACCTTCCGTTAGTCTTTGCTTGCCTTCCCTGAATTTCCTAGCCTTGCGTTGTCGTGCCTTAGCCTTATCTCGCCTGACGTTGCCTTCCTTTGCTTTAAGCTTTCCTTGCATTGTCGTGCATCGCCTAGCCTTGCGTTTTCGTGCATTAGCCTTGCCTAGCCTCACCGTGCCTTGCCTTGCTTTACCCTTTCCTTGCCTTGCCGTGCATTTCCTAGCCGTGTGTTGTCGTGCCTTAGCCTTGTTACCCCTTGCCGTGCCGTTCCTTCCGTTACCCTTGCCTTCCCTTGCTTTCCCTTTCCTTCCTTGCATTCCGTTACTCCTTGCTTGCTTACCGTGCATTGCCTAGCCTTGCGTCGGCTTTCCTTAGCCTTGCCTCCCCTGACCGTTCTTTCCCATGCGTTACCCTTTCCTTCCCTTGCCGTGCATTGCCTAGCCTTGCGTTGTCGTGCCTTAGCCTTATCTCTTCTGACCGTGCCTTCCTTTGCTTTAAGCTTTACTTGCATTGTCGTGCATTGCCTAGCCTTGCGTTGTCGTGCCTTAGCCTTGTTACCCCTTGCCGTGCCGTTCCTTCCGTTACACTTGCCTTTCGTTGCTTTCCCTTGCCTTGCTTACCTTCCGTTACTCTTTGCTTGCCATCCCTGAATTTCCTAGCCTTGCGTTGTCGTGCCTTAGCCTTATCTCGCCTGACCTTGCCTTCCTTTGCTTTAAGCTTTCCTTGCATTGTCGTGCATCGCCTAGCCTTGCGTTTTCGTGCATTAGCCTTGCCTAGCCTCACCGTGCCTTTCCTTGCGTTACCCTTTGCTTGCCTTGCCGTGCATTGCCTAGCCGTGCGTTGTCGTGCCTTAGCCTTGTTTCCCCTTGCCGTGCCGTTCCTTCCGTTACACTTGCCTTTCTTTGCTTTCCCTTTCCTTCCTTACCTTCCGTTTCTCTTTGCTTGCCTTCCGTGCATTGCCTAGCCTTGGGTTGTCGTGCCTTAGCCTTGCCTCGCCTGACCGTGCTTTCCCATGCGTTACCCTTTCCTTGCCTTGCCGTGCATTGCCTAGCGTGCGTTGTCGTGCCTTAGCATTGTTTCCCCTTGCCGTGCCGTTCCTTCCGTTACACTTGCCTTTCCTTGCTTTCCCTTGCCTTCCTTACCTTCCGTTACTCTTTGCTTGCCTTCCCTGCATTGCCTAGCCTTGCGTTGTCGTGCCTTAGCCTTATCTCGCCTGACCGTGCCTTCCTTTGCTTTAAGCTTTCCTTGCATTGTCGTGCATTGCCTAGCCTTGCGTTGTCGTGCATTAGCCTTGCCTAGCCTCACCGTGCCTTGCCTTGCGTTACCCTTTCCTTGCCTTGCCGTGCATTTCCTAGCCGTGTGTTGTCGTGCCTTAGCCTTGTTTCCCCTTGCCGTTGCGTGCCTTTTGTTACACTTGCCTTGCCTGGCTTTGCCTTGCCTTCCTTTCCTTCCGTTACTCTTTGCTTGCCTTGCCGTGCATTGCCTAGCCCTGCGTTGTCGTGCCTTAGCCTTCTTACCCCTTGTCGTGCCGTTCCTTCCGTTACCCTTGCCTTCCCTTGCTTTCCCTTGCCTTCCTTGGGTTCCGTTACTCTTTGCTTGCTTTCCGTGCATTGCCTAGCCTTGCGTTGTCATGCCTTAGCCTTGCCTCGCTTGACCGTGCTTTCCCATGCGTTACCCTTTCCTTCCCTTGCCGTGCATTGCCTAGCGTGCGTTGTCGTGCCTTAGACTTGTTTCCCGTTGCCGTGCCGTTCCTTCCGTTACCATTGCCTTTCCTTGCTTTCCTTTGCCTTCCTTACCTTCCGTTACTCTTTTCTTGCCTTCCCTGCATTGCCTAGCCTTGCGTTGTCGTGCCTTAGCCTTATCTCTTCTAACCGTGCCTTCCTTTGCTTTAAGCTTTACTTGCATTGTCGTGCATTGCCTAGCCTTGCGTTGTCGTGCATTAGCCTTGCCTAGCCTCACCGTGCCTTGCCTTGCGTTACCCTTTACTTGCCTTGCCTTGCATTTCCTAGCCGTGTGTTGTCGTGCCTTAGCCTTGTTTCCCCTTGCCGTTGCGTGCCTTTTGTTACACTTGCCTTGCCTGGCTTTGCCTTGCCTTCCTTTCCTTCCGTTACTCTTTCCTTGCCTTGCCGTGCATTGCCTAGCCTTGCATTGTCGTGCCTTATCCTTGCCTCACCTGACCGTGCCTTCCCCTGCGTTACCCTTTCCTTGTCTTGCCGTGCATTGCCTAGCCCTGCGTTGTCGTGCCTTAGCCTTGTTACCCCTTGCCTTGCCGTTCCTTCCGTTACCCTTGCCTTCCCTTGCTTTCCCTTGCCTTCCTTGCGTTCCGTTACTCTTCGCTTGCTTTCCGTGCATTGCCTAGCCTTGCGTTGTCATGCCTTAGGCTTGCCTCGCCTGACCGTGCTTTCCCATGCGTAACCCTTTCCTTGCCTTGCCGTGCATTGCCTAGCGTGCGTTGTCGTGCCTTAGCCTTGTTTCCCCTTGCCGTGCCGTTCCTTCCGTTACACTTGCCTTTCTTTGCTTTCCCTTGCCTTCCTTACCTTCCGTTACTCTTTGCTTCCCTTCCCTGCATTGCCTAGCCTTGCGTTGTCGTGCCTTAGCCTTATCTCGCCTGACCGTGCCTTCCTTTGCTTTAAGCTTTCCTTGCATTGTCGTGCATTGCCTAGCCTTGCGTTGTCGTGAATTAGCCTTGCCTAGCCTCACCGTGCCTTGCCTTGCGTTACCCTTTCCTTGCCTTGCCGTGCATTGCCTAGCCCTGCGTTGCCGTGCCTTAGCCTTGTTACCCCTTGCCGTGTCGTTCCTTCCGTTACCCTTGCCTTCCCTTGCTTTCCCTTGCCTTCCTTGCGTTCCGTTACTCTTTGCTTGCTTTCCGTGCATTGCCTAGCCTTGCGTTGTCATGCCTTAGCCTTGCATCGCCTGACAGTGCTTTCCCATGAGTTACCTTTTCCTTGCCTTTCCGTGCATTGCCTAGCCGTGCGTTGTCGTGCCTTAGCCTTGTTTCCCCTTGCCGTGCCGTTTCTTCCGTTACACTTGCCTTTCCTTCCTTTCCCTTGCCTTCCTTACCTTCCGTTACTCTTTGCTTGCCTTCCGTGCATTGCCTAGCCTTGCGTTGTCGTGCCTTAGCCTTGCCTCGCCTGACCGTGCTTTCAAATGCGTTACCCTTTCCTTGCCTTGCCCTTCATTGCCTAGCGTTCGGTGTCGTGCCTTAGACTTGTTTCCCCTTGCCGTGCCGTTCCTTCCGTTACCCTGGCCTTTCCTTCCTTTTCCTTGCCTTGCTTACCTTCCGTTAGTCTTTGCTTGCCTTCCCTGAATTTCCTAGCCTTGCGTTGTCGTGCCTTAGCCTTATCTCGCCTGACGTTGCCTTCCTTTGCTTTAAGCTTTCCTTGCATTGTCGTGCATCGCCTAGCCTTGCGTTTTCGTGCATTAGCCTTGCCTAGCCTCACCGTGCCTTGCCTTGCATTTCCTAGCCGTGTGTTGTCGTGCCTTAGCCTTGTTACCCCTTGCCGTGCCGTTCCTTCCGTTACCCTTGCCTTCCCTTGCTTTCCCTTTCCTTCCTTGCATTCCGTTACTCCTTGCTTGCTTACCGTGCATTGCCTAGCCTTGCGTCGGCTTTCCTTAGCCTTGCCTCCCCTGACCGTTCTTTCCCATGCGTTACCCTTTCCTTCCCTTGCCGTGCATTGCCTAGCCGTGCGTTGTCGTGCCTTAGCCTTGTTTCCCCTTGCCGTGCCGTTCCTTCCGTTACACTTGCCTTTCTTTGCTTTCCCTTTCCTTCCTTACCTTCCGTTTCTCTTTGCTTGCCTTCCGTGCATTGCCTAGCCTTGGGTTGTCGTGCCTTAGCCTTGCCTCGCCTGACCGTGCTTTCCCATGCGTTACCCTTTCCTTGCCTTGCCGTGCATTGCCTAGCGTGCGTTGTCGTGCCTTAGCATTGTTTCCCCTTGCCGTGCCGTTCCTTCCGTTACACTTGCCTTTCCTTGCTTTCCCTTGCCTTCCTTACCTTCCGTTACTCTTTGCTTGCCTTCCCTGCATTGCCTAGCCTTGCGTTGTCGTGCCTTAGCCTTATCTCGCCTGACCGTGCCTTCCTTTGCTTTAAGCTTTCCTTGCATTGTCGTGCATTGCCTAGCCTTGCGTTGTCGTGCATTAGCCTTGCCTAGCCTCACCGTGCCTTGCCTTGCGTTACCCTTTCCTTGCCTTGCCGTGCATTTCCTAGCCGTGTGTTGTCGTGCCTTAGCCTTGTTTCCCCTTGCCGTTGCGTGCCTTTTGTTACACTTGCCTTGCCTGGCTTTGCCTTGCCTTCCTTTCCTTCCGTTACTCTTTGCTTGCCTTGCCGTGCATTGCCTAGCCCTGCGTTGTCGTGCCTTAGCCTTGTTACCCCTTGACGTGCCGTTAGTTCCGTTACCCTTGCCTTCCCTTGCTTTCCCTTGCCTTCCTTGCGTTCCGTTACTCTTTGCTTGCTTTCCGTGCATTGCCTAGCCTTGCGTTGTCATGCCTTAGCCTTGCCTCGCTTGACCGTGCTTTCCCATGCGTTACCCTTTCCTTGCCTTGCCGTGCATTGCCTAGCGAGCGTTGTCGTGCCTTAGCCTTGTTTCCCCTTGCCGTGCCGTTCCTTCCGTTACACTTGCCTTTCTTTGCTTTCCCTTGCCTTCCTTACTTCCGTTACTCTTTTCTTGCCTTCCGAGCATTGCCAAGCCTTGCGTTGTCGTGCCTTAGCCTTGCCTCCCCTGACCGTTCTTTCCCATGCGTTACCCTTTCCTTCCCTTGCCGTGCATTGCCTAGCGTGTGTTGTCGTGCCTTAGACTTGTTTCCCCTTGCCGTGCCGTTCCTTCCGTTACCATTGCCTTTCCTTGCTTTCCTTTGCCTTCCTTACCTTCCGTTACTCTTTGCTTGCCTTCCGTGCATTGCCTAGCCTTGCGTTGTCGTGCCTTAGCCTTATCTCTTCTGACCGTGCCTTCCTTTGCTTTAAGCTTTACTTGCATTGTCGTGCATTGCCTAGCCTTGCGTTGTCGTGCATTAGCCTTGCCTAGCCTCACCGTGCCTTGCCTTGCTTTACCCTTTCCTTGCCTTGCCGTGCATTTCCTAGCCGTGTGTTGTCGTGCCTTAGTCTTGTTTCCCCTTGCCGTTGCGTGCCTTTTGTTACACTTGCCGTGCCTGGCTTTGCCTTGCCTTCCGTTCCTTCCGTTACTCTTTCCTTAGCTTGCCGTGCATTGCCTAGCCCTGCGTTGTCGTGCCTTAGCCTTCTTACCCCTTGCCGTGCCGTTCCTTCCGTTACCCTTGCCTTCCCTTGCTTTCCCTTGCCTTCCTTGCGTTCCTTACACTTTGCTTGCTTTCCGTGCATTGCCTAGCCTTGCGTTGTCATGCCTTAGGCTTGCCTCCCCTGACCGTTCTTTCCCATGCGTTACCCTTTCGTTCCCTTGCCGTGCATTGCCTAGCGTGCGTTGTCGTGCCTTAGACTTGTTTCCCCTTTCCGTGCCGTTCCTTCCGTTACACTTGCCTTTCTTTGCTTTCCCTTGCCTTCCTTACCTTCCGTTACTCTTTGCTTGCCTTCCGTGCATTGCCTAGCCTTGCGTTGTCGTGCCTTAGCCTTATCTCTTCTAACCGTGCCTTCCTTTGCTTTAAGCTTTACTTGCATTGTCGTGCATTGCCTAGCCTTGCGTTGTCGTGCATTAGCCTTGCCTAGCCTCACCGTGCCTTGCCTTGCTTTACCCTTTCCTTGCCTTGCCGTGCATTTCCTAGCCGTGTGTTGTCGTGCCTTAGCCTTGTTTCCCCTTGCCGTTGCGTGCCTTTTGTTACACTTGCCGTGCCTGGCTTTGCCTTGCCTTCCGTTCCTTCCGTTACTCTTTCCTTGCCTTGCCGTGCATTGCCTAGCCTTGCATTGTCGTGCATTATCCTTGCCTCACCTGACCGTGCCTTCCCTTGCGTTACCCTTTCCTTGCCTTGCCGTGCATTGCCTAGCCGTGCGTTGTCGTGCCTTAGCCTTGTTTCCCCTTGCCGTGCCGTTCCTTCCGTTACCCTTGCCTTCCCTTGCTTTCCCTTGCCTTCCGTGCATTGCCTAGCCTTGCGTTGTCGTGCCTTAGCCTTGCCTCGCCTGACCGTGCTTTCCCATGCGTTACCCTTTCCTTGCCTTGCCGTGCATTGCCTAGCGTGCGTTGTCGTGCCTTAGCCTTGTTTCCCCTTGCCGTGCCGTTCCTTCCGTTACACTTGCCTTTCTTTGCTTTCCCTTGCCTTCCTTACTTCCGTTACTCTTTGCTTGCCTTCCGTGCATTGCCAAGCCTTGCGTTGTCGTGCGTTAGACTTATCTCTTCTGACCGTGCCTTCCTTTGCTTTAAACTTTACTTGCATTGTCGTGCATTGCCTAGCCTTGCGTTGTCGTGCATTAGCCTTGCCTAGCCTCACCGTGCCTTGCCTTGCGTTACCCTTTCCTTGCCTTGCCGTGCATTTCCTAGCCGTGTGTTGTCGTGCCTTAGCCTTGTTTCCCCTTGCCGTTGCGTGCCTTTTGTTACACTTGCCGTGCCTGGCTTTGCCTTGCCTTCCGTTCCTTCCGTTACTCTTTCCTTGCCTTGCCGTGCATTGCCTAGCCTTGCATTGTCGTGCCTTATCCTTGCCTCACCTGACCGTGCCTTCCCCTGCGTTACCCTTTCCTTGCCTTGCCGTGCATTGCCTAGCGTGCGTTGTCGTGCCTTAGCCTTGTTTCCCCTTGCCGTGCCGTTCCTTCAGTTACACTTGCCTTTCCTTGCTTTCCCTTGCCTTCCTTACCTTCCGTTACTCTTTGCTTGCCTTCCCTGCATTGCCTAGCCTTGCGTTGTCGTGCCTTAGCCTTATCTCGCCTGACCGTGCCTTCCTTTGCTTTAAGCTTTCCTTGCATTGTCGTGCATTGCCTAGCCTTGCGTTGTCGTGCATTAGCCTTGCCTAGCCTCACCGTGCCTTGCCTTGCGTTACCCTTTCCTTGCCTTGCCGTGCATTTCGTAGCCGTGTGTTGTCGTGCCTTAGCCTTGTTTCCCCTTGCCGTTGCGTGCCTTTTGTTACACTTGCCTTGCCTGGCTTTGCCTTGCCTTCCTTTCCTTCCGTTACTCTTGCCTTGCCTTCCCCTGCATTGCCTAGCCTTGCATTGTCGTGCCTTATCCTTGCCTCACCTGACCGTGCCTTCCCCTGCGTTACCCTTTCCTTGCCTTGCCGTGCATTGCCTAGCCCTGCGTTGTCGTGCCTTAGCCTTGTTACCCCTTGCCGTGCCGTTCCTTCCGTTACCCTTGCCTTCCCTTGCTTTCCCTTGCCTTCCTTGCTTTCCGTTACTCTTTGCTTGCTTTCCGTGCATTGCCTAGCCTTGCGTTGTCGTGCCTTAGCCTTGCCTCGCCTGACCGTGCTTTCAAATGCGTTACCCTTTCCTTGCCTTGCCGTTCATTGCCTAGCGTTCGGTGTCGTGCCTTAGACTTGTTTCCCCTTGCCGTGCCGTTCCTTCCGTTACCCTGGCCTTTCCTTCCTTTTCCTTGCCTTGCTTACCTTCCGTTACTCTTTGCTTGCCTTCCCTGAATTTCCTAGCCTTGCGTTGTCGTGCCTTAGCCTTATCTCGCCTGACCTTGCCTTCCTTTGCTTCAAGCTTTCCTTGCATTGTCGTGCATCGCCTAGCCTTGCGTTTTCGTGCATTAGCCTTGCCTAGCCTCACCGTGCCTTTCCTTGCGTTACCCTTTCCTTGCCTTGCCGTGCATTGCCTAGCCGTGCGTTGTCGTGCCTTAGCCTTGTTTCCCCTTGCCGTGCCGTTCCTTCGGTTACACTTGCCTTTCTTTGCTTTCCCTTTCCTTCCTTACCTTCCGTTTCTCTTTGCTTGCCTTCCGTGCATTGCCTAGCCTTGGGTTGTCGTGCCTCAGCCTTGCCTCGCCTGACCGTGCTTTCCCATGCGTTACCCTTTCCTTGCCTTGCCGTGCATTGCCTAGCGTGCGTTGTCGTGCCTTAGCATTGTTTCCCCTTGCCGTGCCGTTCCTTCCGTTACACTTGACTTTCCTTGCTTTCCCTTGCCTTCCTTACCTTCCGTTACTCTTTGCTTGCCTTCCGTGCATTGCCTAGCCTTGAGTTGTCGTGCCTTAGCCTTATCTCGCCTGACCGTGCCTTCCTTTGCTTTAAGCTTTCCTTGCATTGTGGTGCATTGCCTAGCCTTGCGTTGTCGTGCATTAGCCTTGCCTAGCCCCACCGTGCCTTGCCTTGCGTTACCCTTTCCTTGCCTTGCCGTGAATTTCCTAGCCGTGTGTTGTCGTGCCTTAGCCTTGTTACACCTTGCCGTGCCGTTCCTTTCGTTACCCTTGCCTTCCCTTGCTTTCCCTTTCCTTCCTTGCATTCCGTTACTCCTTGCTTGCTTTCCGTGCATTGCCTAGCCTTGCGTTGGCTTTCCTTAGCCTTGCCTCGCCTGACCGTGCTTTCCCATGCGTTACCCTTTCCTTGCCTTGCCGTGCATTGCCTAGCGTGCATTGTCGTGCCTTAGCCTTGTTTCCCCTTGCCGTGCCGTTCCTTCCGTTACACTTGCCTTTCTTTGCTTTCCCTTGCCTTCCTTACCATCCGTTACTCTTTGCTTGCCTTCCGTGCATTGCCAAGCTTTGCGTTGTCGTGCCTTAGCCTTGCCTCCCCTGATCGTGCTTTCCCATGCGTTACCCTTTACTTGCCTTGCCGTGCATTGCCTAGCGTGCGTTGTCGTGCCTTAGACTTGTTTCCCCTTGCCGTGCCGTTCCTTCCGTTACCATTGCCTTTCCTTGCTTTCCCTTGCCTTCCTTACCTTCCGTTACTCTTTGCTTGCCTTCCCTGCATTGCCTAGCCTTGCGTTGTCGTGCCTTAGCCTTATCTCGCCTGACCGTGCCTTCCTTTGCTTTAAGCTTTACTTGCATTGTCGTGCATTGCCTAGCCTTGCGTTGTCGTGCATTAGCCTTGCCTAGCCTCACCGTGCCTTGCCTTGCGTTACCCTTTCCTTGCCTTGCCGTGCATTTCCTAGCCGTGTGTTGTCGTGCCTTAGCCTTGTTTCCCCTTGCCGTTGCGTGCCTTTTGTTACACTTGCCGTGCCTGGCTTTGCCTTGCCTTCCGTTCCTTCCGTTACTCTTTCCTTGCCTTGCCGTGCATTGCCTAGCCTTGCGTTGTCGTGCCTTAGCCTTGTTACCCCTTGCCGTGCCGTTCCTTCCGTTACCCTTGCCTTCCCTTGCTTTCCCTTGCCTTCCTTGCGTTCCGTTACACTTTGCTTGCTTTCCGTGCATTGCCTAGCCTTGCGTTGTCATGCCTTAGGCTTGCCTCCCCTGACCGTTCTTTCCCATGCGTTACCCTTTCCTTCCCTTGCCGTGCATTGCCTAGCGTGCGTTGTCGTGCCTTAGACTTGTTTCCCGTTGCCGTGCCGTTCCTTCCGTTACCATTGCCTTTCCTTGCTTTCCTTTGCCTTCCTTACCTTCCGTTACTCTTTTCTTGCCTTCCCTGCATTGCCTAGCCTTGCGTTGTCGTGCCTCAGCCTTATCTCTTCTAACCGTGCCTTCCTTTGCTTTAAGCTTTACTTGCATTGTCGTGCATTGCCTAGCCTTGCGTTGTCGTGCATTAGCCTTGCCTAGCCTCACCGTGCCTTGCCTTGCGTTACCCTTTACTTGCCTTGCCTTGCATTTCCTAGCCGTGTGTTGTCGTGCCTTAGCCTTGTTTCCCTTTGCCGTTGCGTGCCTTTTGTTACACTTGCCTTGCCTGGTTTTGCCTTGCCTTCCTTTCTTTCCGTTACTCTTTCCTTGCCTTGCCGTGCATTGCCTAGCCTTGCATTGTCGTGCCTTATCCTTGCCTCACCTGACCGTGCCTTCCCCTGCGTTACCCTTTCCTTGTCTTGCCGTGCATTGCCTAGCCCTGCGTTGTCGTGCCTTAGCCTTGTTACCCCTTGCCTTGCCGTTCCTTCCGTTACCCTTGCCTTCCCTTGCTTTCCCTTGCCTTCCTTGCGTTCCGTTACTCTTTGCTTGCTTTCCGTGCATTGCCTAGCCTTGCGTTGTCATGCCTTAGGCTTGCCTCGCCTGACCGTGCTTTCCCATGCGTTACCCTTTCCTTGCCTTGCCGTGCATTGCCTAGCGTGCGTTGTCGTGCCTTAGCCTTGTTTCCCCTTGCCGTGCCGTTCCTTCCGTTACACTTGCCTTTCTTTGCTTTCCCTTGCCTTCCTTACCTTCCGTTACTCTTTGCTTCCCTTCCCTGCATTGCCTAGCCTTGCGTTGTCGTGCCTTAGCCTTATCTCGCCTGACCGTGCCTTCCTTTGCTTTAAGCTTTCCTTGCATTGTCGTGCATTGCCTAGCCTTGCGTTGTCGTGAATTAGCCTTGCCTAGCCTCACCGTGCCTTGCCTTGCGTTACCCTTTCCTTGCCTTGCCGTGCATTGCCTAGCCCTGCGTTGCCGTGCCTTAGCCTTGTTACCCCTTGCCGTGTCGTTCCTTCCGTTACCCTTGCCTTCCCTTGCTTTCCCTTGCCTTCCTTGCGTTCCGTTACTCTTTGCTTGCTTTCCGTGCATTGCCTAGCCTTGCGTTGTCATCCCTTAGCCTTGCATCGCCTGACAGTGCTTTCCCATGAGTTACCTTTTCCTTGCCTTTCCGTGCATTGCCTAGCCGTGCGTTGTCGTGCCTTAGCCTTGTTTCCCCTTGCCGTGCCGTTTCTTCCGTTACACTTGCCTTTCCTTCCTTTCCCTTGCCTTCCTTACCTTCCGTTACTCTTTGCTTGCCTTCCGTGCATTGCCTAGCCTTGCGTTGTCGTGCCTTAGCCTTGCCTCGCCTGACCGTGCTTTCAAATGCGTTACCCTTTCCTTGCCTTGCCCTTCATTGCCTAGCGTTCGGTGTCGTGCCTTAGACTTGTTTCCCCTTGCCGTGCCGTTCCTTCCGTTACCCTGGCCTTTCCTTCCTTTTCCTTGCCTTGCTTACCTTCCGTTAGTCTTTGCTTGCCTTCCCTGAATTTCCTAGCCTTGCGTTGTCGTGCCTTAGCCTTATCTCGCCTGACGTTGCCTTCCTTTGCTTTAAGCTTTCCTTGCATTGTCGTGCATCGCCTAGCCTTGCGTTTTCGTGCATTAGCCTTGCCTAGCCTCACCGTGCCTTGCCTTGCTTTACCCTTTCCTTGCCTTGCCGTGCATTTCCTAGCCGTGTGTTGTCGTGCCTTAGCCTTGTTACCCCTTGCCGTGCCGTTCCTTCCGTTACCCTTGCCTTCCCTTGCTTTCCCTTTCCTTCCTTGCATTCCGTTACTCCTTGCTTGCTTACCGTGCATTGCCTAGCCTTGCGTCGGCTTTCCTTAGCCTTGCCTCCCCTGACCGTTCTTTCCCATGCGTTACCCTTTCCTTCCCTTGCCGTTCATTGCCTAGCCTTGCGTTGTCGTGCCTTAGCCTTATCTCTTCTGACCGTGCCTTCCTTTGCTTTAAGCTTTACTTGCATTGTCGTGCATTGCCTAGCCTTGCGTTGTCGTGCCTTAGCCTTGTTACCCCTTGCCGTGCCGTTCCTTCCGTTACACTTGCCTTTCGTTGCTTTCCCTTGCCTTGCTTACCTTCCGTTACTCTTTGCTTGCCATCCCTGAATTTCCTAGCCTTGCGTTGTCGTGCCTTAGCCTTATCTCGCCTGACCTTGCCTTCCTTTGCTTTAAGCTTTCCTTGCATTGTCGTGCATCGCCTAGCCTTGCGTTTTCGTGCATTAGCCTTGCCTAGCCTCACCGTGCCTTTCCTTGCGTTACCCTTTGCTTGCCTTGCCGTGCATTGCCTAGCCGTGCGTTGTCGTGCCTTAGCCTTGTTTCCCCTTGCCGTGCCGTTCCTTCCGTTACACTTGCCTTTCTTTGCTTTCCCTTTCCTTCCTTACCTTCCGTTTCTCTTTGCTTGCCTTCCGTGCATTGCCTAGCCTTGGGTTGTCGTGCCTTAGCCTTGCCTCGCCTGACCGTGCTTTCCCATGCGTTACCCTTTCCTTGCCTTGCCGTGCATTGCCTAGCGTGCGTTGTCGTGCCTTAGCATTGTTTCCCCTTGCCGTGCCGTTCCTTCCGTTACACTTGCCTTTCCTTGCTTTCCCTTGCCTTCCTTACCTTCCGTTACTCTTTGCTTGCCTTCCCTGCATTGCCTAGCCTTGCGTTGTCGTGCCTTAGCCTTATCTCGCCTGACCGTGCCTTCCTTTGCTTTAAGCTTTCCTTGCATTGTCGTGCATTGCCTAGCCTTGCGTTGTCGTGCATTAGCCTTGCCTAGCCTCACCGTGCCTTGCCTTGCGTTACCCTTTCCTTGCCTTGCCGTGCATTTCCTAGCCGTGTGTTGTCGTGCCTTAGCCTTGTTTCCCCTTGCCGTTGCGTGCCTTTTGTTACACTTGCCTTGCCTGGCTTTGCCTTGCCTTCCTTTCCTTCCGTTACTCTTTGCTTGCCTTGCCGTGCATTGCCTAGCCCTGCGTTGTCGTGCCTTAGCCTTGTTACCCCTTGACGTGCCGTTAGTTCCGTTACCCTTGCCTTCCCTTGCTTTCCCTTGCCTTCCTTGGGTTCCGTTACTCTTTGCTTGCTTTCCGTGCATTGCCTAGCCTTGCGTTGTCATGCCTTAGCCTTGCCTCGCTTGACCGTGCTTTCCCATGCGTTACCCTTTCCTTGCCTTGCCGTGCATTGCCTAGCGAGCGTTGTCGTGCCTTAGCCTTGTTTCCCCTTGCCGTGCCGTTGCTTCCGTTACACTTGCCTTTCTTTGCTTTCCCTTGCCTTCCTTACTTCCGTTACTCTTTGCTTGCCTTCCGTGCATTGCCAAGCCTTGCGTTGTCGTGCCTTAGCCTTGCCTCCCCTGACCGTTCTTTCCCATGCGTTACCCTTTCCTTGCCTTGCCGTGCATTGCCTAGCGTGCGTTGTCGTGCCTTAGCCTTGTTTCCCCTTGCCGTGCCGTTCCTTCCGTTACACTTGCCTTTCTTTGCTTTCCCTTGCCTTCCTTACCTTCCGTTACTCTTTGCTTCCCTTCCCTGCATTGCCTAGCCTTGCGTTGTCGTGCCTTAGCCTTATCTCGCCTGACCGTGCCTTCCTTTGCTTTAAGCTTTCCTTGCATTGTCGTGCATTGCCTAGCCTTGCGTTGTCGTGAATTAGCCTTGCCTAGCCTCACCGTGCCTTGCCTTGCGTTACCCTTTCCTTGCCTTGCCGTGCATTGCCTAGCCGTGCGTTGTCGTGCCTTAGCCTTGTTACCCCTTGCCGTGTCGTTCCTTCCGTTACCCTTGCCTTCCCTTGCTTTCCCTTGCCTTCCTTGCGTTCCGTTACTCTTTGCTTGCTTTCCGTGCATTGCCTAGCCTTGCGTTGTCATGCCTTAGCCTTGCATCGCCTGACAGTGCTTTCCCATGAGTTACCTTTTCCTTGCCTTTCCGTGCATTGCCTAGCCGTGCGTTGTCGTGCCTTAGCCTTGTTTCCCCTTGCCGTGCCGTTTCTTCCGTTACACTTGCCTTTCCTTCCTTTCCCTTGCCTTCCTTACCTTCCGTTACTCTTTGCTTGCCTTCCGTGCATTGCCTAGCCTTGCGTTGTCGTGCCTTAGCCTTGCCTCGCCTGACCGTGCTTTCAAATGCGTTACCCTTTCCTTGCCTTGCCCTTCATTGCCTAGCGTTCGGTGTCGTGCCTTAGACTTGTTTCCCCTTGCCGTGCCGTTCCTTCCGTTACCCTGGCCTTTCCTTCCTTTTCCTTGCCTTGCTTACCTTCCGTTAGTCTTTGCTTGCCTTCCCTGAATTTCCTAGCCTTGCGTTGTCGTGCCTTAGCCTTATCTCGCCTGACGTTGCCTTCCTTTGCTTTAAGCTTTCCTTGCATTGTCGTGCATCGCCTAGCCTTGCGTTTTCGTGCATTAGCCTTGCCTAGCCTCACCGTGCCTTGCCTTGCGTTACCCTTTCCTTGCCTTGCCGTGCATTTCCTAGCCGTGTGTTGTCGTGCCTTAGCCTTGTTACCCCTTGCCGTGCCGTTCCTTCCGTTACCCTTGCCTTCCCTTGCTTTCCCTTTCCTTCCTTGCATTCCGTTACTCCTTGCTTGCTTACCGTGCATTGCCTAGCCTTGCGTTGGCTTTCCTTAGCCTTGCCTCCCCTGACCGTTCTTTCCCATGCGTTACCCTTTCCTTCCCTTGCCGTGCATTGCCTAGCCTTGCGTTGTCGTGCCTTAGCCTTATCTCTTCTGACCGTGCCTTCCTTTGCTTTAAGCTTTACTTGCATTGTCGTGCATTGCCTAGCCTTGTGTTGTCGTGCCTTAGCCTTGTTACCCCTTGCCGTGCCGTTCCTTCCGTTACACTTGCCTTTCTTTGCTTTCCCTTGCCTTGCTTACCTTCCGTTACTCTTTGCTTGCCATCCCTGAATTTCCTAGCCTTGCGTTGTCGTGCCTTAGCCTTATCTCGCCTGACCTTGCCTTCCTTTGCTTTAAGCTTTCCTTGCATTGTCGTGCATCGCCTAGCCTTGCGTTTTCGTGCATTAGCCTTGCCTAGCCTCACCGTGCCTTTCCTTGCGTTACCCTTTGCTTGCCTTGCCGTGCATTGCCTAGCCGTGCGTTGTCGTGCCTTAGCCTTGTTTCCCCTTGCCGTGCCGTTCCTTCCGTTACACTTGCCTTTCTTTGCTTTCCCTTTCCTTCCTTACCTTCCGTTTCTCTTTGCTTGCCTTCCGTGCATTGCCTAGCCTTGGGTTGTCGTGCCTTAGCCTTGCCTCGCCTGACCGTGCTTTCCCATGCGTTACCCTTTCCTTGCCTTGCCGTGCATTGCCTAGCGTGCGTTGTCGTGCCTTAGCATTGTTTCCCCTTGCCGTGCCGTTCCTTCCGTTACACTTGCCTTTCCTTGCTTTCCCTTGCCTTCCTTACCTTCCGTTACTCTTTGCTTGCCTTCCCTGCATTGCCTAGCCTTGCGTTGTCGTGCCTTAGCCTTATCTCGCCTGACCGTGCCTTCCTTTGCTTTAAGCTTTCCTTGCATTGTCGTGCATTGCCTAGCCTTGCGTTGTCGTGCATTAGCCTTGCCTAGCCTCACCGTGCCTTGCCTTTCGTTACCCTTTCCTTGCCTTGCCGTGCATTTCCTAGCCGTGTGTTGTCGTGCCTTAGCCTTGTTTCCCCTTGCCGTTGCGTGCCTTTTGTTACACTTGCCTTGCCTGGCTTTGCCTTGCCTTCCTTTCCTTCCGTTACTCTTTGCTTGCCTTGCCGTGCATTGCCTAGCCCTGCGTTGTCGTGCCTTAGCCTTGTTACCCCTTGACGTGCCGTTAGTTCCGTTACCCTTGCCTTCCCTTGCTTTCCCTTGCCTTCCTTGCCTTCCGTTACTCTTTGCTTGCTTTCCGTGCGTTGCCTAGCCTTGCGTTGTCATGCCTTAGCCTTGCCTCGCCTGACCGTGCTTTCCCATGCGTTACCCTTTCCTTGCCTTGCCGTGCATTGCCTAGCGTGTGTTGTCGTGCCTTAGCCTTGTTTCCCCTTGCCGTGCCGTTCCTTCCGTTACCATTGCCTTTCCTTGCTTTCCTTTGCCTTCCTTACCTTCCGTTACTCTTTGCTTGCCTTCCGTGCATTGCCTAGCCTTGCGTAGTCGTGCCTTAGCCTTATCTCTTCTGACCGTGCCTTCCTTTGCTTTAAGCTTTACTTGCATTGTCGTGCATTGCCTAGCCTTGCGTTGTCGTGCATTAGCCTTGCCTAGCCTCACCGTGCCTTGCCTTGCTTTACCCTTTCCTTGCCTTGCCGTGCATTTCCTAGCCGTGTGTTGTCGTGCCTTAGTCTTGTTTCCCCTTGCCGTTGCGTGCCTTTTGTTACACTTGCCGTGCCTGGCTTTGCCTTGCCTTCCGTTCCTTCCGTTACTCTTTCCTTAGCTTGCCGTGCATTGCCTAGCCCTGCGTTGTCGTGCCTTAGCCTTCTTACCCCTTGCCGTGCCGTTCCTTCCGTTACCCTTGCCTTCCCTTGCTTTCCCTTGCCTTCCTTGCGTTCCTTACACTTTGCTTGCTTTCCGTGCATTGCCTAGCCTTGCGTTGTCATGCCTTAGGCTTGCCTCCCCTGACCGTTCTTTCCCATGCGTTACCCTTTCGTTGCCTTGCCGTGCATTGCCTAGCCCTGCGTTGTCGTGCCTTAGACTTGTTTCCCCTTTCCGTGCCGTTCCTTCCGTTACCATTGCCTTTCCTTGCTTTCCTTTGCCTTCCTTACCTTCCGTTACTCTTTCCTTGCCTTCCGTGCATTGCCTAGCCTTGCGTTGTCGTGCCTTAGCCTTATCTCTTCTAACCGTGCCTTCCTTTGCTTTAAGCTTTCCTTGCATTGTCGTGCATTGCCTAGCCTTGCGTTGTCGTGCATTAGCCTTGCCTAGCCTCACCGTGCCTTGCCTTGCTTTACCCTTTCCTTGCCTTGCCGTGCATTTCCTAGCCGTGTGTTGCCGTGCCTTAGCCTTGTTTCCCCTTGCCGTTGCGTGCCTTTTGTTACACTTGCCGTGCCTGGCTTTGCCTTGCCTTCCGTTCCTTCCGTTACTCTTTGCTTGCCTTGCCGTGCATTGCCTAGCCTTGCATTGTCGTGCCTTATCCTTGCCTTACCTGACCGTGCCTTCCCCTGCGTTACCCTTTCCTTGCCTTGCCGTGCATTGCCTAGCCCTGGGTTGTCGTGCCTTAGCCTTGTTACCCCTTGCCGTGCCGTTCCTTCCGTTACCCTTGCCTTCCCTTGCTTTCCCTTGCCTTCCTTGCGTTCCGTTACTCTTTGCTTGCTTTCCGTGCATTGCCTAGCCTTGCGTTGTCATGCCTTAGGCTTGCCTCGCCTGACCGTGCTTTCCCATGCGTTACCCTTTCCTTGCCTTGCCGTGCATTGCCTAGCGTGCGTTGTCGTGCCTTAGCCTTGTTTCCCCTTGCCGTGCCGTTCCTTCCGTTACACTTGCCTTTCTTTGCTTTCCCTTGCCTTCCTTACTTCCGTTACTCTTTTCTTGCCTTCCGAGCATTGCCAAGCCTTGCGTTGTCGTGCCTTAGCCTTGCCTCCCCTGACCGTTCTTTCCCATGCGTTACCCTTTCCTTCGCTTGCCGTGCATTGCCTAGCGTGTGTTGTCGTGCCTTAGACTTGTTTCCCCTTGCCGTGCCGTTCCTTCCGTTTCCATTGCCTTTCCTTGCTTTCCTTTGCCTTCCTTACCTTCCGTTACTCTTTGCTTGCCTTCCGTGCATTGCCTAGCCTTGCGTTGTCGTGCCTTAGCCTTATCTCTTCTGACCGTGCCTTCCTTTGCTTTAAGCTTTACTTGCATTGTCGTGCATTGCCTAGCCTTGCGTTGTCGTGCATTAGCCTTGCCTAGCCTCACAGTGCCTTGCCTTGCGTTACCCTTTCCTTGCCTTGCCGTGCATTTCCTAGCCGTGTGTTGCCGTGCCTTAGCCTTGTTTCCCCTTGCCGTTGCGTGCCTTGTGTTACACTTGCCGTGCCTGGCTTTGCCTTGCCTTCCATTCCTTCCGTTACTCTTTCCTTGCCTTGCCGTGCATTGCCTAGCCTTGCATTGTCGTGCCTTATCCTTGCCTCACCTGACCGTGCCTTCCCCTGCGTTACCCTTTCCTTGCCTTGCCGTGCATTGCCTAGCGTGCGTTGTCGTGCCTTAGCCTTGTTTCCCCTTGCCGTGCCGTTCCTTCCGTTACACTTGACTTTCCTTGCTTTCCCTTGCCTTCCTTACCTTCCGTTACTCTTTGCTTGCCTTCCCTGCATTGCCTAGCCTTGCGTTGTCGTGCCTTAGCCTTATCTCGCCTGACCGTGCCTTCCTTTGCTTTAAGCTTTCCTTGCATTGTCGTGCATTGCCTAGCCTTGCGTTGTCGTGCATTAGCCTTGCCTAGCCTCACCGTGCCTTGCCTTGCGTTACCCTTTCCTTGCCTTGCCGTGCATTTCGTAGCCGTGTGTTGTCGTGCCTTAGCCTTGTTTCCCCTTGCCGTTGCGTGCCTTTTGTTACACTTGCCTTGCCTGGCTTTGCCTTGCCTTCCTTTCCTTCCGTTACTCTTGCCTTGCCTTCCCGTGCATTGCCTAGCCTTGCATTGTCGTGCCTTATCCTTGCCTCACCTGACCGTGCCTTCCCCTGCGTTACCCTTTCCTTGCCTTGCCGTGCATTGCCTAGCCCTGCGTTGTCGTGCCTTAGCCTTGTTACCCCTTGCCGTGCCGTTCCTTCCGTTACCCTTGCCTTCCCTTGCTTTCCCTTGCCTTCCTTGCTTTCCGTTACTCTTTGCTTGCTTTCCGTGCATTGCCTAGCCTTGCGTTGTCATGCCTTAGGCTTGCCTCGCCTGACCGTGCTTTCCCATGCGTTACCCTTTCCTTGCCTTGCCGTGCATTGCCTAGCGTGCGTTGTCGTGCCTTAGCCTTTTTTCCCCTTGCCGTGCCGTTCCTTCCGTTACACTTGCCTTTCTTTGCTTTCCCTTGCCTTCCTTACCTTCCGTTACTCTTTGCTTGCCTTCCGTGCATTGCCTAGCCTTGCGTTGTCGTGCCTTAGCCTTGCCTCGCCTGAACGTGCTTTCCCATGCGTTACCCTTTCCTTGCCTTGCCGTGCATTGCCCAGCCTGCGTTGCCGTGCCTTAGCCTTGTTTCCCCTTGCCGTGCAGTTCCTTCCGTTACCCTTGCCTTTCCTTGCTTTTCCTTGCCTTGTTTACCTTCCGTTAATCTTTGCTTCCCTTCCCTGCATTGCCTAGCCTTGCGTTGTCGTGCCTTAGCCTTATCTCGCCTGACCGTGCCTTCCTTTGCTTTAAGCTTTCCTTGCATTGTCGTGCATTGCCTAGCCTTGCGTTGTCGTGCATTATCCTTGCCTAGCCTCACCGTGCCTTGCCTTGCGTTACCCTTTCCTTGCCTTGCCGTGCATTGCCTAGCCTTGCGGTGTCGTGCCTTAGCCTTGTTTCCCCTTGCCGTGGCGTGCCTTTTGTTACACTTGCCTTTCCTGGCTTTGACTTGCCTTCCTTTCCTTCCGTTACTCTTTCCTTGCCTTGCCGTGCATTGCCTAGCCTTGCATTGTCGTGCCTTATCCTTGCCTCACCTGACCGTGCCTTTCCCTGCGTTACCCTTTCCTTGCCTTGCCGTGCATTGCCTAGCCCTGCGTTGCCGTGCCTTAGCCTTCTTACCCCTTGCCGTGCCGTTCCTTTCGTTACCCTTGCCTTCCCTTGCTTTCCCTTGCCTTCCTTGCGTTCCGTTACTCTTTGCTTGCTTTCCGTGCATTGCCTAGCCTTGCGTTGTCATGCCTTAGCCTTGCATCGCCTGACCGTGGTTTCCCATGCGTTACCCTTTCCTTGCCTTTCCGTGCATTGCCTAGCCGTGCGTTGTCGTGCCTTAGCCTTGTTTCCCCTTGCCGTGCTGTTCCTTCCGTTACACTTGCCTTTCCTTCCTTTCCCTTGCCTTCCTTACCTTCCGTTACTCTTTGCTTGCCTTCCGTGCATTGCCTAGCCTTGCGTTGTCGTGGCTTAGCGTTGCCTCGCCTGACCGTGCTTTCAAATGCGTTACCCTTTCCTTGCCTTGCCGTTCATTGCCTAGCGTTCGGTGTCGTGCCTTAGACTTGTTTCCCCTTGCCGTGCCGTTCCTTCCGTTACCCTGGCCTTTCCTTCCTTTTCCTTGCCTTGCTTACCTTCCGTTACTCTTTGCTTGCCTTCCGTGAATTTCCTAGCCTTGCGTTGTCGTGCCTTAGCCTTATCTCGCCTGACATTGCCTTCCTTTGCTTCAAGCGTTCCTTGCATTGTCGTGCATCGCCTAGCCTTGCGTTTTCGTGCATTAGCCTTGCCTAGCCTCACCGTGCCTTTCCTTGCGTTACCCTTTGCTTGCCTTGCCGTGCATTGCCTAGCCGTGCGTTGTCGTGCCTTAGCCTTGTTTCCCCTTGCCGTGCCGTTCCTTCGGTTACACTTGCCTTTCTTTGCTTTCCCTTTCCTTCCTTACCTTCCGTTTCTCTTTGCTTGCCTTCCGTGCATTGCCTAGCCTTGGGTTGTCGTGCCTTAGCCTTGCCTCGCCTGACCGTGCTTTCCCATGCGTTACCCTTTCCTTGCCTTGCCGTGTATTGCCTAGCGTGCGTTGTCGTGCCTTAGCATTGTTTCCCCTTGCTGTGCCGGTCGTTCCGTTACACTTGCCTTTCCTTGCTTTCCCTTGCCTTCCTTACCTTCCGTTACTCTTTGCTTGCCTTCCGTGCATTGCCTAGCCTTGCGTTGTCGTGCCTTAGCCTTATCTCGCCTGACCGTGCCTTCCTTTGCTTTAAGCTTTCCTTGCATTGTCGTGCATTGCCTAGCCTTGCGTTGTCGTGCATTAGCCTTGCCTAGCCTCACCGTGCCTTGCCTTGCGTTACCCTTTCCTTGCCTTGCCGTGCATTGCCTAGCCGTGCGTTGTCGTGCCTTAGCCTTGTTTCCCCTTGCCGTTGCGTGCCTTTTGTTACACTTGCCGTGCCTGGCTTTGCCTTGCCTTCCGTTCCTTCCGTTACTCTTTCCTTAGCTTGCCGTGCATTGCCTAGCCCTGCGTTGTCGTGCCTTAGCCTTCTTACCCCTTGCCGTGCCGTTCCTTCCGTTACCCTTGCCTTCCCTTGCTTTCCCTTGCCTTCCTTGCGTTCCTTACACTTTGCTTGCTTTCCGTGCATTGCCTAGCCTTGCGTTGTCATGCCTTAGGCTTGCCTCCCCTGACCGTTCTTTCCCATGCGTTACCCTTTCGTTCCCTTGCCGTGCATTGCCTAGCGTGCGTTGTCGTGCCTTAGACTTGTTTCCCCTTTCCGTGCCGTTCCTTCCGTTACCATTGCCTTTCCTTGCTTTCCTTTGCCTTCCTTACCTTCCGTTACTCTTTGCTTGCCTTCCGTGCATTGCCTAGCCTTGCGTTGTCGTGCCTTAGCCTTATCTCTTCTAACCGTGCCTTCCTTTGCTTTAAGCTTTCCTTGCATTGTCGTGCATTGCCTAGCCTTGCGTTGTCGTGCATTAGCCTTGCCTAGCCTCACCGTGCCTTGCCTTGCGTTACCCTTTCCTTGCCTTGCCGTGCATTTCCTAGCCGTGTGTTGTCGTGCCTTAGCCTTGTTTCCCCTTGCCGTTGCGTGCCTTTTGTTACACTTGCCGTGCCTGGCTTTGCCTTGCCTTCCGTTCCTTCCGTTACTCTTTCCTTGCCTTGCCGTGCATTGCCTAGCCCTGCGTTGTCGTGCCTTATCCTTGCCTTACCTGACCGTGCCTTCCCCTGCGTTACCCTTTCCTTGCCTTGCCGTGCATTGCCTAGCCCTGCGTTGTCGTGCCTTAGCCTTCTTACCCCTTGCCGTGCCGTTCCTTCCGTTACCCTTGCCTTCCCTTGCTTTCCCTTGCCTTCCTTGCGTTCCGTTAGTCTTTGCTTGCTTTCCGTGCATTGCCTAGCCTTGCGTTGTCATGCCTTAGGCTTGCCTCGCCTGACCGTGCTTTCCCATGCGTTACCCTTTCCTTGCCTTGCCGTGCATTGCCTAGCGTGCGTTGTCGTGCCTTAGCCTTGTTTCCCCTTGCCGTGCCGTTCCTTCCGTTACACTTGCCTTTCTTTGCTTTCCCTTGCCTTCCTTACTTCCGTTACTCTTTTCTTGCCTTCCGAGCATTGCCAAGCCTTGCGTTGTCGTGCCTTAGCCTTGCCTCCCCTGACCGTTCTTTCCCATGCGTTACCCTTTCCTTCGCTTGCCGTGCATTGCCTAGCGTGTGTTGTCGTGCCTTAGACTTGTTTCCCCTTGCCGTGCCGTTCCTTCCGTTTCCATTGCCTTTCCTTGCTTTCCTTTGCCTTCCTTACCTTCCGTTACTCTTTGCTTGCCTTCCGTGCATTGCCTAGCCTTGCGTTGTCGTGCCTTAGCCTTATCTCTTCTGACCGTGCCTTCCTTTGCTTTAAGCTTTACTTGCATTGTCGTGCATTGCCTAGCCTTGCGTTGTCGTGCATTAGCCTTGCCTAGCCTCACCGTGCCTTGCCTTGCGTTACCCTTTCCTTGCCTTGCCGTGCATTTCCTAGCCGTGTGTTGCCGTGCCTTAGCCTTGTTTCCCCTTGCCGTTGCGTGCCTTGTGTTACACTTGCCGTGCCTGGCTTTGCCTTGCCTTCCATTCCTTCCGTTACTCTTTCCTTGCCTTGCCGTGCATTGCCTAGCCTTGCATTGTCGTGCCTTATCCTTGCCTCACCTGACCGTGCCTTCCCCTGCGTTACCCTTTCCTTGCCTTGCCGTGCATTGCCTAGCGTGCGTTGTCGTGCCTTAGCCTTGTTTCCCCTTGCCGTGCCGTTCCTTCCGTTACACTTGACTTTCCTTGCTTTCCCTTGCCTTCCTTACCTTCCGTTACTCTTTGCTTGCCTTCCCTGCATTGCCTAGCCTTGCGTTGTCGTGCCTTAGCCTTATCTCGCCTGACCGTGCCTTCCTTTGCTTTAAGCTTTCCTTGCATTGTCGTGCATTGCCTAGCCTTGCGTTGTCGTGCATTAGCCTTGCCTAGCCTCACCGTGCCTTGCCTTGCGTTACCCTTTCCTTGCCTTGCCGTGCATTTCGTAGCCGTGTGTTGTCGTGCCTTAGCCTTGTTTCCCCTTGCCGTTGCGTGCCTTTTGTTACACTTGCCTTGCCTGGCTTTGCCTTGCCTTCCTTTCCTTCCGTTACTCTTGCCTTGCCTTCCCGTGCATTGCCTAGCCTTGCATTGTCGTGCCTTATCCTTGCCTCACCTGACCGTGCCTTCCCCTGCGTTACCCTTTCCTTGCCTTGCCGTGCATTGCCTAGCCCTGCGTTGTCGTGCCTTAGCCTTGTTACCCCTTGCCGTGCCGTTCCTTCCGTTACCCTTGCCTTCCCTTGCTTTCCCTTGCCTTCCTTGCTTTCCGTTACTCTTTGCTTGCTTTCCGTGCATTGCCTAGCCTTGCGTTGTCATGCCTTAGGCTTGCCTCGCCTGACCGTGCTTTCCCATGCGTTACCCTTTCCTTGCCTTGCCGTGCATTGCCTAGCGTGCGTTGTCGTGCCTTAGCCTTTTTTCCCCTTGCCGTGCCGTTCCTTCCGTTACACTTGCCTTTCTTTGCTTTCCCTTGCCTTCCTTACCTTCCGTTACTCTTTGCTTGCCTTCCGTGCATTGCCTAGCCTTGCGTTGTCGTGCCTTAGCCTTGCCTCGCCTGAACGTGCTTTCCCATGCGTTACCCTTTCCTTGCCTTGCCGTGCATTGCCCAGCCTGCGTTGCCGTGCCTTAGCCTTGTTTCCCCTTGCCGTGCAGTTCCTTCCGTTACCCTTGCCTTTCCTTGCTTTTCCTTGCCTTGTTTACCTTCCGTTAATCTTTGCTTCCCTTCCCTGCATTGCCTAGCCTTGCGTTGTCGTGCCTTAGCCTTATCTCGCCTGACCGTGCCTTCCTTTGCTTTAAGCTTTCCTTGCATTGTCGTGCATTGCCTAGCCTTGCGTTGTCGTGCATTATCCTTGCCTAGCCTCACCGTGCCTTGCCTTGCGTTACCCTTTCCTTGCCTTGCCGTGCATTGCCTAGCCTTGCGGTGTCGTGCCTTAGCCTTGTTTCCCCTTGCCGTGGCGTGCCTTTTGTTACACTTGCCTTTCCTGGCTTTGACTTGCCTTCCTTTCCTTCCGTTACTCTTTCCTTGCCTTGCCGTGCATTGCCTAGCCTTGCATTGTCGTGCCTTATCCTTGCCTCACCTGACCGTGCCTTTCCCTGCGTTACCCTTTCCTTGCCTTGCCGTGCATTGCCTAGCCCTGCGTTGCCGTGCCTTAGCCTTCTTACCCCTTGCCGTGCCGTTCCTTTCGTTACCCTTGCCTTCCCTTGCTTTCCCTTTCCTTCCTTGCATTCCGTTACTCCTTGCTTGCTTTCCGTGCATTGCCTAGCCTTGCGTTGTCGTGGCTTAGCGTTGCCTCGCCTGACCGTGCTTTCAAATGCGTTACCCTTTCCTTGCCTTGCCGTTCATTGCCTAGCGTTCGGTGTCGTGCCTTAGACTTGTTTCCCCTTGCCGTGCCGTTCCTTCCGTTACCCTGGCCTTTCCTTCCTTTTCCTTGCCTTGCTTACCTTCCGTTACTCTTTGCTTGCCTTCCGTGAATTTCCTAGCCTTGCGTTGTCGTGCCTTAGCCTTATCTCGCCTGACATTGCCTTCCTTTGCTTCAAGCGTTCCTTGCATTGTCGTGCATCGCCTAGCCTTGCGTTTTCGTGCATTAGCCTTGCCTAGCCTCACCGTGCCTTTCCTTGCGTTACCCTTTGCTTGTCTTGCCGTGCATTGCCTAGCCGTGCGTTGTCGTGCCTTAGCCTTGTTTCCCCTTGCCGTGCCGTTCCTTCGGTTACACTTGCCTTTCTTTGCTTTCCCTTTCCTTCCTTACCTTCCGTTTCTCTTTGCTTGCCTTCCGTGCATTGCCTAGCCTTGGGTTGTCGTGCCTTAGCCTTGCCTCGCCTGACCGTGCTTTCCCATGCGTTACCCTTTCCTTGCCTTGCCGTGTATTGCCTAGCGTGCGTTGTCGTGCCTTAGCATTGTTTCCCCTTGCTGTGCCGGTCGTTCCGTTACACTTGCCTTTCCTTGCTTTCCCTTGCCTTCCTTACCTTCCGTTACTCTTTGCTTGCCTTCCGTGCATTGCCTAGCCTTGCGTTGTCGTGCCTTAGCCTTATCTCGCCTGACCGTGCCTTCCTTTGCTTTAAGCTTTCCATGCATTGTCGTGCATTGCCTAGCCTTGCGTTGTCGTGCATTAGCCTTGCCTAGCCTCACCGTGCCTTGCCTTGCGTTACCCTTTCCTTGCCTTGCCGTGCATTTCCTAGCCGTGTGTTGTCGTGCCTTAGCCTTGTTTCCCCTTGCCGTTGCGTGCCTTTTGTTACACTTGGCTGCCTGGCTTTGCCTTGCCTTCCTTTCCTTCCGTTACTCTTTGCTTGCCTTGCCGTGCATTGCCTAGCCCTGCGTTGTCGTGCCTTAGCCTTGTTACCCCTTGCCGTGCCGTTCCTTCCGTTACCCTTGCCTTCCCTTGCTTTCCCTTGCCTTTCTTACCTTCCGTTACTCTTTGCTTGCCTTCCGTGCATTGCCTAGCCTTGCGTTGTCGTGCCTTAGCCTTATCTCGACTGACCGTGCCTTCCTTTGCTTTAAGCTTTCCTTGCATTGTCGTGCATTGCCTAGCCTTGCGTTGTCGTGCATTAACCTTGCCTAGCCTCACCGTGCCTTGCCTTGCGTTACCCTTTCCTTGCCTTGCCATGCATTTCCTAGCCGTGTGTTGTCGTGCCTTAGCCTTGTTACCCCTTGCCGTGCCGTTCCTTCCGTTACCCTTGCCTTCCCTTGCTTTCCCTTTCCTTCCTTGCATTCCGTTACTCCTTGCTTGCCTTCCGTGCATTGCCAAGCCTTGCGTTCTCGTGCCTTAGCCTTTCCTCCCCTGACCGTTCTTTCCCATGCGTTACCCTTTCCTTCCCTTGCCGTGCATTGCCTAGCGTGCGTTGTCGTGCCTTAGACTTGTTTCCCCTTTCGTGCCGTTCATTCCGTTACCATTGCCTTTCCTTGCTTTCCTTTGCCTTCCTTACCTTCCGTTACTCTTTGCTTGCCTTCCCTGCATTGCCTAGCCTTGCGTTGTCGTGCCTTAGCCTTATCTCTTCTGACCGTGCCTTCCTTTGCTTTAAGCTTTACTTGCATTGTCGTGCATTGCCTAGCCTTGCTTTGTCGTGCATTAGCCTTGCGTAGCCTCACCGTGCCTTGCCTTGCGTTACCCTTTCCTTGCCTTGCCGTGCATTTCCTAGCCGTGTGTTTTCGTGCCTTAGCCTTGTTTCCCCTTGCCGTTGCGTGCCTTTTGTTACACTTGCCTTGCCTGGCTTTGCCTTGCCTTCCGTTCCTTCCGTTACTCTTTCCTTGCCTTGACGTGCATTGCCTAGCCCTGCGTTGTCGTGCCTTAGCCTTGTTACCCCTTGCCGTGCCGTTCCTTCCGTTACCCTTGCCTTCCCTTGCTTTCCCTTGCCTTCCTTGCGTTCCGTTACTCTTTGCTTGCTTTCCGTGCATTGCCTAGCCTTGCGTTGTCATGCCTTAGCCTTGCCTCGCCTGACCGTGCTTTCCCATGCGTTACCCTTTCCTTGCCTTGCCGTGCATTGCCTAGCGTGTGTTGTCGTGCCTTAGCCTTGTTTCCCCTTGCCGTTGCGTGCCTTTTGTTACACTTGCCTTGCCTGGCTTTGCCTTGCCTTCCTTTCCTTCCGTTACTCTTTGCTTGCCTTGCCGTGCATTGCCTAGCCCTGCGTTGTCGTGCCTTAGCCTTGTTTCCCCTTGCCGTGCCGTTCCTTCCGTTACACTTGCCTTTCTTTGCTTTCCCTTGCCTTCCTTACTTCCGTTACTCTTTGCTTGCCTTCCGTGCATTGCCAAGCCTTGCGTTGTCGTGCCTTAGCCTTGCCTCCCCTGACCGTTCTTTCCCATGCGTTACCCTTTCCTTCCCTTGCCGTGCATTGCCTAGCGTGTGTTGTCGTGCCTTAGACTTGTTTCCCCTTGCCGTGCCGTTCCTTCCGTTACCCTTGCCTTTCCTTGCTTTCCCTTGCCTTCCTTACCTTCCGTTACTCTTTGCTTGCCTTCCGTGCATTGCCTAGCCTTGCGTAGTCGTGCCTTAGCCTTATCTCTTCTGACCGTGCCTTCCTTTGCTTTAAGCTTTACTTGCATTGTCGTGCATTGCCTAGCCTTGCGTTGTCGTGCATTAGCCTTGCCTAGCCTCACCGTGCCTTGCCTTGCTTTACCCTTTCCTTGCCTTGCCGTGCATTGCCTAGCCGTGCGTTGTCGTGCCTTAGTCTTGTTTCCCCTTGCCGTTGCGTGCCTTTTGTTACACTTGCCGTGCCTGGCTTTGCCTTGCCTTCCGTTCCTTCCGTTACTCTTTCCTTAGCTTGCCGTGCATTGCCTAGCCCTGCGTTGTCGTGCCTTAGCCTTCTTACCCCTTGCCGTGCCGTTCCTTCCGTTACCCTTGCCTTCCCTTGCTTTCCCTTGCCTTCCTTGCGTTCCTTACACTTTGCTTGCTTTCCGTGCATTGCCTAGCCTTGCGTTGTCATGCCTTAGGCTTGCCTCCCCTGACCGTTCTTTCCCATGCGTTACCCTTTCCTTGCCTTGCCGTGCATTGCCTAGCCGTGCGTTGTCGTGCCTTAGACTTGTTTCCCCTTTCCGTGCCGTTCCTTCCGTTACCATTGCCTTTCCTTGCTTTCCTTTGCCTTCCTTACCTTCCGTTACTCTTTCCTTGCCTTCCGTGCATTGCCTAGCCTTGCGTTGTCGTGCCTTAGCCTTATCTCTTCTAACCGTGCCTTCCTTTGCTTTAAGCTTTCCTTGCATTGTCGTGCATTGCCTAGCCTTGCGTTGTCGTGCATTAGCCTTGCCTAGCCTCACCGTGCCTTGCCTTGCTTTACCCTTTCCTTGCCTTGCCGTGCATTGCCTAGCCGTGCGTTGTCGTGCCTTAGCCTTGTTTCCCCTTGCCGTTGCGTGCCTTTTGTTACACTTGCCGTGCCTGGCTTTGCCTTGCCTTCCGTTCCTTCCGTTACTCTTTGCTTGCCTTGCCGTGCATTGCCTAGCCTTGCGTTGTCGTGCCTTATCCTTGCCTCACCTGACCGTGCCTTCCCCTGCGTTACCCTTTCCTTGCCTTGCCGTGCATTGCCTAGCCCTGGGTTGTCGTGCCTTAGCCTTGTTACCCCTTGCCGTGCCGTTCCTTCCGTTACCCTTGCCTTCCCTTGCTTTCCCTTGCCTTCCTTGCGTTCCGTTACTCTTTGCTTGCTTTCCGTGCATTGCCTAGCCTTGCGTTGTCATGCCTTAGGCTTGCCTCGCCTGACCGTGCTTTCCCATGCGTTACCCTTTCCTTGCCTTGCCGTGCATTGCCTAGCGTGCGTTGTCGTGCCTTAGCCTTGTTTCCCCTTGCCGTGCCGTTCCTTCCGTTACACTTGCCTTTCTTTGCTTTCCCTTGCCTTCCTTACTTCCGTTACTCTTTTCTTGCCTTCCGAGCATTGCCTAGCCTTGCGTTGTCGTGCCTTAGCCTTGCCTCCCCTGACCGTTCTTTCCCATGCGTTACCCTTTCCTTCCCTTGCCGTGCATTGCCTAGCGTGTGTTGTCGTGCCTTAGACTTGTTTCCCCTTGCCGTGCCGTTCCTTCCGTTACCATTGCCTTTCCTTGCTTTCCTTTGCCTTCCTTACCTTCCGTTACTCTTTGCTTGCCTTCCCTGCATTGCCTAGCCTTGCGTTGTCGTGCCTTAGCCTTGTTTCCCCTTGCCGTGCCGTTCCTTCCGTTACCCTTGCCTTTCCTTGCTTTCCCTTGCCTTCCTTGCGTTCCGTTACTCTTTGCTTGCTTTCCGTGCATTGCCTAGCCTTGCGTTGTCATGCCTTAGGCTTGCCTCGCCTGACCGTGCTTTCCCATGCGTTACCCTTTCCTTGCCTTGCCGTGCATTGCCTAGCGTGCGTTGTCGTGCCTTAGCCTTGTTTCCCCTTGCCGTGCCGTTCCTTCCGTTACACTTGCCTTTCTTTGCTTTCCCTTGCCTTCCTTACCTTCCGTTACTCTTTGCTTGCCTTCCGTGCATTGCCAAGCCTTGCGTTGTCGTGCCTTAGCCTTGCCTCCCCTGACCGTTCTTTCCCATGCGTTACCCTTTCCTTCCCTTGCCGTGCATTGCCTAGCGTGCGTTGTCGTGCCTTAGACTTGTTTCCCCTTGCCGTGCCGTTCCTTCCGTTACCATTGCCTTTCCTTGCTTTCCCTTGCCTTCCTTACCTTCCGTTACTCTTTGCTTGCCTTCCCTGCATTGCCTAGCCTTGCGTTGTCGTGCCTTAGCCTTATCTCTTCTGACCGTGCCTTCCTTTGCTTTAAGCTTTACTTGCATTGTCGTGCATTGCCTAGCCTTGCGTTGTCGTGCATTAGCCTTGCCTAGCCTCACCGTGCCTTGCCTTGCGTTACCCTTTCCTTGCCTTGCCGTGCATTTCGTAGCCGTGTGTTGTCGTGCCTTAGCCTTGTTTCCCCTTGCCGTTGCGTGCCTTTTGTTACACTTGCCTTGCCTGGCTTTGCCTTGCCTTCCTTTCCTTCCGTTACTCTTGCCTTGCCTTCCCGTGCATTGCCTAGCCTTGCATTGTCGTGCCTTATCCTTGCCTCACCTGACCGTGCCTTCCCCTGCGTTACCCTTTCCTTGCCTTGCCGTGCATTGCCTAGCCCTGCGTTGTCGTGCCTTAGCCTTGTTACCCCTTGCCGTGCCGTTCCTTCCGTTACCCTTGCCTTCCCTTGCTTTCCCTTGCCTTCCTTGCTTTCCGTTACTCTTTGCTTGCTTTCCGTGCATTGCCTAGCCTTGCGTTGTCATGCCTTAGGCTTGCCTCGCCTGACCGTGCTTTCCCATGCGTTACCCTTTCCTTGCCTTGCCGTGCATTGCCTAGCGTGCGTTGTCGTGCCTTAGCCTTTTTTCCCCTTGCCGTGCCGTTCCTTCCGTTACACTTGCCTTTCTTTGCTTTCCCTTGCCTTCCTTACCTTCCGTTACTCTTTGCTTGCCTTCCGTGCATTGCCTAGCCTTGCGTTGTCGTGCCTTAGCCTTGCCTCGCCTGAACGTGCTTTCCCATGCGTTACCCTTTCCTTGCCTTGCCGTGCATTGCCCAGCCTGCGTTGCCGTGCCTTAGCCTTGTTTCCCCTTGCCGTGCAGTTCCTTCCGTTACCCTTGCCTTTCCTTGCTTTTCCTTGCCTTGTTTACCTTCCGTTAATCTTTGCTTCCCTTCCCTGCATTGCCTAGCCTTGCGTTGTCGTGCCTTAGCCTTATCTCGCCTGACCGTGCCTTCCTTTGCTTTAAGCTTTCCTTGCATTGTCGTGCATTGCCTAGCCTTGCGTTGTCGTGCATTATCCTTGCCTAGCCTCACCGTGCCTTGCCTTGCGTTACCCTTTCCTTGCCTTGCCGTGCATTGCCTAGCCTTGCGGTGTCGTGCCTTAGCCTTGTTTCCCCTTGCCGTGGCGTGCCTTTTGTTACACTTGCCTTTCCTGGCTTTGACTTGCCTTCCTTTCCTTCCGTTACTCTTTCCTTGCCTTGCCGTGCATTGCCTAGCCTTGCATTGTCGTGCCTTATCCTTGCCTCACCTGACCGTGCCTTTCCCTGCGTTACCCTTTCCTTGCCTTGCCGTGCATTGCCTAGCCCTGCGTTGCCGTGCCTTAGCCTTCTTACCCCTTGCCGTGCCGTTCCTTTCGTTACCCTTGCCTTCCCTTGCTTTCCCTTGCCTTCCTTGCGTTCCGTTACTCTTTGCTTGCTTTCCGTGCATTGCCTAGCCTTGCGTTGTCATGCCTTAGCCTTGCATCGCCTGACCGTGGTTTCCCATGCGTTACCCTTTCCTTGCCTTTCCGTGCATTGCCTAGCCGTGCGTTGTCGTGCCTTAGCCTTGTTTCCCCTTGCCGTGCCGTTCCTTCCGTTACACTTGCCTTTCCTTCCTTTCCCTTGCCTTCCTTACCTTCCGTTACTCTTTGCTTGCCTTCCGTGCATTGCCTAGCCTTGCGTTGTCGTGGCTTAGCGTTGCCTCGCCTGACCGTGCTTTCAAATGCGTTACCCTTTCCTTGCCTTGCCGTTCATTGCCTAGCGTTCGGTGTCGTGCCTTAGACTTGTTTCCCCTTGCCGTGCCGTTCCTTCCGTTACCCTGGCCTTTCCTTCCTTTTCCTTGCCTTGCTTACCTTCCGTTACTCTTTGCTTGCCTTCCGTGAATTTCCTAGCCTTGCGTTGTCGTGCCTTAGCCTTATCTCGCCTGACCTTGCCTTCCTTTGCTTCAAGTGTTCCTTGCATTGTCGTGCATCGCCTAGCCTTGCGTTTTCGTGCATTAGCCTTGCCTAGCCTCACCGTGCCTTTCCTTGCGTTACCCTTTGCTTGCCTTGCCGTGCATTGCCTAGCCGTGCGTTGTCGTGCCTTAGCCTTGTTTCCCCTTGCCGTGCCGTTCTTTCGGTTACACTTGCCTTTCTTTGCTTTCCCTTTCCTTCCTTACCTTCCGTTTCTCTTTGCTTGCCTTCCGTGCATTGCCTAGCCTTGGGTTGTCGTGCCTTAGCCTTGCCTCGCCTGACCGTGCTTTCCCATGCGTTACCCTTTCCTTGCCTTGCCGTGCATTGCCTAGCGTGCGTTGTCGTGCCTTAGCATTGTTTCCCCTTGCTGTGCCGTTCGTTCCGTTACACTTGCCTTTCCTTGCTTTCCCTTGCCTTCCTTACCTTCCGTTACTCTTTGCTTGCCTTCCGTGCATTGCCTAGCCTTGCGTTGTCGTGCCTTAGCCTTATCTCGCCTGACCGTGCCTTCCTTTGCTTTAAGCTTTCCATGCATTGTCGTGCATTGCCTAGCCTTGCGTTGTCGTGCATTAGCCTTGCCTAGCCTCACCGTGCCTTGCCTTGCGTTACCCTTTCCTTGCCTTGCCGTGCATTTCCTAGCCGTGTGTTGTCGTGCCTTAGCCTTGTTTCCCCTTGCCGTTGCGTGCCTTTTGTTACACTTGGCTTGCCTGGCTTTGCCTTGCCTTCCTTTCCTTCCGTTACTCTTTGCTTGCCTTGCCGTGCATTGCCTAGCCCTGCGTTGTCGTGCCTTAGCCTTGTTACCCCTTGCCGTGCCGTTCCTTCCGTTACCCTTGCCTTCCCTTGCTTTCCCTTGCCTTTCTTACCTTCCGTTACTCTTTGCTTGCCTTCCGTGCATTGCCTAGCCTTGCGTTGTCGTGCCTTAGCCTTATCTCGACTGACCGTGCCTTCCTTTGCTTTAAGCTTTCCTTGCATTGTCGTGCATTGCCTAGCCTTGCGTTGTCGTGCATTAACCTTGCCTAGCCTCACCGTGCCTTGCCTTGCGTTACCCTTTCCTTGCCTTGCCATGCATTTCCTAGCCGTGTGTTGTCGTGCCTTAGCCTTGTTACCCCTTGCCGTGCCGTTCCTTCCGTTACCCTTGCCTTCCCTTGCTTTCCCTTTCCTTCCTTGCATTCCGTTACTCCTTGCTTGCCTTCCGTGCATTGCCAAGCCTTGCGTTCTCGTGCCTTAGCCTTGCCTCCCCTGACCGTTCTTTCCCATGCGTTACCCTTTCCTTCCCTTGCCGTGCATTGCCTAGCGTGCGTTGTCGTGCCTTAGACTTGTTTCCCCTTTCGTGCCGTTCATTCCGTTACCATTGCCTTTCCTTGCTTTCCTTTGCCTTCCTTACCTTCCGTTACTCTTTGCTTGCCTTCCCTGCATTGCCTAGCCTTGCGTTGTCGTGCCTTAGCCTTATCTCTTCTGACCGTGCCTTCCTTTGCTTTAAGCTTTACTTGCATTGTCGTGCATTGCCTAGCCTTGCTTTGTCGTGCATTAGCCTTGCGTAGCCTCACCGTGCCTTGCCTTGCGTTACCCTTTCCTTGCCTTGCCGTGCATTTCCTAGCCGTGTGTTGTCGTGCCTTAGCCTTGTTTCCCCTTGCCGTTGCGTGCCTTTTGTTACACTTGCCTTGCCTGGCTTTGCCTTGCCTTCCGTTCCTTCCGTTACTCTTTCCTTGCCTTGACGTGCATTGCCTAGCCCTGCGTTGTCGTGCCTTAGCCTTGTTACCCCTTCCCGTGCCGTTCCTTCCGTTACCCTTGCCTTCCCTTGCTTTCCCTTGCCTTCCTTGCGTTCCGTTACTCTTTGCTTGCTTTCCGTGCATTGCCTAGCCTTGCGTTGTCATGCCTTAGGCTTGCCTCGCCTGACCGTGCTTTCCCATGCGTTACCCTTTCCTTGCCTTGCCGTGCATTGCCTAGCGTGCGTTGTCGTGCCTTAGCCTTGTTTCCCCTTGCCGTGCCGTTCCTTCCGTTACACTTGCCTTTCTTTGCTTTCCCTTGCCTTCCTTACCTTCCGTTACTCTTTGCTTGCCTTCCGTGCATTGCCTAGCCTTGCGTTGTCGTGCCTTAGCCTTGCCTCGCCTGAACGTGCTTTCCCATGCGTTACCCTTTCCTTGCCTTGCCGTTCATTGCCTAGCGTTCGGTGTCGTGCCTTAGACTTGTTTCCCCTTGCCGTTGCGTGCCTTTTGTTACACTTGCCTTGCCTGGCTTTGCCTTGCCTTCCTTTCCTTCCGTTACTCTTTGCTTGCCTTGCCGTGCATTGCCTAGCCCTGCGTTGTCGTGCCTTAGCCTTGTTACCCCTTGACGTGCCGTTAGTTCCGTTACCCTTGCCTTCCCTTGCTTTCCCTTGCCTTCCTTGCGTTCCGTTACTCTTTGCTTGCTTTCCGTGCATTGCCTAGCCTTGCGTTGTCATGCCTTAGCCTTGCCTCGCCTGACCGTGCTTTCCCATGCGTTACCCTTTCCTTGCCTTGCCGTGCATTGCCTAGCGAGCGTTGTCGTGCCTTAGCCTTGTTTCCCCTTGCCGTGCCGTTCCTTCCGTTACACTTGCCTTTCTTTGCTTTCCCTTGCCTTCCTTACTTCCGTTACTCTTTGCTTGCCTTCCGAGCATTGCCAAGCCTTGCGTTGTCGTGCCTTAGCCTTGCCTCCCCTGACCGTTCTTTCCCATGCGTTACCCTTTCCTACGCTTGCCGTGCATTGCCTAGCGTGTGTTGTCGTGCCTTAGACTTGTTTCCCCTTGCCGTGCCGTTCCTTCCGTTACCATTGCCTTTCCTTGCTTTCCTTTGCCTTCCTTACCTTCCGTTACTCTTTGCTTGCCTTCCGTGCATTGCCTAGCCTTGCGTTGTCGTGCCTTAGCCTTATCTCTTCTGACCGTGCCTTCCTTTGCTTTAAGCTTTACTTGCATTGTCGTGCATTGCCTAGCCTTGCGTTGTCGTGCATTAGCCTTGCCTAGCCTCACCGTGCCTTGCCTTGCGTTACCGTTTCCTTGCCTTGCCGTGCATTTCCTAGCCGTGTGTTGTCGTGCCTTAGCCTTGTTTCCCCTTGCCGTTGCGTGCCTTTTGTTACACTTGCCGTGCCTGGCTTTGCCTTGCCTTCCGTTCCTTCCGTTACTCTTTCCTTGCCTTGCCGTGCATTGCCTAGCCTTGCATTGTCGTGCCTTATCCTTGCCTTACCTGACCGTGCTTTCCCATGCGTTACCCTTTCCTTGCCTTGCCGTGCATTGCCTAGCCGTGTGTTGTCGTGCCTTAGCCTTGTTACCCCTTGCCGTGCCGTTCCTTCCGTTACCCTTGCCTTCCCTTGCTTTCCCTTGCCTTCCTTGCTTTCCGTTACTCTTTGCTTGCTTTCCGTGCATTGCCTAGCCTTGCGTTGTCGTGCCTTAGCCTTGCCTCGCCTGACCGTGCTTTCCCATGCGTTACCCTTTCCCCTTGCCGTGCCGTTCCTTCCGTTACACTTGCCTTTCTTTGCTTTCCCTTGCCTTCCTTACTTCCGTTACTCTTTGCTTGCCTTCCGTGCATTGCCAAGCCTTGCGTTGTCGTGCCTTAGCCTTGCCTCCCCTGACCGTTCTTTCCCATGCGTTACCCTTTCCTTCGCTTGCCGTGCATTGCCTAGCGTGTGTTGTCGTGCCTTAGACTTGTTTCCCCTTGCCGTGCCGTTCCTTCCGTTTCCATTGCCTTTCCTTGCTTTCCTTTGCCTTCCTTACCTTCCGTTACTCTTTGCTTGCCTTCCGTGCATTGCCTAGCCTTGCGTTGTCGTGCCTTAGCCTTATCTCTTCTGACCGTGCCTTCCTTTGCTTTAAGCTTTACTTGCATTGTCGTGCATTGCCTAGCCTTGCGTTGTCGTGCATTAGCCTTGCCTAGCCTCACAGTGCCTTGCCTTGCGTTACCCTTTCCTTGCCTTGCCGTGCATTGCCTAGCCGTGCGTTGTCGTGCCTTAGCCTTGTTTCCCCTTGCCGTTGCGTGCCTTTTGTTACACTTGCCGTGCCTGGCTTTGCCTTGCCTTCCGTTCCTTCCGTTACTCTTTCCTTGCCTTGCCGTGCATTGCCTAGCCTTGCATTGTCGTGCCTTATCCTTGCCTCACCTGACCGTGCCTTCCCTTGCGTTACCCTTTCCTTGCCTTGCCGTGCATTGCCTAGCCCTGGGTTGTCGTGCCTTAGCCTTCTTACCCCTTGCCGTGCCGTTCCTTCCGTTACCCTTGCCTTCCCTTGCTTTCCCTTGCCTTCCTTGCTTTCCGTTACTCTTTGCTTGCTTTCCGTGCATTGCCTAGCCTTGCGTTGTCATGCCTTAGGCTTGCCTCGCCTGACCGTGCTTTCCCATGCGTTACCCTTTCCTTGCCTTGCCGTGCATTGCCTAGCGTGCGTTGTCGTGCCTTAGCCTTGTTTCCCCTTGCCGTGCCGTTCCTTCCGTTACACTTGCCTTTCTTTGCTTTCCCTTGCCTTCCTTACCTTCCCTTACTCTTTGCTTGCCTTCCGTGCATTGCCTAGCCTTGCGTTGTCGTGCCTTAGCCTTGCCTCGCCTGAACGTGCTTTCCCATGCGTTACCCTTTCCTTGCCTTGCCGTGCATTGCCCAGCCTGCGTTGCCGTGCCTTAGCCTTGTTTCCCCTTGCCGTGCAGTTCCTTCCCTTACCCTTGCCTTTCCTTGCTTTTCCTTGCCTTGCTTACCTTCAGTTAATCTTTGCTTCCCTTCCCTGCATTGCCTAGCCTTGCGTTGTCGTGCCTTAGCCTTATCTCGCCTGACCGTGCCTTCCTTTGCTTTAAGCTTTCCTTGCATTGTCGTGCATTGCCTAGCCTTGCGTTGTCGTGCATTATCCTTGCCTAGCCTCACCGTGCCTTGCCTTGCGTTACCCTTTCCTTGCCTTGCCGTGCATTGCCTAGCCTTGCGGTGTCGTGCCTTAGCCTTGTTTCCCCTTGCCGTGGCGTGCATTTTGTTACACTTGCCTTTCCTGGCTTTGACTTGCCTTCCTTTCCTTCCGTTACTCTTTCCTTGCCTTGCCGTGCATTGCCTAGCCTTGCATTGTCGTGCCTTATCCTTGCCTTACTTGACCGTGCCTTTCCCTGCGTTACCCTTTCCTTGCCTTGCCGTGCATTGGCTAGCCCTGCGTTGCCGTGCCTTAGCCTTCTTACCCCTTGCCGTGCCGTTCCTTCCGTTACCCTTGCCTTCCCTTGCTTTCCCTTGCCTTCCTTGCGTTCCGTTACTCTTTGCTTGCTTTCCGTGCATTGCCTAGCCTTGCGTTGTCGTGCCTTAGCCTTGCATCGCCTGACCGTGCTTTCCCATGCGTTACCCTTTCCTTGCCTTTCCGTGCATTGCCTAGCCGTGCGTTGTCGTGCCTTAGCCTTGTTTCCCCTTGCCGTGCCGTTCCTTCCGTTACACTTGCCTTTCCTTCCTTTCCCTTGCCTTCCTTACCTTCCGTTACTCTTTGCTTGCCTTCCGTGCATTGCCTAGCCTTGCGTTGTCGTGGCTTAGCGTTGCCTCGCCTGACCGTGCTTTCAAATGCGTTACCCTTTCCTTGCCTTCCCGTTCATTGCCTAGCGTTCGGTGTCGTGCCTTAGACTTGTTTCCCCTTGCCGTGCCGTTCCTTCCGTTACCCTGGCCTTTCCTTCCTTTTCCTTGCCTTGCTTACCTTCCGTTACTCTTTGCTTGCCTTCCCTGAATTTCCTAGCCTTGCGTTGTCGTTCCTTAGCCTTATCTCGCCTGACATTGCCTTCCTTTGCTTCAAGCTTTCCTTGCATTGTCGTGCATCGCCTAGCCTTGCGTTTTCGTGCATTAGCCTTGCCTAGCCTCACCGTGCCTTTCCTTGCGTTACCCTTTGCTTGCCTTGCCGTGCATTGCCTAGCCGTGCGTTGTCGTGCCTTAGCCTTGTTACCCCTTGCCGTGCCGTTCCTTTCGTTACCCTTGCCTTCCCTTGCTTTCCCTTTCCTTCCTTGCATTCCGTTACTCCTTGCTTGCTTTCCGTGCATTGCCTAGCCTTGCGTTGTCATGCCTTAGGCTTGCCTCGCCTGACCGTGCTTTCCCATGCGTTACCCTTTCCTTGCCTTGCCGTGCATTGCCTAGCGTGCGTTGTCGTGCCTTAGCATTGTTTCCCCTTGCCGTGCCGTTCCTTCCGTTACACTTGCCTTTCCTTGCTTTCCCTTGCCTTCCTTACCTTCCGTTACTCTTTGCTTGCCTTCCCTGAATTGCCTAGCCTTGCGTTGTCGTGCCTTAGCCTTATCTCGCCTGACCGTGCCTTCCTTTGCTTTAAGCTTTCCTTGCATTGTCGTGCATTGCCTAGCCTTGCGTTGTCGTGCATTAGCCTTGCCTAGCCTCACCGTGCCTTGCCTTGCGTTACCCTTTCCTTGCCTTGCCGTGCATTTCCTAGCCGTGTGTTGTCGTGCCTTAGCCTTGTTTCCCCTTGCCGTTGCGTGCCTTTTGTTACACTTGCCTTTCCTGGCTTTGCCTTGCCTTCCTTTCCTTCCGTTACTCTTTGCTTGCCTTGCCGTGCATTGCCTAGCCCTGCGTTGTCGTGCCTTAGCCTTGTTACCCCTTGACGTGCCGTTAGTTCCGTTACCCTTGCCTTCCCTTGCTTTCCCTTGCCTTCCTTGCGTTCCGTTACTCTTTGCTTGCTTTCCGTGCATTGCCTAGCCTTGCGTTGTCATGCCTTAGCCTTGCCTCGCTTGACCGTGCTTTCCCATGCGTTACCCTTTCCTTGCCTTGCCGTGCATTGCCTAGCGAGCGTTGTCGTGCCTTAGCCTTGTTTCCCCTTGCCGTGCCGTTCCTTCCGTTACCATTGCCTTTCCTTGCTTTCCTTTGCCTTCCTTACCTTCCGTTACTCTTTGCTTGCCTTCCCTACATTGCCTAGCCTTGCGTTGTCGTGCCTTAGCCTTATCTCTTCTGACCGTGCCTTCCTTTGCTTTAAGCTTTACTTGCATTGTCGTGCATTGCCTAGCCTTGCGTTGTCGTGCATTAGCCTTGCCTAGCCTCACCGTGCCTTGCCTTGCGTTACCCTTTCTTGCCTTGCCGTGCATTTCGTAGCCGTGTGTTGTCGTGCCTTAGCCTTGTTTCCCCTTGCCGTTGTGTGCCTTTTGTTACACTTGCCTTGCCTGGCTTTGCCTTGCCTTCCTTTCCTTCCGTTACTCTTTCCTTGCCTTGCCGTGCATTGCCTAGCCTTGCACTGTCGTGCCTTATCCTTGCCTCACCTGACCGTGCCTTCCCCTGCGTTACCCTTTCCTTGCCTTGCCGTGCATTGCCTAGCCCTGCGTTGCCGTGCCTTAGCCTTGTTACCCCTTGCCGTGCCGTTCCTTCCGTTACCCTTGCCTTCCCTTGCTTTCCCTTGCCTTCCTTGCTTTCCGTTACTCTTTGCTTGCTTTCCGTGCATTGCCCAGCCTTGCGTTGTCATGCCTTAGGCTTGCCTCGCCTGACCGTGCTTTCCCATGCGTTACCCTTTCCTTGCCTTGCCGTGCATTGCCTAGCGTGCGTTGTCGTGCCTTAGCCTTGTTTCCCCTTGCCGTGCCGTTCCTTCCGTTACACTTGCCTTTCTTTGCTTTCCCTTGCCTTCCTTACCTTCCGTTACTCTTTGCTTGCCTTCCGTGCATTGCCTAGCCTTGCGTTGTCGTGCCTTAGCCTTGCCTCGCCTGAACGTGCTTTCCCATGCGTTACCCTTTCCTTGCCTTGCCGTGCATTGCCCAGCCTGCGTTGCCGTGCCTTAGCCTTGTTTCCCCTTGCCGTGCAGTTCCTTCCGTTACCCTTGCCTTTCCTTGCTTTTCCTTGCCTTGTTTACCTTCCGTTAATCTTTGCTTCCCTTCCCTGCATTGCCTAGCCTTGCGTTGTCGTGCCTTAGCCTTATCTCGCCTGACCGTGCCTTCCTTTGCTTTAAGCTTTCCTTGCATTGTCGTGCATTGCCTAGCCTTGCGTTGTCGTGCATTATCCTTGCCTAGCCTCACCGTGCCTTGCCTTGCGTTACCCTTTCCTTGCCTTGCCGTGCATTGCCTAGCCATGCGTTGTCGTGCCTTAGCCTTGTTTCCCCTTGCCGTGGCGTGCCTTTTGTTACACTTGCCTTTCCTGGCTTTGACTTGCCTTCCTTTCCTTCCGTTACTCTTTCCTTGCCTTGCCGTGCATTGCCTAGCCTTGCATTGTCGTGCCTTATCCTTGCCTCACCTGACCGTGCCTTTCCCTGCGTTACCCTTTCCTTGCCTTGCCGTGCATTGCCTAGCCCTGCGATGCCGTGCCTTAGCCTTCTTACCCCTTGCCGTGCCGTTCCTTCCGTTACCCTTGCCTTCCCTTGCTTTCCCTTGCCTTCCTTGCGTTCCGTTACTCTTTGCTTGCTTTCCGTGCATTGCCTAGCCTTGCGTTGTCATGCCTTAGCCTTGCATCGCCTGACCGTGGTTTCCCATGCGTTACCCTTTCCTTGCCTTTCCGTGCATTGCCTAGCCGTGCGTTGTCGTGCCTTAGCCTTGTTTCCCCTTGCCGTGCCGTTCCTTCCGTTACACTTGCCTTTCCTTCCTTTCCCTTGCCTTCCTTACCTTCCGTTACTCTTTGCTTGCCTTCCGTGCATTGCCTAGCCTTGCGTTGTCGTGGCTTAGCGTTGCCTCGCCTGACCGTGCTTTCAAATGCGTTACCCTTTCCTTGCCTTGCCGTTCATTGCCTAGCGTTCGGTGTCGTGCCTTAGACTTGTTTCCCCTTGCCGTGCCGTTCCTTCCGTTACCCTGGCCTTTCCTTCCTTTTCCTTGCCTTGCTTACCTTCCGTTACTCTTTGCTTGCCTTCCCTGAATTTCCTAGCCTTGCGTTGTCGTGCCTTAGCCTTATCTCGCCTGACCTTGCCTTCCTTTGCTTCAAGCGTTCCTTGCATTGTCGTGCATCGCCTAGCCTTGCGTTTTCGTGCATTAGCCTTGCCTAGCCTCACCGTGCCTTTCCTTGCGTTACCCTTTGCTTGTCTTGCCGTGCATTGCCTAGCCGTGCGTTCTCGTGCCTTAGCCTTGCCTCCCCTGACCGTTCTTTCCCATGCGTTACCCTTTCCTTCCCTTGCCGTGCATTGCGTAGCGTGCGTTGTCGTGCCTTAGACTTGTTTCCCCTTTCGTGCCGTTCATTCCGTTACCATTGCCTTTCCTTGCTTTCCTTTGCCTTCCTTACCTTCCGTTACTCTTTGCTTGCCTTCCCTGCATTGCCTAGCCTTGCGTTGTCGTGCCTTAGCCTTATCTCTTCTGACCGTGCCTTCCTTTGCTTTAAGCTTTACTTGCATTGTCGTGCATTGCCTAGCCTTGCTTTGTCGTGCATTAGCCTTGCGTAGCCTCACCGTGCCTTGCCTTGCGTTACCCTTTCCTTGCCTTGCCGTGCATTTCCTAGCCGTGTGTTGTCGTGCCTTAGCCTTGTTTCCCCTTGCCGTTGCGTGCCTTTTGTTACACTTGCCTTGCCTGGCTTTGCCTTGCCTTCCGTTCCTTCCGTTACTCTTTCCTTGCCTTGACGTGCATTGCCTAGCCCTGCGTTGTCGTGCCTTAGCCTTGTTACCCCTTCCCGTGCCGTTCCTTCCGTTACCCTTGCCTTCCCTTGCTTTCCCTTGCCTTCCTTGCGTTCCGTTACTCTTTGCTTGCTTTCCGTGCATTGCCTAGCCTTGCGTTGTCATGCCTTAGGCTTGCCTCGCCTGACCGTGCTTTCCCATGCGTTACCCTTTCCTTGCCTTGCCGTGCATTGCCTAGCGTGCGTTGTCATGCCTTAGCCTTGTTTCCCCTTGCCGTGCCGTTCCTTCCGTTACACTTGCCTTTCCTTCCTTTCCCTTACCTTCCTTACCTTCCGTTACTCTTTGCTTGCCTTCCGTGCATTGCGTAGCCTTGCGTTGTCGTGCCTTAGCGTTGCCTCGCCTGACCGTGCTTTCAAATGCGTTACCCTTTCCTTGCCTTGCCGTTCATTGCCTAGCGTTCGGTGTCGTGCCTTAGACTTGTTTCCCCTTGCCGTGCCGTTCCTTCCGTTACCCTGGCCTTTCCTTCCTTTTCCTTGACTTGCTTACCTTCCGTTACTCTTTGCTTGCCTTCCCTGAATTTCCTAGCCTTCCGTTGTCGTGCCTTAGTCTAATCTCGCCTGACCTTGCCTTCCTTTGCTTCAAGCTTTCCTTGCATTGTCGTGCATCGCCTAGCCTTGCGTTTTCGTGCATTAGCCTTGCCTAGCGTCACCGTGCCTTTCCTTGCGTTACCCTTTGCTTGCCTTGCCGTGCATTGCCTAGCCGTGCGTTGTCGTGCCTTAGCCTTGTTTCCCCTTGCCGTGCCGTTCCTTCGGTTACACTTGCCTTTCTTTGCTTTCCCTTTCCTTCCTTACCTTCCGTTTCTCTTTGCTTGCCTTCCGTGCATTGCCTAGCCTTGGGTTGTCGTGCCTTAGCCTTGCCTCGCCTGACCGTGCTTTCCCATGCGTTACCCTTTCCTTGCCTTGCCGTGCATTGCCTAGCGTGCGTTGTCGTGCCTTAGCATTGTTTCCCCTTGCCGTGCCGTTCCTTCCGTTACGCTTGCCTTTCCTTGCTTTCCCTTGCCTTCCTTACCTTCCGTTACTCTTTGCTTGCCTTCCGTGCATTGCCTAGCCTTGCGTTGTCGTGCCTTAGCCTTATCTCGCCTGACCGTGCCTTACTTTGCTTTAAGCTTTCCTTGCATTGTCGTGCATTGCCTAGCCTTGCGTTGTCGTGCATTAACCTTGCCTAGCCTCACCGTGCCTTGCCTTGCGTTACCCTTTCCTTGCCTTGCCGTGCATTTCCTAGCCGTGTGTTGTCGTGCCTTAGCCTTGTTACCCCTTGCCGTGCCGTTCCTTCCGTTACCCTTGCCTTCCCTTGCTTTCCCTTGCCTTCCTTGCTTTCCGTTACTCTTTGCTTGCCTTCCGTGCATTGCCTAGCCTTGCGTTGTCATGCCTTAGGCTTGCCTCGCCTGACCGTGCTTTCCCATGCGTTACCCTTTCCTTGCCTTACCGTGCATTGCCTAGCGTGCGTTGTCGTGCCTTAGCCTTGTTTCCCCTTGCCGTGCCGTTCCTTCCGTTACACTTGCCTTTCTTTGCTTTCCCTTGCCTTCCTTACCTTCCGTTACTCTTTACTTGCCTTCCGTGCATTGCCTAGCCTTGCGTTGTCGTGCCTTAGCCTTGCCTCGCCTGAACGTGCTTTCCCATGCGTTACCCTTTCCTTGCCTTGCCGTGCATTGCCCAGCCTGCGTTGCCGTGCCTTAGCCTTGTTTCCCCTTGCCGTGCAGTTCCTTCCGTTACCCTTGCCTTTCCTTGCTTTTCCTTGCCTTGTTTACCTTCCGTTAATCTTTGCTTCCCTTCCCTGCATTGCCTAGCCTTGCGTTGTCGTGCCTTAGCCTTATCTCGCCTGACCGTGCCTTCCTTTGCTTTAAGCTTTCCTTGCATTGTCGTGCATTGCCTAGCCTTGCGTTGTCGTGCATTATCCTTGCCTAGCCTCACCGTGCCGTGCCTTGCGTTACCCTTTCCTTGCCTTGCCGTGCATTGCCTAGCCTTGCGTTGTCGTGCCTTAGCCTTGTTTCCCCTTGCCGTGGCGTGCCTTTTGTTACACTTGCCTTTCCTGGCTTTGACTTGCCTTCCTTTCCTTCCGTTACTCTTTCCTTGCCTTGCCGTGCATTGCCTAGCCTTGCATTGTCGTGCCTTATCCTTGCCTCACCTGACCGTGCCTTTCCCTGCGTTACCCTTTCCTTGCCTTGCCGTGCATTGCCTAGCCCTGCGTTGCCGTGCCTTAGCCTTCTTACCCCTTGCCGTGCCGTTCCTTCCGTTACCCTTGCCTTCCCTTGCTTTCCCTTGCCTTCCTTGCGTTCCGTTACTCTTTGCTTGCTTTCCGTGCATTGCCTAGCCTTGCGTTGTCATGCCTTAGCCTTGCATCGCCTGACCGTGGTTTCCCATGCGTTACCCTTTCCTTGCCTTTCCGTGCATTGCCTAGCCGTGCGTTGTCGTGCCTTAGCCTTGTTTCCCCTTGCCGTGCCGTTCCTTCCGTTACACTTGCCTTTCCTTCCTTTCCCTTGCCTTCCTTACCTTCCGTTACTCTTTGCTTGCCTTCCGTGCATTGCCTAGCCTTGCGCTGTCGTGGCTTAGCGTTGCCTCGCCTGACCGTGCTTTCAAATGCGTTACCCTTTCCTTGCCTTGCCGTTCATTGCTAGCGTTCGGTGTCGTGCCTTAGACTTGTTTCCCCTTGCCGTGCCGTTCCTTCCGTTACACTTGCCTTTCCTTCCTTTTCCTTGCCTTGCTTACCTTCCGTTACTCTTTGCTTGCCTTCCCTGAATTTCCTAGCCTTGCGTTGTCGTGCCTTAGCCTTATCTCGCCTGACCTTGCCTTCCTTTGCTTCAAGCGTTCCTTGCATTGTCGTGCATCGCCTAGCCTTGCGTTTTCGTGCATTAGCCTTGCCTAGCCTCACCGTGCCTTTCCTTGCGTTACCCTTTGCTTGTCTTGCCGTGCATTGCCTAGCCGTGGGTTGTCGTGCCTTAGCCTTGTTTCCCCTTGCCGTGCCGTTCCTTCGGTTACACTTGCCTTTCTTTGCTTTCCCTTTCCTTCCTTACCTTCCGTTTCTCTTTGCTTGCCTTCCGTGCATTGCCTAGCCTTGGGTTGTCGTGCCTTAGCCTTGCCTCGCCTGACCGTGCTTTCCCATGCGTTACCCTTTCCTTGCCTTGCCGTGCATTGCCTAGCGTGCGTTGTCGTGCCTTAGCATTGTTTCCCCTTGCCGTGCCGTTCCTTCCGTTACACTTGCCTTTCCTTGCTTTCCCTTGCCTTCCTTACCTTCCGTTACTCTTTGCTTGCCTTCCGTGCATTGCCTAGCCTTGCGTTGTCGTGCCTTAGCCTTATCTCGCCTGACCGTGCCTTCCTTTGCTTTAAGCTTTCCTTGCATTTTCGTGCATTGCCTAGCCTTGCGTTGTCGTGCATTAGCCTTGCCTAGCCTCACCGTGCCTTGCCTTGCGTTACCCTTTCCTTGCCTTGCCTTGCATTTCCTAGCCGTGTGTTGTCGTGCCTTAGCCTTGTTTCCCCTTGCCGTTGCGTGCCTTTTGTTACACTTGCCTTGCCTGGCTTTGCCTTGCCTTCCTTTCCTTCCGTTACTCTTTGCTTGCCTTGCCGTGCATTGCCTAGCCCTGCGTTGTCGTGCCTTAGCCTTGTTACCCCTTGCCGTGCCGTTCCTTCCGTTACCCTTGCCTTCCCTTGCTTTCCCTTTCCTTCCTTGCATTCCGTTACTCCTTGCTTGCCTTCCGTGCATTGCCAAGCCTTGCGTTGTCGTGCCTTAGCCTTGCCTCCCCTGACCGTTCTTTCCCATGCGTTACCCTTTCCTTCCCTTGCCGTGCATTGCCTAGCGTGCGTTGTCGTGCCTTAGACTTGTTTCCCCTTGTCGTGCCGTTCCTTCCGTTACCATTGCCTTTCCTTGCTTTCCCTTGCCTTCCTTACCTTCCGTTACTCTTTGCTTGCCTTCCCTGCATTGCCTAGCCTTGCGTTGTCGTGCCTTAGCCTTATCTCTTCTGACCGTGCCTTCCTTTGCTTTAAGCTTTACTTGCATTGTCGTGCATTGCCTAGCCTTGCGTTGTCGTGCATTAGCCTTGCGTAGCCTCACCGTGCCTTGCCTTGCGTTACCCTTTCCTTGCCTTGCCGTGCATTTCCTAGCCGTGTGTTGTCGTGCCTTAGCCTTGTTTCCCCTTGCCGTTGCGTGCCTTTTGTTACACTTGGCTTGCCTGGCTTTGCCTTGCCTTCCTTTCCTTCCGTTACTCTTTGCTTGCCTTGCCGTGCATTGCCTAGCCCTGCGTTGTCGTGCCTTAGCCTTCTTACCCCTTGTCGTGCCGTTCCTTCCGTTACCCTTGCCTTCCCTTGCTTTCCCTTGCCTTCCTTACCTTCCGTTACTCTTTGCTTGCCTTCCGTGCATTGCCTAGCCTTGCGTTGTCGTGCCTTAGCCTTATCTCGACTGACCGTGCCTTCCTTTGCTTTAAGCTTTCCTTGCATTGTCGTGCATTGCCTAGCCTTGCGTTGTCGTGCATTAACCTTGCCTAGCCTCACCGTGCCTTGCCTTGCGTTACCCTTTCCTTGCCTTGCCATGCATTTCCTAGCCGTGTGTTGTCGTGCCTTAGCCTTGTTAACACTTGCCGTGCCGTTCCTTCCGTTACCCTTGCCTTCCCTTGCTTTCCCTTTCCTTCCTTGCATTCCGTTACTCCTTGCTTGCCTTCCGTGCATTGCCAAGCCTTGCGTTCTCGTGCCTTAGCCTTGCCTCCCCTGACCGTTCTTTCCCATGCGTTACCCTTTCCTTCCCTTGCCGTGCATTGCCTAGCGTGCGTTGTCGTGCCTTAGACTTGTTTGCCCTTTCGTGCCGTTCATTCCGTTACCATTGCCTTTCCTTGCTTTCCTTTGCCTTCCTTACCTTCCGTTACTCTTTGCTTGCCTTCCCTGCATTGCCTAGCCTTGCGTTGTCGTGCCTTAGCCTTATCTCTTCTGACCGTGCCTTCCTTTGCTTTAAGCTTTACTTGCATTGTCGTGCATTGCCTAGCCTTGCTTTGTCGTGCATTAGCCTTGCGTAGCCTCACCGTGCCTTGCCTTGCGTTACCCTTTCCTTGCCTTGCCGTGCATTTCCTAGCCGTGTGTTGTCGTGCCTTAGCCTTGTTTCCCCTTGCCGTTGCGTGCCTTTTGTTACACTTGCCTTGCCTGGCTTTGCCTTGCCTTCCGTTCCTTCCGTTACCCTTTCCTTGCCTTGACGTGCATTGCCTAGCCCTGCGTTGTCGTGCCTTAGCCTTGTTACCCCTTGCCGTGCCGTTCCTTCCGTTACCCTTGCCTTCCCTTGCTTTCCCTTGCCTTCCTTGCGTTCCGTTACTCTTTGCTTGCTTTCCGTGCATTGCCTAGCCTTGCGTTGTCATGCCTTAGGCTTGCCTCGCCTGACCGTGCTTTCCCATGCGTTACCCTTTCCTTGCCTTGCCGTGCATTGCCTAGCGTGCGTTGTCATGCCTTAGCCTTGTTTCCCCTTGCCGTGCCGTTCCTTCCGTTACACTTGCCTTTCTTTGCTTTCCCTTACCTTCCTTACCTTCCGTTACTCTTTGCTTGCCTTCCGTGCATTGCCTAGCCTTGCGTTGTCGTGCCTTAGCGTTGCCTCGCCTGACCGTGCTTTCAAATGCGTTACCCTTTCCTTGCCTTGCCGTGCATTGCCTAGCGTTCGGTGTCGTGCCTTAGACTTGTTTCCCCTTGCCGTGCCGTTCCTTCCGTTACCCTGGCCTTTCCTTCCTTTTCCTTGACTTGCTTACCTTCCGTTACTCTTTGCTTGCCTTCCCTGAATTTCCTAGCCTTGCGTTGTCGTGCCTTAGTCTTATCTCGCCTGACCTTGCCTTCCTTTGCTTCAAGCTTTCCTTGCATTGTCGTGCATCGCCTAGCCTTGCGTTTTCGTGCATTAGCCTTGCCTAGCGTCACCGTGCCTTTCCTTGCGTTACCCTTTGCTTTCCTTGCCGTGCATTGCCTAGCCGTGCGGTGTCGTGCCTTAGCCTTGTTTCCCCTTTCCGTGCCGTTCCTTCGGTTACACTTGCCTTTCTTTGCTTTCCCTTTCCTTCCTTACCTTCCGTTTCTCTTTGCTTGCCTTCCGTGCATTGCCTAGCCTTGGGTTGTCGTGCCTTAGCCTTGCCTCGCCTGACCGTGCTTTCCCATGCGTTACCCTTTCCTTGCCTTGCCGTGCATTGCCTAGCGTGCGTTGTCGTGCCTTAGCATTGTTTCCCCTTGCCGTGCCGTTCCTTCCGTTACACTTGCCTTTCCTTGCTTTCCCTTGCCTTCCTTACCTTCCGTTACTCTTTGCTTGCCTTCCGTGCATTGCCTAGCCTTGCGTTGTCGTGCCTTAGCCTTATCTCGCCTGACCGTGCCTTCCTTTGCTTTAAGCTGTCCTTGCATTGTCGTGCATTCCTAGCCTTGCGTTGTCGTGCATTAGCCTTGCCTAGCCTCACCGTGCCTTGCCTTGCGTTACCCTTTCCTTGCCTTGCCGTGCATTTCCTAGCCGTGTGTTGTCGTGCCTTAGCCTTGTTACCCCTTGCCGTGCCGTTCCTTCCGTTACCCTTGCCTTCCCTTGCTTTCCCTTGCCTTCCTTGCTTTCCGTTACTCTTTGCTTGCTTTCCGTGCATTGCCTAGCCTTGCGTTGTCATGCCTTAGGCTTGCCTCGCCTGACCGTGCTTTCCCATGCGTTACCCTTTCCTTGCCTTGCCGTGCATTGCCTAGCGTGCGTTGTCGTGCCTTAGCCTTGTTTCCCCTTGCCGTGCCGTTCCTTCCGTTACACTTGCCTTTCTTTGCTTTCCCTTGCCTTCCTTACCTTCCGTTACTCTTTACTTGCCTTCCGTGCATTGCCTAGCCTTGCGTTGTCGTGCCTTAGCCTTGCCTCGCCTGAACGTGCTTTCCCATGCGTTACCCTTTCCTTGCCTTGCCGTGCATTGCCCAGCCTGCGTTGCCGTGCCTTAGCCTTGTTTCCCCTTGCCGTGCAGTTCCTTCCGTTACCCTTGCCTTTCCTTGCTTTTCCTTGCCTTGTTTACCTTCCGTTAATCTTTGCTTCCCTTCCCTGCATTGCCTAGCCTTGCGTTGTCGTGCCTTAGCCTTATCTCGCCTGACCGTGCCTTCCTTTGCTTTAAGCTTTCCTTGCATTGTCGTGCATTGCCTAGCCTTGCGTTGTCGTGCATTATCCTTGCCTAGCCTCACCGTGCCGTGCCTTGCGTTACCCTTTCCTTGCCTTGCCGTGCATTGCCTAGCCTTGCGTTGTCGTGCCTTAGCCTTGTTTCCCCTTGCCGTGGCGTGCCTTTTGTTACACTTGCCTTTCCTGGCTTTGACTTGCCTTCCTTTCCTTCCGTTACTCTTTCCTTGCCTTGCCGTGCATTGCCTAGCCTTGCATTGTCGTGCCTTATCCTTGCCTCACCTGACCGTGCCTTTCCCTGCGTTACCCTTTCCTTGCCTTGCCGTGCATTTCCTAGCCCTGCGTTGCCGTGCCTTAGCCTTCTTACCCCTTGCCGTGCCGTTCCTTCCGTTACCCTTGCCTTCCCTTGCTTTCCCTTGCCTTCCTTGCGTTCCGTTACTCTTTGCTTGCTTTCCGTGCATTGCCTAGCCTTGCGTTGTCATGCCTTAGCCTTGCATCGCCTGACCGTGGTTTCCCATGCGTTACCCTTTCCTTGCCTTTCCGTGCATTGCCTAGCCGTGCGTTGTCGTGCCTTAGCCTTGTTTCTCCTTGCCGTGCCGTTCCTTCCGTTACACTTGCCTTTCCTTCCTTTCCCTTGCCTTCCTTACCTTCCGTTACTCTTTGCTTGCCTTCCGTGCATTGCCTAGCCTTGCGCTGTCGTGGCTTAGCGTTGCCTCGCCTGACCGTGCTTTCAAATGCGTTACCCTTTCCTTGCCTTGCCGTTCATTGCCTAGCGTTCGGTGTCGTGCCTTAGACTTGTTTCCCCTTGCCGTGCCGTTCCTTCCGTTACCCTGGCCTTTCCTTCCTTTTCCTTGCCTTGCTTACCTTCCGTTACTCTTTGCTTGCCTTCCCTGAATTTCCTAGCCTTGCGTTGTCGTGCCTTAGCCTTATCTCGCCTGACCTTGCCTTCCTTTGCTTTAAGCTTTCCTTGCATTGTCGTGCATCGCCTAGCCTTGCGTTTTCGTGCATTAGCCTTGCCTAGCCTCACCGTGCCTTTCCTTACCTTCCGTTACTCTTTGCTTGCCTTCCGTGCATTGCCTAGCCTTGGGTTGTCGTGCCTTAGCCTTGTTTCCCCTTGCCGTGCCGTTCCTTCCGTTACACTTGCCTTTCTTTGCTTTCCCTTTCCTTCCTTACCTTCCGTTTCTCTTTGCTTGCCTTCCGTGCATTGCCTAGCCTTGGGTTGTCGTGCCTTAGCCTTGCCTCGCCTGACCGTGCTTTCCCATGCGTTACCCTTTCCTTGCCTTGCCGTGCATTGCCTAGCGTGCGTTGTCGTGCCTTAGCATTGTTTCCCCTTGCCGTGCCGTTCCTTCCGTTACACTTGCCTTTCCTTGCTTTCCCTTGCCTTCCTTACCTTCCGTTACTCTTTGCTTGCCTTCCGTGCATTGCCTAGCCCTGCGTTGTCGTGCCTTAGCCTTATCTCGCCTGACCGTGCCTTCCTTTGCTTTAAGCTTTCCTTGCATTGTCGTGCATTGCCTAGCCTTGCGTTGTCGTGCATTAGCCTTGCCTAGCCTCACCGTGCCTTGCCTTGCGTTACCCTTTCCTTGCCTTGCCTTGCATTTCCTAGCTGTGTGTTGTCGTGCCTTAGCCTTGTTTCCCCTTGCCGTTGCGTGCCTTTTGTTACACTTGCCTTGCCTGGCTTTGCCTTGCCTTCCTTACCTTCCGTTACTCTTTGCTTGCCTTGCCGTGCATTGCCTAGCCGTGCGTTGTCGTGCCTTAGCCTTGTTTCCCCTTGCCGTGCCGTTCCTTCCGTTACACTTGCCTTTCCTTGCTTTCCCTTGCCTTCCTTACCTTCCGTTACTCTTTGCTTGCCTTCCGTGCATTGCCTAGCCTTGCGTTGTCGTGCCTTAGCCTTATCTCGACTGACCGTGCCTTCCTTTGCTTTAAGCTTTCCTTGTATTGTCGTGCATTGCCTAGCCTTGCGTTGTCGTGCATTAGCCTTGCCTAGCCTCACCGTGCCTTGCCTTGCGTTACCCTTTCCTTGCCTTGCCGTGCATTTCCTAGCCGTGTGTTGTCGTGCCTTAGCCTTGTTACCCCTTGCCGTGCCGTTCCTTCCGTTACCCTTGCCTTCCCTTGCTTTCCCTTTCCTTCCTTGCATTCCGTTACTCCTTGCTTGCCTTCCGTGCATTGCCAAGCCTTGCGTTGTCGTGCCTTAGCCTTGCCTCCCCTGACCGTTCTTTCCCATGCGTTACCCTTTCCTTCCCTTGCCGTGCATTGCCTAGCGTGCGTTGTCGTGTCTTAGACTTGTTTCCCCTTGCCGTGCCGTTCCTTCCGTTACCATTGCCTTTCCTTGCTTTCCTTTGCCTTCCTTACCTTCCGTTACTCTTTGCTTGCCTTCCCTTCATTGCCTAGCCTTGCGTTGTCGTGCCTTAGCCTTATCTCTTCTGACCGTGCCTTCCTTTGCTTTAAGCTTTCCTTGCATTGTCGTGCATTGCCAAGCCTTGCGTTGTCGTGCATTAGCCTTGCCTCACCTGACCGTGCCTTCCCCTGCGTTACCCTTTCCTTGCCTTGCCGTGCATTTCCTAGCCGTGTGTTGTCGTGCCTTAGCCTTGTTTCCCCTTGCCGTTGCGTGCCTTTTGTTACACTTGCCTTGCCTGGCTTTGCCTTGCCTTCCGTTCCTTCCGTTACTCTTTCCTTGCCTTGACGTGCATTGCCTAGCCCTGCGTTGTCGTGCCTTAGCCTTGTTACCCCTTCCCGTGCCGTTCCTTCCGTTACCCTTGCCTTCCCTTGCTTTCCCTTGCCTTCCTTGCGTTCCGTTACTCTTTGCTTGCTTTCCGTGCATTGCCTAGCCTTGCGTTGTCATGCCTTAGCCTTGCTTCGCCTGACCGTGCTTTCCCATGCGTTACCCTTTCCTTGCCTTGCCGTGCATTGCCTAGCGTGCGTTGTCGTGCCTTAGCCTTGTTTCCCCTTGCCGTGCCGTTCCTTCCGTTACACTTGCCTTTCCTTGCTTTCCCTTGCCTTCCTTACCTTCCGTTACTCTTTGCTTGCCTTCCGTGCATTGCGTAGCCTTGCGTTGTCGTGCCTTAGCGTTGCCTCGCCTGACCGTGCTTTCAAATGCGTTACCCTTTCCTTGCCTTGCCGTTCATTGCCTAGCGTTCGGTGTCGTGCCTTAGACTTGTTTCCCCTTGCCGTGCCGTTCCTTCCGTTACCCTGGCCTTTCCTTCCTTTTCCTTGCCTTGCTTACCTTCCGTTACTCTTTGCTTGCCTTCCCTGAATTTCCTAGCCTTGCGTTGTCGTGCCTTAGTCTTATCTCGCCTGACTTTGCCTTCCTTTGCTTCAAGCTTTCCTTGCATTGTCGTGCATCGCCTAGCCTTGCGTTTTCGTGCATTAGCCTTGCCTAGCCTCACCGTGCCTTTCCTTGCGTTACCCTTTGCTTGCCTTGCCGTGCATTGCCTAGCCGTGCGTTGTCGTGCCTTAGCCTTGTTTCCCCTTGCCGTGCCATTCCTTCGGTTACACTTGCCTTTCTTTGCTTTCCCTTTCCTTCCTTACCTTCCGTTTCTCTTTGCTTGCCTTCCGTGCATTGCCTAGCCTTGCGTTGTCGTGCCTTAGCCTTATCTCGCCTGACCGTGCCTTCCTTTGCTTTAAGCTTTCCTTGCATTGTCGTGCATTCCTAGCCTTGCGTTGTCGTGCATTAACCTTGCCTAGCCTCACCGTGCCTTGCCTTGCGTTACCCTTTCCTTGCCTTGCCGTGCATTTCCTAGCCGTGTGTTGTCGTGCCTTAGCCTTGTTACCCCTTGCCGTGCCGTTCCTTTCGTTACCCTTGCCTTCCCTTGCTTTCCCTTTCCTTCCTTGCATTCCGTTACTCCTTGCTTGCTTTCCGTGCATTGCCTAGCCTTGCGTTGGCTTTCCTTAGGCTTGCCTCGCCTGACCGTGCTTTCCCATGCGTTACCCTTTCCTTGCCTTGCCGTGCATTGCCTAGCGTGCGTTGTCGTGCCTTAGCATTGTTTCCCCTTGCCGTGCCGTTCCTTCCGTTACACTTGCCTTTCCTTGCTTTCCCTTGCCTTCCTTACCTTCCGTTACTCTTTGCTTGCCTTCCCTGAATTGCCTAGCCTTGCGTTGTCGTGCCTTAGCCTTATCTCGCCTGACCGTGCCTTCCTTTGCTTTAAGCTTTCCTTGCATTGTCGTGCATTGCCTAGCCTTGCGTTGTCGTGCATTAGCCTTGCCTAGCCTCACCGTGCCTTGCCTTGCGTTACCCTTTCCTTGCCTTGCCGTGCATTTCCTAGCCGTGTGTTGTCGTGCCTTAGCCTTGTTTCCCCTTGCCGTTGCGTGCCTTTTGTTACACTTGCCTTGCCTGGCTTTGCCTTGCCTTCCTTTCCTTCCGTTACTCTTTGCTTGCCTTGCCGTGCATTGCCTAGCCCTGCGTTGTCGTGCCTTAGCATTGTTACCCCTTGCCGTGCCGTTCCTTCCGTTACCCTTGCCTTCCCTTGCTTTCCCTTGCCTTCCTTGCGTTCCGTTACTCTTTGCTTGCTTTCCGTGCATTGCCTAGCCTTGCGTTGTCATGCCTTAGCCTTGCCTCGCTTGACCGTGCTTTCCCATGCGTTACCCTTTCCTTGCCTCGCCGTGCATTGCCTAGCGAGCGTTGTCGTGCCTTAGCCTTGCCTCCCCTGATCGTTCTTTCCCATGCGTTACCCTTTCCTTCGCTTGCCGTGCATTGCCTAGCGTGTGTTGTCGTGCCTTAGACTTGTTTCCCCTTGCCGTGCCGTTCCTTCCGTTACCATTGCCTTTCCTTGCTTTCCTTTGCCTTCCTTACCTTCCGTTACTCTTTGCTTGCCTTCCGTGCATTGCCTAGCCTTGCGTTGTCGTGCCTTAGCCTTATCTCTTCTGACCGTGCCTTCCTTTGCTTTAAGCTTTACTTGCATTGTCGTGCATTGCCTAGCCTTGCGTTGTCGTGCATTAGCCTTGCCTAGCCTCACCGTGCCTTGCCTTGCGTTGTCGTGCCTTAGCCTTGTTTCCCCTTGCCGTTGCGTGCCTTTTGTTACACTTGCCGTGCCTGGCTTTGCCTTGCCTTCCGTTCCTTCCGTTACTCTTTCCTTGCCTTGCCGTGCATTGCCTAGCCTTGCATTGTCGTGCCTTATCCTTGCCTTACCTGACCGTGCCTTCCCCTGCGTTACCCTTTCCTTGCCTTGCCGTGCATTGCCTAGCCCTGGGTTGTCGTGCCTTAGCCTTGTTACCCCTTGCCGTGCCGTTCCTTCCGTTACCCTTGCCTTCCCTTGCTTTCCCTTGCCTTCCTTGCTTTCCGTTACTCTTTGCTTGCTTTCCGTGCATTGCCTAGCCTTGCGTTGTCATGCCTTAGGCTTGCCTCGCCTGACCGTGCTTTCCCATGCGTTACCCTTTCCTTGCCTTGCTGTGCATTGCCTAGCGTGCGTTGTCGTGCCTTAGACTTGTTTCCCCTTTCGTGCCGTTCATTCCGTTACCATTGCCTTTCCTTGCTTTCCTTTGCCTTCCTTACCTTCCGTTACTCTTTGCTTGCCTTCCGTGCATTGCCTAGCCTTGCGTTGTCGTGCCTTAGCCTTATCTCTTCTGACCGTGCCTTCCTTTGCTTTAAGCTTTACTTGCATTGTCGTGCATTGCCTAGCCTTGCGTTGTCGTGCATTAGCCTTGCCTAGCCTCACAGTGCCTTGCCTTGCGTTACCCTTTCCTTGCCTTGCCGTGCATTTCCTAGCCGTGTGTTGCCGTGCCTTAGCCTTGTTTCCCCTTGCCGTTGCGTGCCTTTTGTTACACTTGCCGTGCCTTGCTTTGCCTTGCCTTCCGTTCCTTCCGTTACTCTTTCCTTGCCTTGCCGTGCATTGCCTAGCCTTGTGTTGTCGTGCCTTAGCCATGTTTCCCCTTGCCTCACCTGACCGTGCCTTCCCCTGCGTTACCCTTTCCTTGCCTTGCCGTGCATTGCCTAGCCCTGGGTTGTCGTGCCTTAGCCTTCTTACCCCTTGCCGTGCCGTTCCTGCCGTTACCCTTGCCTTCCCTTGCTTTCCCTTGCCTTCCTTGCTTTCCGTTACTCTTTGCTTGCTTTCCGTGCATTGCCTAGCCCCCTTGCTTGCCTTGCGTTACCCTTTCCTTGCCTTGCCGTGCATTGCCTAGCCGTGCGTTGTCGTGCCTTAGCCTTGTTTCCCCTTGCCGTGCCGTTCCTGCCGTTACACTTGCCTTTCTTTGCTTTCCCTTGCCTTCCTTACCTTCCGTTACTCTTTGCTTGCCTTCCGTGCATTGCCTAGCCTTGCGTTGTCGTGCCTTAGCCTTGCCTCGCCTGAACGTGCTTTCCCATGCGTTACCCTTTCCTTGCCTTGCCGTGCATTGCCCAGCCTGCGTTGCCGTGCCTTAGCCTTGTTTCCCCTTGCCGTGCAGTTCCTTCCGTTACCATTGCCTTTCCTTGCTTTTCCTTGCCTTGCTTACCTTCCGTTAATCTTTGCTTCCCTTCCCTGCATTGCCTAGCCTTGCGTTGTCGTGCCTTAGCCTTATCTCGCCTGACCGTGCCTTCCTTTGCTTTAAGCTTTCCTTGCATTGTCGTGCATTGCCTAGCCTTGCGTTGTCGTGCATTAGCCTTGCCTAGCCTCACCGTGCCTTGCCTTGCGTTACCCTTTCCTTGCCTTGCCGTGCATTGCCTAGCCTTGCGTTGTCGTGCCTTAGCCTTGTTTCCCCTTGCCGTGGCGTGCATTTTGTTACACTTGCCTTTCCTGGCTTTGACTTGCCTTCCTTTCCTTCCGTTACTCTTTCCTTGCCTTGCCGTGCATTGCCTAGCCTTGCATTGTCGTGCCTTATCCTTGCCTTACCTGACCGTGCCTTTCCCTGCGATACCCTTTCCTTGTCTTGCCGTGCATTGGCTAGCCCTGCGTTGCCGTGCCTTAGCCTTCTTACCCCTTGCCGTGCCGTACCTTCCGTTACCCGTGCCTTCCCTTGCTTTCCCTTGCCTTCCTTGCGTTCCGTTACTCTTTGCTGGCTTTCCGTGCATTGCCTAGCCTTGCGTTGTCATGCCTTAGCCTTGCATCGCCTGACCGTGCTTTCCCATGCGTTACCCTTTCCTTGCCTTTCCGTGCATTGCCTAGCCGTGCGTTGTCGTGCCTTAGCCTTGTTTCCCCTTGCCGTGCCGTTCCTTCCGTTACACTTGCCTTTCCTTCCTTTCCCTTGCCTTCCTTACCTTCCGTTACTCTTTGCTTGCCTTCCGTGCATTGCCTAGCCTTGCGTTGTCGTGGATTAGCGTTGCCTCGCCTGACCGTGCTTTCAAATGCGTTACCCTTTCCTTGCCTTCCCGTTCATTGCCTAGCGTTCGGTGTCGTGCCTTAGACTTGTTTCCCCTTACCGTGCCGTTCCTTCCGTTACCCTGGCCTTTCCTTCCTTTTCCTTGCCTTGCTTACCTTCCGTTACTCTTTGCTTGCCTTCCCTGAATTTCCTAGCCTTGCGTTGTCGTGCCTTAGCCTTATCTCGCCTGACCTTGCCTTCCTTTGCTTCAAGCTTTCCTTGCATTGTCGTGCATCGCCTAGCCTTGCGTTTTCGTGCATTAGCCTTGCCTAGCCTCACCGTGCCTTTCCTTGCGTTACCCTTTGCTTGTCTTGCCGTGCATTGCCTAGCCGTGCGTTGTCGTGCCTTAGCCTTGTTTCCCCTTGCCGTGCCGTTCCTTCGGTTACACTTGCCTTTCTTTGCTTTCCCTTTCCTTCCTTACCTTCCGTTTCTCTTTGCTTGCCTTCCGTGCATTGCCTAGCCTTGGGTTGTCGTTCCTTAGCCTTGCCTCGCCTGACCGTGCTTTCCCATGCGTTACCCTTTCCTTGCCTTGCTGTGCATTGCCTAGCGTGCGTTGTCGTGCCTTAGCATTGTTTCCCCTTGCTGTGCCGTTCCTTCCGTTACACTTGCCTTTCCTTGCTTTCCCTTGCCTTCCTTACCTTCCGTTACTCTTTGCTTGCCTTCCGTGCATTGCCTAGCCTTGCGTTGTCGTGCCTTAGCCTTATCTCGCCTGACCGTGCCTTCCTTTGCTTTAAGCTTTCCTTGCATTGTCGTGCATTGCCTAGCCTTGCGTTGTCGTGCATTAGCCTTGCCTAGCCTCACCGTGCCTTGCCTTGCGTTACCCTTTCCTTGCCTTGCCGTGCATTTCCTAGCCGTGTGTTGTCGTGCCTTAGCCTTGTTTCCCCTTGCCGTTGCGTGCCTTTTGTTACACTTGCCTTGCCTGGCTTTGCCTTGCCTTCCTTTCCTTCCGTTACTCTTTGCTTGCCTTCCGTGCATTGCCTAGCCGTGTGTTGTCGTGCCTTAGCCTTGTTTCCCCTTGCCGTGCCGTCCCTTCCGTTACCCTTGCCTTCCCTTGCTTTCCCTTGCCTTCCTTACCTTCCGTTACTCTTTGCTTGCCTTCCGTGCATTGCCTAGCCTTGCGTTGTCGTGCCTTAGCCTTATCTCGACTGACCGTGCCTTCCTTTGCTTTAAGCTTTACTTGCATTGTCGTGCATTGCCTAGCCTTGCGTTGTCGTGCATTAGCCTTGCCTAGCCTCACCGTGCCTTGCCTTGCGTTACCCTTTCCTTGCCTTGCCATGCATTTCCTAGCCGTGTGTTGTCGTGCCTTAGCCTTGTTACCCCTTGCCGTGCCGTTCCTTCCGTTACCCTTGCCTTCCCTTGCTTTCCCTTTCCTTCCTTGCATTCCGTTACTCCTTGCTTGCCTTCCGTGCATTGCCAAGCCTTGCGTTCTCGTGCCTTAGCCTTGCCTCCCCTGACCGTTCTTTCCCATGCGTTACCCTTTCCTTCCCTTGCCGTGCATTGCCTAGCGTGCGTTGTCGTGCCTTAGACTTGTTTCCCCTTTCGTGCCGTTCCTTCCGTTACCATTGCCTTTCCTTGCTTTCCTTTGCCTTCCTTACCTTCCGTTACTCTTTGCTTGCCTTCCCTGCATTGCCTAGCCTTGCGTTGTCGTGCCTTACCCTTATCTCTTCTGACCGTGCCTTCCTTTGCTTTAAGCTTTACTTGCATTGTCGTGCATTGCCTAGCCTTGCGTTGTCGTGCATTAGCCTTTCGTAGCCTCACCGTGCCTTGCCTTGCGTTACCCTTTCCTTGCCTTGCCGTGCATTTCCTAGCCGTGTGTTGTCGTGCCTTAGCCTTGTTTCCCCTTGCCGTTGCGTGCCTTTTGTTACACTTGCCTTGCCTGGCTTTGCCTTGCCTTCCGTTCCTTCCGTTACTCTTTCCTTGCCTTGACGTGCATTGCCTAGCCCTGCGTTGTCGTGCCTTAGCCTTGTTACCCCTTCCCGTGCCGTTCCTTCCGTTACCCTTGCCTTCCCTTGCTTTCCCTTGCCTTCCTTGCGTTCCGTTACTCTTTGCTTGCTTTCCGTGCATTGCCTAGCCTTGCGTTGTCATTCCTTAGGCTTGCCTCGCCTGACCGTGCTTTCCCATGCGTTACCCTTTCCTTGCCTTGCCGTGCATTGCCTAGCGTGCGTTGTCATGCCTTAGCCTTTTTTCCCCTTGCCGTGCCGTTCCTTCCGTTACACTTGCCTTTCCTTCCTTTCCCTTGCCTTCCTTACCTTCCGTTACTCTTTGCTTGCCTTCCGTGCATTGCGTAGCCTTGCGTTGTCGTGCCTTAGCGGTGCCTCGCCTGACCGTGCTTTCAAATGCGTTACCCTTTCCTTGCCTTGCCGTTCATTGCCTAGCGTTCGGTGTCGTGCCTTAGACTTGTTTCCCCTTGCCGTGCCGTTCCTTCCGTTACCCTGGCCTTTCCTTCCTTTTCCTTGCCTTGCTTACCTTCCGTTACTCTTTGCTTGCCTTCCCTGAATTTCCTAGCCTTGCGTTGTCGTGCCTTAGTCTTATCTCGCCTGACCTTGCCTTCCTTTGCTTCAAGCTTTCCTTGCATTGTCGTGCATCGCCTAGCCTTGCGTTTTCGTGCATTAGCCTTGCCTAGCCTCACCGTGCCTTTCCTTGCGTTACCCTTTGCTTGCCTTGCCGTGCATTGCCTAGCCGTGCGTTGTCGTGCCTTAGCCTTGGTTCCCCTTTCCGTGCCGTTCCTTCGGTTACACTTGCCTTTCTTTGCTTTCCCTTTCCTTCCTTACCTTCCGTTTCTCTTTGCTTGCCTTCCGTGCATTGCCTAGCCTTGGGTTGTCGTGCCTTAGCCTTGCCTCGCCTGACCGTGCTTTCCCATGCGTTACCCTTTCCTTGCCTTGCCGTGCATTGCCTAGCGTGCGTTGTCGTGCCTTAGCATTGTTTCCCCTTGCCGTGCCCTTCCTTCCGTTACACTTGCCTTTCCTTGCTTTCCCTTGCCTTCCTTACCTTCCGTTACTGTTTGCTTGCCTTCCGTGCATTGCCTAGCCTTGCTTTGTCGTGCCTTAGCCTTATCTCGCCTGACCGTGCCTTCCTTTGCTTTAAGCTTTCCTTGCATTGTCGTGCATTCCTAGCCTTGCGTTGTCGTGCATTAGCCTTGCCTAGCCTCACCGTGCCTTGCCTTGCGTTACCCTTTCCTTGCCTTGCCGTGCATTTCCTAGCCGTGTGTTGTCGTGCCTTAGCCTTGTTACACCTTGCCGTGCCGTTCCTTTCGTTACCCTTGCCTTCCCTTGCTTTCCCTTTCCTTCCTTGCATTCCGTTACTCCTTGCTTGCTTTCCGTGCATTGCCTAGCCTTGCGTTGTCATGCCTTAGGCTTGCCTCGCCTGACCGTGCTTTCTCATGCGTTACCCTTTCCTTGCCTTGCCGTGCATTGCCTAGCGTGCGTTGTCGTGCCTTAGCCTTGTTTCCCCTTGCCGTGCCGTTCCTTCCGTTACACTTGCCTTTCCTTCCTTTCCCTTGCCTTCCTTACCTTCCGTTACTCTTTGCTTGCCTTCCGTGCATTGCCTAGCCTTGCGTTGTCGTGCCTTAGCCTTATCTCGCCTGACCGTGCCTTCCTTTGCTTTAAGCTTTCCTTGCATTGTCGTGCATTGCCTAGCCTTGCGTTGTTGTGCATTGGCCTTGCCTAGCCTCACCGTGCCTTGCCTTGCTTTACCCTTTCCTTGCCTTGCCGTGCATTTCCTAGCCGTGTGTTGTCGTGCCTTAGCCTTGTTACACCTTGCCGCTGCGTGCCTTTTGTTACACTTGCCTTGCCTGGCTTTGCCTTGCCTTCCTTTCCTTCCGATACTCTTTGCTTGCCTTGCCGTGCATTGCCTAGCCCTGCGTTGTCGTGCCTTAGCCTTGTTACCCCTTGCCGTGCCGTTCCTTCCGTTACCCTTGCCTTCCCTTGCTTTCCCTTGCCTTCCTTACCTTCCGTTACTCTTTGCTTGCCTTCCGTGCATTGCCTAGCCTTGCGTTGTCGTGCCTTAGCCTTATCTCGACTGACCGTGCCTTCCTTTGCTTTAAGCTTTCCTTGAATTGTCGTGCATTGCCTAGCCTTGCGTTGTCGTGCATTAACCTTGCCTAGCCTCACCGTGCCTTGCCTTGCGTTACCCTTTCCTTGCCTTGCCGTGCATTTCCTAGCCGTGTGTTGTCGTGCCTTAGGCTTGTTACCCCTTGCCGTGCCGTTCCTTCCGTTACCCTTGCCTTCCCTTGCTTTCCCTTTCCTTCCTTGCATTCCGTTACTCCTTGCTTGCCTTCCGTGCATTGCCAAGCCTTGCGTTGTCGTGCCTTAGCCTTGCCTCCCCTGACCGTTCTTTCCCATGCGTTACCCTTTCCTTCCCTTGCCGTGCATTGCCTAGCGTGCGTTGTCGTGCCTTAGACTTGTTTCCCCTTGCCGTGCCGTTCCTTCCGTTACCATTGCCTTTCCTTGCTTTCCTTTGCCTTCCTTACCTTCCGTTACTCTTTGCTTGCCTTCCCTGCATTGCCTAGCCTTGCGTTGTCGTGCCTTAGCCTTATCTCTTCTGACCGTGCCTTCCTTTGCTTTCAGCTTTACTTGCATTGTCGTGCATTGCCTAGCCTTGCGTTGTCGTGCATTAGCCTTGCCTAGCCTCACCGTGCCTTGCCTTGCGTTACCCTTTCCTTGCCTTGCCGTGCATTTCCTAGCCGTGTGTTGTCGTGCCTTAGCCTTGTTTCCCCTTGCCGTTGCGTGCCTTTTGTTACACTTGCCTTGCCTGGCTTTGCCTTGCCTTCCGTTCCTTCCGTTACTCTTTCCTTGCCTTGACGTGCATTGCCTAGCCTTGCATTGTCGTGCCTTATCCTTGCCTCACCTGACCGTGCCTTCCCCTGCGTTACCCTTTCCTTGCCTTGCCGTGCATTGCCTAGCCCTGGGTTGTCGTGCCTTAGCCTTCTTACCCCTTGCCGTGCCGTTCCTTCCGTTACCCTTGCCTTCCCTTGCTTTCCCTTGCCTTCCTTGCTTTCCGTTACTCTTTGCTTGCTTTCCGTGCATTGCCTAGCCTTGCGTTGTCATGCCTTAGGCTTGCCTCGCCTGACCGTGCTTTCCCATGCGTTACCCTTTCCTTGCCTTGCCGTGCATTGCCTAGCGTGCGTTGTCGTGCCTTAGCCATGTTTCCCCTTGCCGTGCCGTTCCTGCCGTTACACTTGCCTTTCTTTGCTTTCCCTTGCCTTCCTTACCTTCCGTTACTGTTTGCTTGCCTTCCGTGCATTGCCTAGCCTTGCGTTGTCGTGCCTTAGCCTTGCCTCGCCTGAACGTGCTTTCCCATGCGTTACCCTTTCCTTGCCTTGCCGTGCATTGCCCAGCCTGCGTTGCCGTGCCTTAGCCTTGTTTCCCCTTGCCGTGCAGTTCCTTCCGTTACCATTGCCTTTCCTTGCTTTTCCTTGCCTTGCTTACCTTCCGTTAATCTTTGCTTCCCTTCCCTGCATTGCCTAGCCTTGCGTTGTCGTGCCTTAGCCTTATCTCGCCTGACCGTGCCTTCCTTTGCTTTAAGCTTTCCTTGCATTGTCGTGCATTGCCTAGCCTTGCGTTGTCGTGCATTATCCTTGCCTAGCCTCACCGTGCCTTGCCTTGCGTTACCCTTTCCTTGCCTTGCCGTGCATTGCCTAGCCTTGCGTTGTCGTGCCTTAGCCTTGTTTCCCCTTGCCGTGGCGTGCATTTTGTTACACTTGCCTTTCCTGGCTTTGACTTGCCTTCCTTTCCTTCCGTTACTCTTTCCTTGCCTTGCCGTGCATTGCCTAGCCTTGCATTGTCGTGCCTTATCCTTGCCTTACCTGACCGTGCCTTTCCCTGCGTTACCCTTTCCTTGTCTTGCCGTGCATTGGCTAGCCCTGCGTTGCCGTGCCTTAGCCTTCTTACCCCTTGCCGTGCCGTTCCTTCCGTTACCCGTGCCTTCCCTTGCTTTCCCTTGCCTTCCTTGCGTTCCGTTACTCTTTGCTGGCTTTCCGTGCATTGCCTAGCCTTGCGTTGTCATGCCTTAGCCTTGCATCGCCTGACCGTGCTTTCCCATGCGTTACCCTTTCCTTGCCTTTCCGTGCATTGCCTAGCCGTGCGTTGTCGTGCCTTAGCCTTGTTTCCCCTTGCCGTGCCGTTCCTTCCGTTACACTTGCCTTTCCTTCCTTTCCCTTGCCTTCCTTACCTTCCGTTACTCTTTGCTTGCCTTCCGTGCATTGCCTAGCCTTGCGTTGTCGTGGCTTAGCGTTGCCTCGCCTGACCGTGCTTTCAAATGCGTTACCCTTTCCTTGCCTTCCCGTTCATTGCCTAGCGTTCGGTGTCGTGCCTTAGACTTGTTTCCCCTTACCGTGCCGTTCCTTCCGTTACCCTGGCCTTTCCTTCCTTTTCCTTGCCTTGCTTACCTTCCGTTACTCTTTGCTTGCCTTGCCGTGAATTTCCTAGCCTTGCGTTGTCGTGCCTTAGCCTTATCTCGCCTGACCTTGCCTTCCTTTGCTTCAAGCTTTCCTTGCATTGTCGTGCATCGCCTAGCCTTGCGTTTTCGTGCATTAGCCTTGCCTAGCCTCACCGTGCCTTTCCTTGCGTTACCCTTTGCTTGTCTTGCCGTGCATTGCCTAGCCGTGCGTTGTCGTGCCTTAGCCTTGTTTCCCCTTGCCGTGCCGTTCCTTCGGTTACACTTGCCTTTCTTTGCTTTCCCTTTCCTTCCTTACCTTCCGTTTCTCTTTGCTTGCCTTCCGTGCATTGCCTAGCCTTGGGTTGTCGTGCCTTAGCCTTGCCTCGCCTGACCGTGCTTTCCCATGCGTTACCCTTTCCTTGCCTTGCTGTGCATTGCCTAGCGTGCGTTGTCGTGCCTTAGCATTGTTTCCCCTTGCTGTGCCGTTCCTTCCGTTACACTTGCCTTTCCTTGCTTTCCCTTGCCTTCCTTACCTTCCGTTACTCTTTGCTTGCCTTCCGTGCATTGCCTAGCCTTGCGTTGTCGTGCCTTAGCCTTATCTCGCCTGACCGTGCCTTCCTTTGCTTTAAGCTTTCCTTGCATTGTCGTGCATTGCCTAGCCTTGCGTTGTCGTGCATTAGCCTTGCCTAGCCTCACCGTGCCTTGCCTTGCGTTACCCTTTCCTTGCCTTGCCGTGCATTTCCTAGCCGTGTGTTGTCGTGCCTTAGCCTTGTTTCCCCTTGCCGTTGCGTGCCTTTTGTTACACTTGCCTTGCCTGGCTTTGCCTTGCCTTCCTTTCCTTCCTTTACTCTTTGCTTGCCTTGCCGTGCATTGCCTAGCCCTGCGTTGTCGTGCCTTAGCCTTGTTACCCCTTGCCGTGCCGTTCCTTCCGTTACCCTTGCCTTCCCTTGCTTTCCCTTGCCTTCCTTACCTTCCGTTACTCTTTGCTTGCCTTCCGTGCATTGCCTAGCCTTGCGTTGTCGTGCCTTAGCCTTATCTCGACTGACCGTGCCTTCCTTTGCTTTAAGCTTTCCTTGCATTGTCGTGCATTGCCTAGCCTTGCGTTGTCGTGCATTAACCTTGCCTAGCCTCACCGTGCCTTGCCTTGCGTTACCCTTTCCTTGCCTTGCCATGCATTTCCTAGCCGTGTGTTGTCGTGCCTTAGCCTTGTTACCCCTTGCCGTGCCGTTCCTTCCGTTACCCTTGCCTTCCCTTGCTTTCCCTTTCCTTCCTTGCATTCCGTTACTCCTTGCTTGCCTTCCGTGCATTGCCAAGCCTTGCGTTCTCGTGCCTTAGCCTTGCCTCCCCTGACCGTTCTTTCCCATGCGTTACCCTTTCCTTCCCTTGCCGTGCATTGCCTAGCGTGCGTTGTCGTGCCTTAGACTTGTTTCCCCTTTCGTGCCGTTCCTTCCGTTACCATTGCCTTTCCTTGCTTTCCTTTGCCTTCCTTACCTTCCGTTACTCTTTGCTTGCCTTCCCTGCATTGCCTAGCCTTGCGTTGTCGTGCCTTAGCCTTATCTCTTCTGACCGTGCCTTCCTTTGCTTTAAGCTTTACTTGCATTGTCGTGCATTGCCTAGCCTTGCTTTGTCGTGCATTAGCCTTGCGTAGCCTCACCGTGCCTTGCCTTGCGTTACCCTTTCCTTGCCTTGCCGTGCATTTCCTAGCCGTGTGTTGTCGTGCCTTAGCCTTGTTTCCCCTTGCCGTTGCGTGCCTTTTGTTACACTTGCCTTGCCTGGCTTTGCCTTGCCTTCCGTTCCTTCCGTTACTCTTTCCTTGCCTTGACGTGCATTGCCTAGCCCTGCGTTGTCGTGCCTTAGCCTTGATACCCCTTCCCGTGCCGTTCCTTCCGTTACCCTTGCCTTCCCTTGCTTTCCCTTGCCTTCCTTGCGTTCCGTTACTCTTTGCTTGCTTTCCGTGCATTGCCTAGCCTTGCGTTGTCATTCCTTAGGCTTGCCTCGCCTGACCGTGCTTTCCCATGCGTTACCCTTTCCTTGCCTTGCCGTGCATTGCCTAGCGTGCGTTGTCATGCCTTAGCCTTTTTTCCCCTTGCCGTGCCGTTCCTTCCGTTACACTTGCCTTTCCTTCCTTTCCCTTGCCTTCCTTACCTTCCGTTACTCTTTGCTTGCCTTCCGTGCATTGCGTAGCCTTGCGTTGTCGTGCCTTAGCGTTGCCTCGCCTGACCGTGCTTTCAAATGCGTTACCCTTTCCTTGCCTTGCCGTTCATTGCCTAGCGTTCGGTGTCGTGCCTTAGACTTGTTTCCCCTTGCCGTGCCGTTCCTTCCGTTACCCTGGCCTTTCCTTCCTTTTCCTTGCCTTGCTTACCTTCCGTTACTCTTTGCTTGCCTTCCCTGAATTTCCTAGCCTTGCGTTGTCGTGCCTTAGTCTTATCTCGCCTGACCTTGCCTTCCTTTGCTTCAAGCTTTCCTTGCATTGTCGTGCATCGCCTAGCCTTGCGTTTTCGTGCATTAGCCTTGCCTAGCCTCACCGTGCCTTTCCTTGCGTTACCCTTTGCTTGCCTTGCCGTGCATTGCCTAGCCGTGCGTTGTCGTGCCTTAGCCTTGGTTCCCCTTTCCGTGCCGTTCCTTCGGTTACACTTGCCTTTCTTTGCTTTCCCTTTCCTTCCTTACCTTCCGTTTCTCTTTGCTTGCCTTCCGTGCATTGCCTAGCCTTGGGTTGTCGTGCCTTAGCCTTGCCTCGCCTGACCGTGCTTTCCCATGCGTTACCCTTTCCTTGCCTTGCCGTGCATTGCCTAGCGTGCGTTGTCGTGCCTTAGCATTGTTTCCCCTTGCCGTGCCGTTCCTTCCGTTACACTTGCCTTTCCTTGCTTTCCCTTGCCTTCCTTACCTTCCGTTACTGTTTGCTTGCCTTCCGTGCATTGCCTAGCCTTGCTTTGTCGTGCCTTAGCCTTATCTCGCCTGACCGTGCCTTCCTTTGCTTTAAGCTTTCCTTGCATTGTCGTGCATTCCTAGCCTTGCGTTGTCGTGCATTAGCCTTGCCTAGCCTCACCGTGCCTTGCCTTGCGTTACCCTTTCCTTGCCTTGCCGTGCATTTCCTAGCCGTGTGTTGTCGTGCCTTAGCCTTGTTACACCTTGCCGTGCCGTTCCTTTCGTTACCCTTGCCTTCCCTTGCTTTCCCTTTCCTTCCTTGCATTCCGTTTCTCCTTGCTTGCTTTCCGTGCATTGCCTAGCCTTGCGTTGTCATGCCTTAGGCTTGCCTCGCCTGACCGTGCTTTCTCATGCGTTACCCTTTCCTTGCCTTGCCGTGCATTGCCTAGCGTGCGTTGTCGTGCCTTAGCCTTGTTTCCCCTTGCCGTGCCGTTCCTTCCGTTACACTTGCCTTTCCTTCCTTTCCCTTGCCTTCCTTACCTTCCGTTACTCTTTGCTTGCCTTCCGTGCATTGCCTAGCCTTGCGTTGTCGTGCCTTAGCCTTATCTCGCCTGACCGTGCCTTCCTTTGCTTTAAGCTTTCCTTGCATTGTCGTGCATTGCCTAGCCTTGCGTTGTTGTGCATTGGCCTTGCCTAGCCTCACCGTGCCTTGCCTTGCGTTACCCTTTCCTTGCCTTGCCGTGCATTTCCTAGCCGTGTGTTGTCGTGCCTTAGCCTTGTTACAACTTGCCGTTGCGTGCCTTTTGTTACACTTGCCTTGCCTGGCTTTGCCTTGCCTTCCTTGCTTTCCGTTACTCTTTGCTTGCCTTTCCGTGCATTGCCTAGCCCTGCGTTGTCGTGCCTTAGCCTTGTTACCCCTTGCCGTGCCATTCCTTCCGTTACCCTTGCCTTCCCTTGCTTTCCCTTGCCTTCCTTACCTTCCGTTACTCTTTGCTTGCCTTCCGTGCATTGCCTAGCCTTGCGTTGTCGTGCCTTAGCCTTATCTCGACTGACCGTGCCTTCCTTTGCTTTAAGCTTTCCTTGAATTGTCGTGCATTGCCTAGCCTTGCGTTGTCGTGCATTAACCTTGCCTAGCCTCACCGTGCCTTGCCTTGCGTTACCCTTTCCTTGCCTTGCCGTGCATTTCCTAGCCGTGTGTTGTCGTGCCTTAGCCTTGTTACCCCTTGCCGTGCCGTTCCTTCCGTTACCCTTGCCTTCCCTTGCTTTCCCTTTCCTTCCTTGCATTCCGTTACTCCTTGCTTGCCTTCCGTGCATTGCCAAGCCTTGCGTTGTCGTGCCTTAGCCTTGCCTCCCCTGACCGTTCTTTCCCATGCGTTACCCTTTCCTTCCCTTGCCGTGCATTGCCTAGCGTGCGTTGTCGTGCCTTAGACTTGTTTCCCCTTGCCGTGCCGTTCCTTCCGTTACCATTGCCTTTCCTTGCTTTCCTTTGCCTTCCTTACCTTCCGTTACTCTTTGCTTGCCTTCCCTGCATTGCCTAGCCTTGCGTTGTCGTGCCTTAGCCTTATCTCTTCTGACCGTGCCTTCCTTTGCTTTAAGCTTTACTTGCATTGTCGTGCATTGCCTAGCCTTGCGTTGTCGTGCATTAGCCTTGCCTAGCCTCACCGTGCCTTGCCTTGCGTTACCCTTTGCTTGCCTTGCCGTGCATTGCCTAGCCTTGCGTTGTCGTGCCTTAGCCTTGTTTCCCCTTGCCGTGCCGTTCCTTCGGTTACACTTGCCTTTCTTTGCTTTCCCTTTCCTTCCTTACCTTCCGTTTCTCTTTGCTTGCCTTCCGTGCATTGCCTAGCCTTGGGTTGTCGTGCCTTAGCCTTGCCTCGCCTGACCGTGCTTTCCCATGCGTTACCCTTTCCTTGCCTTGCCGTGCATTGCCTAGCGTGCGTTGTCGTGCCTTAGCATTGTTTCCCCTTGCCGTGCCGTTCCTTCCGTTACACTTGCCTTTCCTTGCTTTCCCTTGCCTTCCTTACCTTCCGTTACTGTTTGCTTGCCTTCCGTGCATTGCCTAGCCTTGCTTTGTCGTGCCTTAGCCTTATCTCGCCTGACCGTGCCTTCCTTTGCTTTAAGCTTTCCTTGCATTGTCGTGCATTCCTAGCCTTGCGTTGTCGTGCATTAGCCTTGCCTAGCCTCACCGTGCCTTGCCTTGCGTTACCCTTTCCTTGCCTTGCCGTGCATTTCCTAGCCGTGTGTTGTCGTGCCTTAGCCTTGTTACACCTTGCCGTGCCGTTCCTTTCGTTACCCTTGCCTTCCCTTGCTTTCCCTTTCCTTCCTTGCATTCCGTTTCTCCTTGCTTGCTTTCCGTGCATTGCCTAGCCTTGCGTTGTCATGCCTTAGGCTTGCCTCGCCTGACCGTGCTTTCTCATGCGTTACCCTTTCCTTGCCTTGCCGTGCATTGCCTAGCGTGCGTTGTCGTGCCTTAGCCTTGTTTCCCCTTGCCGTGCCGTTCCTTCCGTTACACTTGCCTTTCCTTCCTTTCCCTTGCCTTCCTTACCTTCCGTTACTCTTTGCTTGCCTTCCGTGCATTGCCTAGCCTTGCGTTGTCGTGCCTTAGCCTTATCTCGCCTGACCGTGCCTTCCTTTGCTTTAAGCTTTCCTTGCATTGTCGTGCATTGCCTAGCCTTGCGTTGTCGTGCATTGGCCTTGCCTAGCCTCACCGTGCCTTGCCTTGCGTTACCCTTTCCTTGCCTTGCCGTGCATTTCCTAGCCGTGTGTTGTCGTGCCTTAGCCTTGTTACACTTGCCTTGCCTGGCTTTGCCTTGCCTTCCTTTCCTTCCGTTACTCTTTGCTTGCCTTGCCGTGCATTGCCTAGCCCTGCGTTGTCGTGCCTTAGCCTTGTTACCCCTTGCCGTGCCATTCCTTCCGTTACCCTTGCCTTCCCTTGCTTTCCCTTGCCTTCCTTACCTTCCGTTACTCTTTGCTTGCCTTCCGTGCATTGCCTAGCCTTGCGTTGTCGTGCCTTAGCCTTATCTCGACTGACCGTGCCTTCCTTTGCTTTAAGCTTTCCTTGAATTGTCGTGCATTGCCTAGCCTTGCGTTGTCGTGCATTAACCTTGCCTAGCCTCACCGTACCTTGCCTTGCGTTACCCTTTCCTTGCCTTGCCGTGCATTTCCTAGCCGTGTGTTGTCGTGCCTTAGCCTTGTTACCCCTTGCCGTGCCGTTCCTTCTGTTACCCTTGCCTTCCCTTGCTTTCCCTTTCCTTCCTTGCATTCCGTTACTCCTTGCTTGCCTTCCGTGCATTGCCAAGCCTTGCGTTGTCGTGCCTTAGCCTTGCCTCCCCTGACCGTTCTTTCCCATGCGTTACCCTTTCCTTCCCTTGCCGTGCATTGCCTAGCGTGCGTTGTCGTGCCTTAGAATTGTTTCCCCTTGCCGTGCCGTTCCTTCCGTTACCATTGCCTTTCCTTGCTTTCCTTTGCCTTCCTTACCTTCCGTTACTCTTTGCTTGCCTTCCGTGCATTGCCTAGCCTTGAGTTGTCGTGCCTTAGCCTTATCTCTTCTGACCGTGCCTTCCTTTGCTTTCAGCTTTACTTGCATTGTCGTGCATTGCCTAGCCTTGCGTTGTCGTGCATTAGCCTTGCCTAGCCTCACCGTGCCTTGCCTTGCGTTACCCTTTCCTTGCCTTGCCGTGCATTTCCTAGCCGTGTGTTGTCGTGCCTTAGCCTTGTTTCCCCTTGCCGTTGCGTGCCTTTTGTTACACTTGCCTTGCCTGGCTTTGCCTTGCCTTCCGTTCCTTCCGTTACTCTTTCCTTGCCTTGACGTGCATTGCCTAGCCCTGCGTTGTCGTGCCTTAGCCTTGTTACCCCTTGCCGTGCCGTTCCTTCCGTTACCCTTGCCTTCCCTTGCTTTCCCTTGCCTTCCTTGCGTTCCGTTACTCTTTGCTTGCTTTCCGTGCAATGCCTAGCCTTGCGTTGTCATGCCTTAGGCTTGCCTCGCCTGACCTTGCTTTCCCATGCGTTACCCTTTCCTTGCCTTGCCGTGGATTGCCTAGCGTGCGTTGTCGTGCCTTAGCCTTGTTTCCCCTTGCCGTGCCGTTCCTTCCATTACACTTGCCTTTCCTTGCTTTCCCTTGTCTTCCTTACCTTCCGTTACTCTTTGCTTGCCTTCCGTGCATTGCCTAGCCTTGCGTTGTCGTGCCTTAGCCTTATCTCGCCTGACCGTGCCTTCCTTTGCTTTAAGCTTTCCTTGCATTGTCGTGCATTGCCTAGCCTTGCGTTGTCGTGCATTAGCCTTGCCTAGCCTCACCGTGCCTTGCCTTGCGTTACCCTTTCCTTGCCTTGCCGTGCATTGCCTAGCCGTGCGTTGTCGTGCCTTAGCCTTGATTCCCCTTGCCGTGGCGTGCCTTTTGTTACACTTGCCTTGCCTGGCTTTGCCTTGCCTTCCTTTCCTTCCGTTACTCTTTCCTTGCCTTGCCGTGCATTGCCTAGCCTTGCATTGTCGTGCCTTATCCTCGCCTCACCTGACCGTGCCTTCCCCTGCGTTACCCTTTCCTTGCCTTGCCGTGCATTGCCTAGCCCTGCGTTGTCGTGCCTTAGCCCTCTTACCCCTTGCCGTGCCGTTCCTTCCGTTACCCTTGCCTTCCCTTGCTTTCCCTTGCCTTCCTTGCGTTCCGTTACTCTTTGCTTGCTTTCCGTGCATTGCCTAGCCTTGCGTTGTCATGCCTTAGCCTTGCTTCGCCTGACCGTGCTTTCCCATGCGTTACCCTTTCCTTGCCTTGCCGTTCATTGCCTAGCGTTCGGTGTCGTGCCTGAGCCTTGTTACCCCTTGCCGTGCCGTTCCTTCCGTTACCCTTGCCTTCCCTTGCTTTCCCTTTCCTTCCTTGCATTCCGTTACTCCTTGCTTGCCTTCCGTGCATTGCCAAGCCTTGCGTTCTCGTGCCTTAGCCTTGCTTCGCCTGACCGTGCTTTCCCATGCGTTACCCTTTCCTTGCCTTGCCGTTCATTGCCTAGCGTTCGGTGTCGTGCCTTAGACTTGTTTCCCCTTGTCGTGCCGTTCCTTCCGTTACCCTTGCCTTTCCTTGCTTTCCCTTGCCTTCCTTACCTTCCGTTACTCTTTGCTTGCCTTCCCTGCATTGCCTAGCCTTGCGTTGTCGTGCCTTAGCCTTATCTCTTCTGACCGTGCCTTCCTTTGCTTTAAGCTTTACTTGCATTGTCGTGCATTGCCTAGCCTTGCGTTGTCGTGCATTAGCCTTGCCTAGCCTCACCGTGCCTTGCCTTGCGTTACCCTTTCCTTGCCTTGCCGTGCATTTCCTAGCCGTGTGTTGTCGTGCCTTAGCCTTGTTTCCCCTTGCCGTTGCGTGCCTTTTGTTACACTTGCCTTGCCTGGCTTTGCCTTGCCTTCCGTTCCTTCCGTTACTCTTTCCTTGCCTTGACGTGCATTGCCTAGCCCTGCGTTGTCGTGCCTTAGCCTTGTTACCCCTTGCCGTGCCGTTCCTTCCGTTACCCTTGCCTTCCCTTGCTTTCCCTTGCCTTCCTTGCGTTCCGTTACTCTTTGCTTGCTTTCCGTGCATTGCCTAGTCTTGCGTTGTCATGCCTTAGGCTTGCCTCGCCTGACCGTGCTTTCCCATGCGTTACCCTTTCCTTGCCTTGCCGTGCATTGCCTAGCGTGCGTTGTCGTGCCTTAGCCTTGTTTCCCCTTGCCGTGCCGTTCCTTCCGTTACACTTGCCTTTCCTTCCTTTCCCTTGCCTTCCTTACCTTCCGTTACTCTTTGCTTGCCTTCCGTGCATTGCCTAGCCTTGCGTTGTCGTGCCTTAGCCTTATCTCGACTGACCGTGCCTTCCTTTGCTTTAAGCTTTCCTTGTATTGTCGTGCATTGCCTAGCCTTGCGTTGTCGTGCATTAACCTTGCCTAGCCTCACCGTGCCTTGCCTTGCGTTACCCTTTCCTTGCCTTGCCGTGCATTTCCTAGCCGTGTGTTGTCGTGCCTTAGCCTTGTTACCCCTTGCCGTGCCGTTCCTTCCGTTACCCTTGCCTTCCCTTGCTTTCCCTTTCCTTCCTTGCATTCCGTTACTCCTTGCTTGCCTTCCGTGCATTGCCTAGCCTTGCGTTGTCATTCCTTAGGCTTGCCTCCCCTGACCGTTCTTTCCCATGCGTTACCGTTTCCTTCCCTTGCCGTGCATTGCCTAGCGTGCGTTGTCGTGCCTTAGACTTGTTTCCCCTTGCCGTGCCGTTCCTTCCGTTACCATTGCCTTTCCTTGCTTTCCTTTGCCTTCCTTACCTTCCGTTACTCTTTGCTTGCCTTCCCTGCATTGCCTAGCCTTGCGTTGTCGTGCCTTAGCCTTATCTCTTCTGACCGTGCCTTCCTTTGCTTTAAGCTTTCCTTGCATTGTCGTGCATTGCCTAGCCTTCCGTTGTCGTGCATTAGCCTTGCCTAGCCTCACCGTGCCTTGCCTTGCGTTACCCTTTCCTTGCCTTGCCGTGCATTTCCTAGCCGTGTGTTTTCGTGCCTTAGCCTTGTTTCCCCTTGCCGTTGCGTGCATTTTGTTACACTTGCCTTGCCTGGCTTTGCCTTGCCTTCCGTTCATTCCGTTACTCTTTCCTTGCCTTGACGTTCATTGCCTAGCCCTGCGTTGTCGTGCCTTAGCCTTGTTACCCCTTGCCGTGCCGTTACTTCCGTTACCCTTGCCTTCCCTTGCTTTCCCTTGCCTTCCTTGCGTTCCGTTACTCTTTGCTTGCTTTCCGTGCATTGCCTAGCCTTGCGTTGTCATGCCTTAGCCTTGCCTCGCCTCACCGTGCTTTCCCATGCGTTACCCTTTCCTTGCCTTGCCGTGCATTGCCTAGCGTGCGTTGTCGTGCCTTAGCCTTGTTTCCCCTTGCCGTGCCGTTCCTTCCGTTACACTTGCCTTTCCTTGCTTTCCCTTGTCTTCCTTACCTTCCGTTACTCTTTGCTTGCCTTCCGTGCATTGCCTAGCCTTGCGTTGTCGTGCCTTAGCCTTATCTCGCCTGACCGTGCCTTCCTTTGCTTTAAGCTTTCCTTGCATTGTCGTGCATTGCCTAGCCTTGCGTTGTCGTGCATTAGCCTTGCCTAGCCTCACCGTGCCTTGCCTTGCTTTACCCTTTCCTTGCCTTGCCGTGCATTGCCTAGCCGTGCGTTGTCGTGCCTTAGCCTTGTTTCCCCTTGCCGTTGCGTGCCTTTTGTTACACTTGCCTTGCCTGGCTTTGCCTTGCCTTCCTTTCCTTCCGTTACTCTTTCCTTGCCTTGCCGTGCATTGCCTAGCCTTGCATTGTCGTGCCTTATCCTCGCCTCACCTGACCGTGCCTTCCCCTGCGTTACCCTTTCCTTGCCTTGCCGTGCATTGCCTAGCTCTGCGTTGTCGTGCCTTAGCCTTGTTACCCCTTGCCGTGCCGTTCCTTCCGTTACCCTTGCCTTCCCTTGCTTTCCCTTGCCTTCCTTGCGTTCCGTTTCTCTTTGCTTGCATTCCGTGCATTGCCTAGCCTTGCGTTGTCGTGCCTTAGCGTTGCCTCGCCTGACCGTGCTTTCAAATGCGTTACCCTTTCCTTGCCTTGCCGTTCATTGCCTAGCGTTCGGTGTCGTGCCTTAGACTTGTTTCCCCTTGCCGTGCCGTTCCTTCCGTTACCCTGGCCTTTCCTTCCTTTTCCTTGCCTTGCTTACCTTCCGTTACTCTTTGCTTGCCTTCCCTGAATTTCCTAGCCTTGCGTTGTCGTGCCTTAGCCTTATCTCGCCTGACCTTGCCTTCCTTTGCTTTAAGCTTTCCTTGCATTGTCGTGCATCGCCTAGCCTTGCCTTTTCGTGCATTAGCCTTGCCTAGCCTCACCGTGCCTTTCCTTGCGTTACCCTTTGCTTGCCTTGCCGTGCATTGCCTAGGCGTGCGTTGTCGTGCCTTAGCCTTGTTTCCCCTTTCCGTGCCGTTCCTTCTGTTACACTTGCCTTTCTTTGCTTTCCCTTTCCTTCCTTACCTTCCGTTTCTCTTTGCTTGCCTTCCGTGCATTGCCTAGCCTTGGGTTGTGGTGCCTTAGCCTTGCCTCGCCTGACCGTGCTTTCCCATGCGTTACCCTTTCCTTGCCTTGCCGTGCATTGCCTAGCGTGCGTTGTCGTGCCTTAGCCTTGCCTCGCATGAACGTGCTTTCCCATGCGTTACCGTTTCCTTGCCTTGCCCTGCATTGCCTAGCCTACGTTGCCGTGCCTTAGCCTTGTTTTCCCTTGCCGTGCCGTTCCTTCCATTACCCTTGCCTTCCCTTGCTTTCCCTTGCCTTCCTTGCGTTCCGTTACTCTTTGCTTGCTTTCCGTGCATTGCCTAGCCTTGCGTTGTCATGCCTTAGCCTTGCCTCGCCTGACCGTGCTTTCCCATGCGTTACCCTTTCCTTGCCTTGCCGTGCATTTCCTAGCGTGCGTTGTCGTGCCTTAGCCTTGTTTCCCCTTGCCGTGCCGTTCCTTCCGTTACCATTGCCTTTCCTTGCTTTCCCTTGCCTTGCTTACCTTCCGTTACTCTTTGCTTGCCTTCCGTGCTTTGCCTAGCCTTGCGTTGTCGTGCCTTAGCCTTATCTCACCTGACAGTGCCTTCCTTTGCTTTAAGCTTTCCTTGCATTGTCGTGCATTGCCTAGCCTTGGGTTGTCGTGCATTAACCTTGCCTAGCCTCACCGTGCCTTGCCTTGCGTTACCCTTTCCTTGCCTTGCCGTGCATTTCCTAGCCGTGTGTTTTCGTGCCTTAGCCTTGTTTCCCCTTGCCGTGCCGTTCCTTCCGTTACCCTTGCCTTCCCTTGCTTTCCCTTTCCTTCCTTGCATTCCGTTATTCCTTGCTTGCTTACCGTGCATTGCCTAGCCTTTCGTTGGCTTTCCTTAGCCTTGCCTCGCCTGACCGTGCTTTCCCATGCATTACCCTTTCCTTGCCTTGCCGTGCATTGCCTAGCGTGCGTTGTCGTGCCTTAGCCTTGTTTCCCCTTGCCATGCCGTTCCTTCCGTTACACTTGCCTTTCTTTGCTTTCCCTTGCCTTCCTTACCTTCCGTTACTCTTTGCTTGCCTTCCGTGCATTGCCAAGCCTTGCGTTGTCGTGCCTTAGCCTTGCCTCCCCTGACCGTTCTTTCCCATGCGTTACCCTTTCCTTCCCTTGCCGTGCATTGCCTAGCGTGCGTTGTCGTGCCTTAGACTTGTTTCCCCTTGCCGTGCCGTTCCTTCCGTTACCATTGTCTTTCCTTGCTTTCCTTTGCCTTCCTTACCTTCCGTTACTCATTGCTTGCCTTCCCTGCATTGCCTAGCCTTGCGTTGTCGTGCCTTAGCCTTATCTCTTCTGACCGTGCCTTCCTTTGCTTTAAGCTTTACTTGCATTGTCGTGCATTGCCTAGCCTTGCGTTGTCGTGCATTAGCCTTGCCTAGCCTCACCGTGCCTTGCCTTTCGTTACCCTTTCCTTCCCTTGCCGTGCATTGCCTAGCCGTGCGTTGTCGTGCCTTATCCTTGTTTCCCCTTGCCGTGCAGTTCCTTCCGTTACACTTGCCTTGCCTGGCTTTGCCTTGCCTTCCTTTCCTTCCGTTACTCTTTCCTTGCCTTGCCGTGCATTGCCTAGCCTTGCATTGTCGTGCCTTATCCTTGCCTCACCTGACCGTGCCTTCCCCTGCGTTACCCTTTCCTTGCCTTGCCGTGCATTGCCTAGCCCTGCGTTGTCCTGCCTTACCCTTGTTACCCCTTGCCGTGCCGTTCCTTCCGTTACCCTTGCCTTCCCTTGCTTTCCCTTGCCTTCCTTGCGTTCCGTTACTCTTTGCTTGCTTTCCGTGCATTGCCTAGCCTTGCGTTGTCATGCCTTAGCCTTGCTTTGCCTGACCGTGCTTTCCCATGCGTTACCCTTTCCTTGCCTTGCCGTGCATTGCCTAGCGTGCGTTGTCGTGCCTTAGCCTTGTTTCCTCTTGCCGTGCCGTTCCTTCCGTTACACTTGCCTTTCCTTGCTTACCCTTGCCTTCCTTACCTTCCGTTACTCTTTGCTTGCCTTCCGTGCATTGCCTAGCCTTGCGTTGTCGTGCCTTAGCCTTGCCGCGCCTGACCGTGCTTTCCCATGCGTTACCCTTTCCTTGCCTTGCCGTTCATTGCCTAGCGTTCGGTGTCGTGCCTGAGACTTGTTCCCCCTTGCCGTGCCGTTCCTTCCGTTACCCTTTCCTTTCCTTGCTTTTCCTTGCCTTGCTTTTCTTCCGTTACTCTTTGCTTGCCTTCCCTGAATTGCCTAGCCTTGCGTTGTCGTGCCTTTGCCTTATCTCGCCTGACCTTGCCTTCCTTTGCTTTAAGCTTTCCTTGCATTGTCGTGCATTGCTAGCCTTGCGTTTTCGTGCATTAGCCTTGTCTAGCCTCACCGTGCCTTGCCTTGCGTTACCCTTTGCTTGCCTTGCCGTGCATTGCCTAGCCGTGCGTTGTCGTGCCTTAGCCTTGTTTCCCCTTCCCGTTCAGTTACTTCCGTTACACTTGCCTTTCTTTGCTTTCCCTTGCCTTCCTTAGCTTCCGTTACTCTTTGCTAGCCTTCCGTGCATTGCCTAGCCTTGCGTTGTCGTGCCTTAGCCTTGCCTCGCCTGAACGTGCTTTCCCATGCGTTACCCTTTCCTTGCCTTGCCGTGCATTGCCTAGCCTACGTTGTCGTGCCTTAGCCTTGTTTCCCCTTGCCGTGCCGTTCCTTCCATTACCCTTGCCTTCCCTTGCTTTCCCTTGCCTTCCTTGCGTTCCGTTACACTTTGCTTGCTTTCCGTGCATTGCCTAGCCTTGCGTTGTCATGCCTTAGCCTTGCCTCGCCTGACCGTGCTTTCCCATGCGTTACCCTTTCCTTGCCTTGCCGTGCATTTCCTAGCGTGCGTTGTCGTGCCTTAGCCTTGTTTCCTCTTGCCGTGCCGTTCCTTCCGTTACCATTGCCTTTCCTTGCTTTCCCTTGCCTTCCTTACCTTCCGTTACTCTTTGCTTGCCTTCCGTGCTTTGCCTAGCCTTGCGTTGTCGTGCCTTAGCCTTATCTCGCCTGACCGTGCCTTCCTTTGCTTTAAGCTTTCCTTGCATTGTCGTGCATTGCCTAGCCTTGGGTTGTCGTGCATTAACCTTGCCTAGCCTCACCGTGCCTTGCCTTGCGTTACCCTTTCCTTCCCTAGCCGTGCATTGCCTAGCGTGCGTTGTCGTGCCTTAGACTTGTTTCCCCTTGCCGTGCCGGTCCTTCCGTTACCATTGTCTTTCCTTGCTTTCCTTTGCCTTCCTTACCTTCCGTTACTCTTTGCTTGCTTTCCCTGCATTGCCTAGCCTTGCGTTGTCGTGCCTTAGCCTTATCTCTTCTGACCGTGTCTTCCTTTGCTTTAAGCTTTACTTGCATTGTCGTGCATTGCCTAGCCTTGCGTTGTCGTGCATTAGCCTTGCCTAGCCTCACCGAGCCTTGCCTTGCGTTACCCTTTCCTTGCCTTGCCGTGCATTTCCTAGCCGTGTGTTGCCGTGCCTTAGCCTTGTTTCCCCTTGCCGTTGCGTGCCTTTTGTTACACTTGATTTGCCTGGCTTTGCCTTGCCTTCCGTTCCTTCCGTTACTCTTTCCTTGCCTTGCCGTGCATTGCCTAGCCCTGCGTTGTCGTGCCTTAGCCTTGTTACCCCTTGCCGTGCCGTTCCTTCCGTTACCCTTGCCTACCCTTGCTTTCCCTTGCCTTCCTTGCGTTCCGTTACTCTTTGCTTGCTTTCCGTGCATTGCCTAGCCTTGCGTTTTCATGCCTTAGGCTTGCCTCGCCTGACCGTGTTTTCCCATGCGTTACCCTTTCCTTGCCTTGCCGTGCATTGCCAAGCGTGCGTTTTCGTGCCTTAGCCTTGTTTCCCCTTGCCGTGCCGTTCCTTCCGTTACACTTGCCTTTCCTTGCTTTCCCTTGCCTTCCTTACCTTCCGGTACTCTTTGCTTGCCTTCCGTGCATTTCCTAGCCTTGCTTTGTCGTGCCTTAGCCTTATCTCGCCTGACGGTGCCTTCCTTTGCTTTAAGCTTTCCTTGCATTGTCGTGCATTGCCTAGCCTTGCGTTGTCGTGCATTAGCCTTGCCTAGCCTCAACGTGCCTTGCCTTGCGTTACCCTTTCCTTCCCTTGCCGTGCATTGCCTAGCCGTGCGTTGTCGTGCCTTAGCCTTGATTCCCCTTGCCGTGGCGTGCCTTTTGTTACACTTGCCTTGCCTGGCTTTGCCTTGCCTTCCTTTCCTTCCGTTACTCTTTCCTTGCCTTGCCGTGCATTGCCTAGCCTTGCATTGTCGTGCCTTATCCTTGCCTCGCCTGACCGTGCTTTCCCATGCGTTACCCTTTCCTTGCCTTGCCGTGCATTGCCTAGCGTGCGTTGTCGTGCCTTAGCCTTGTTTCCCCTTGCCGTGCCGTTCCTTCCGTTACACTTGCCTTTCTTTGCTTTCCCTTGCCTTCCTTACCTTCCGTTACTCTTTACTTGCCTTCCGTGCATTGCCTAGCCTTGCGTTGTCGTGCCTTAGCCTTGCCTCGCCTGAACGTGCTTTCCCATGCGTTACCCTTTCCTTGCCTTGCCGTGCATTGCCCAGCCTGCGTTGCCGTGCCTTAGCCTTGTTTCCCCTTGCCGTGCAGTTCCTTCCGTTACCCTTGACTTTCCTTGCTTTTCCTTGCCTTGTTTACCTTCCGTTAATCTTTGCTTCCCTTCCCTGCATTGCCTAGCCTTGCGTTGTCGTGCCTTAGCCTTATCTCGCCTGACCGTGCCTTCCTTTGCTTTAAGCTTTCCTTGCGTTGTCGTGCATTGCCTAGCCTTGCGTTGTCGTGCATTATCCTTGCCTAGCCTCACCGTGCCGTGCCTTGCGTTACCCTTTCCTTGCCTTGCCGTGCATTGCCTAGCCTTGCGTTGTCGTGCCTTAGCCTTGTTTCCCCTTGCCGTGGCGTGCCTTTTGTTACACTTGCCTTTCCTGGCTTTGACTTGCCTTCCTTTCCTTCCGTTACTCTTTCCTTGCCTTGCCGTGCATTGCCTAGCCTTGCATTGTCGTGCCTTATCCTTGCCTCACCTGACCGTGCCTTTCCCTGCGTTACCCTTTCCTTGCCTTGCCGTGCATTGCCTAGCCCTGCGTTGCCGTGCCTTAGCCTTCTTACCCCTTGCCGTGCCGTTCCTTCCGTTACCCTTGCCTTCCCTTGCTTTCCCTTGCCTTCCTTGCGTTCCGTTACTCTTTGCTTGCTTTCCGTGCATTGCCTAGCCTTGCGTTGTCATGCCTTAGCCTTGCTTCGCCTGACCGTGCTTTCCCATGCGTTACCCTGAGCCTTGTTACCCCTTGCCGTGCCGTTCCTTCCGTTACCCTTGCCTTCCCTTGCTTTCCCTTTCCTTCCTTGCATTCCGTTACTCCTTGCTTGCCTTCCGTGCATTGCCAAGCCTTGCGTTCTCGTGCCTTAGCCTTGCTTCGCCTGACCGTGCTTTCCCATGCGTTACCCTTTCCTTGCCTTGCCGTTCATTGCCTAGCGTTCGGTGTCGTGCCTGAGACTTGTTTCCCCTTGTCGTGCCGTTCCTTCCGTTACCATTGCCTTTCCTTGCTTTCCTTTGCCTTCCTTACCTTCCGTTACTCTTTGCTTGCCTTCCCTGCATTGCCTAGCCTTGCGTTGTCGTGCCTTAGCCTTATCTCTTCTGACCGTGCCTTCCTTTGCTTTAAGCTTTACTTGCATTGTCGTGCATTGCCTAGCCTTGCGTTGTCGTGCATTAGCCTTTCGTAGCCTCACCGTGCCTTGCCTTGCGTTACCCTTTCCTTGCCTTGCCGTGCATTTCCTAGCCGTGTGTTGTCGTGCCTTAGCCTTGTTTCCCCTTGCCGTTGCGTGCCTTTTGTTACACTTGCCGTGCCTGGCTTTGCCTTGCCTTCCGTTCCTTCCGTTACTCTTTCCTTGCCTTGCCGTGCATTGCCTAGCCCTGCGTTGTCGTGCCTTAGCCTTGTTACCCCTTGCCGTGCCGTTCCTTCCGTTACCCTTGCCTTCCCTTGCTTTCGCTTTCCTTCCTTGCATTCCGTTACTCCTTGCTTGCTTTCCGTGCATTGCCTAGCCTTGCGTTGGCTTTCCTTAGCCTTGCCTCGCCTGACCGTGCTTTCCCATGCGTTACCCTTTCCTTGCCTTGCCGTGCATTGCCTAGCGTGCGTTGTCGTGCCTTAGCATTGTTTCCCCTTGCCGTGCCGTTCCTTCCGTTACACTTGCCTTTCCTTGCTTTCCCTTGCCTTCCTTACCTTCCGTTACTCTTTGCTTGCCTTCCGTGCATTGCCTAGCCTTGCGTTGTCGTGCCTTAGCCTTATCTCGCCTGACCGTGCCTTCCTTTGCTTTAAGCTTTCCTTGCATTGTCGTGCATTGCCTAGCCTTGCGTTGTCGTGCATTAGCCTTGCCTAGCCTCACCGTGCCTTGCCTTGCGTTACCCTTTCCTTGCCTTGCCGTGCATTTCCTAGCCGTGTGTTGTCGTGCCTTAGCCTTGTTACACCTTGCCGTGCCGTTCCTTTCGTTACCCTTGCCTTCCCTTGCTTTCCCTTTCCTTCCTTGCATTGCGTTACTCCTTGCTTGCTTTCCGTGCATTGCCTAGCCTTGCGTTGGCTTTCCTTAGCCTTGCCTCGCCTGACCGTGCTTTCCCATGCGTTACCCTTTCCTTGCCTTGCCGTGCATTGCCTAGCGTGCGTTGGCGTGCCTTAGCCTTGTTTCCCCTTGCCGTGCCGTTCCTTCCGTTACACTTGCCTTTCTTTGCTTTCCCTTGCCTTCCTTACCATCCGTTACTCTTTGCTTGCCTTCCGTGCATTGCCAAGCCTTGCGTTGTCGTGCCTTAGCGTTGCCTCCCCTGACCGTGCTTTCCCATGCGTTACCCTTTCCTTGCCTTGCCGTGCATTGCCTAGCGTGCGTTGTCGTGCATTAGACTTGTTTCCCCTTGCCGTGCCGTTCCTTCCGTTACCCTTGCCTTCCCTTGCTTTCCCTTGCCTTCCTTACCTTCCGTTACTCTTTGCTTGCCTTCCGTGCATTGCCTAGCCTTGCGTTGTCGTGCCTTAGCCTTATCTCTACTGACCGTGCCTTCCTTTGCTTTAAGCTTTCCTTGCATTGTCGTGCATTGCCTAGCCTTGCGTTGTCGTGCATTAGCCTTGCCTAGCCTCACCGTACCTTGCCTTGCGTTACCCTTTCCTTGCCTTGCCGTGCATTTCCTAGCCGTGTGTTGTCGTGCCTTAGCCTTGTTACCCCTTGCCGTGCCGTTCCTTCCGTTACCCTTGCCTTCCCTTGCTTTCCCTTTCCTTCCTTGCATTCCGTTACTCCTTGCTTGCCTTCCGTGCATTGCCAAGCCTTGCGTTGTCGTGCCTTAGCCTTGCCTCCCCTGACCGTTCTTTCCCATGCGTTACCCTTTCCTTCCCTTGCCGTGCATTGCCTAGCGTGCGTTGTCGTGCCTTAGACTTGTTTCCCCTTGCCGTGCCGTTCCTTCCGTTACCATTGCCTTTCCTTGCTTTCCTTTGCCTTCCTTACCTTCCGTTACTCTTTGCTTGCCTTCCGTGCATTGCCTAGCCTTGCGTTGTCGTGCCTTAGCCTTATCTCTTCTGACCGTGCCTTCCTTTGCTTTAAGCTTTACTTGCATTGTCGTGCATTGCCTAGCCTTTCGTTGTCGTGCATTAGCCTTGCCTAGCCTCACCGTGCCTTGCCTTGCGTTACCCTTTCCTTGCCTTGCCGTGCATTTCCTAGCCGTGTGTTGTCGTGCCTTAGCCTTGTTTCCCCTTGCCGTTGCGTGCCTTTTGTTACACTTGCCTTGCCTGGCTTTGCCTTGCCTTCCGTTCCTTCCGTTACTCTTTCCTTGCCTTGACGTGCATTGCATAGCCCTGCGTTGTCGTGCCTTAGCCTTGTTACCCCTTGCCGTGCCGTTCCTTCCGTTACCCTTGCCTTCCCTTGCTTTCCCTTGCCTTCCTTGCGTTCCGTTACTCTTTGCTTGCTTTCCGTGCATTGTCTAGCCTTGCGTTGTCATGCCTTAGTCTTGCCTCGCCTGACCGTGCTTTCCCATGCGTTACCCTTTCCTTGCCTTGCCGTGCATTGCCTAGCGTGCGTTGTCGTGCTTTAGCCTTGTTTCCCCTTGCCGTGCCGTTCCTTCCGTTACACTTGCCTTTCCTTGCTTTCCCTTGTCTTCCTTACCTTCCGTTACTCTTTGCTTCCCTTCCGTGCATTGCCTAGCCTTGCGTTGTCGTGCCTTAGCCTTATCTCGCCTGACCGTGCCTTCCTTTGCTTTAAGCTTTCCTTGCATTGTCGTGCATTGCCTAGCCTTGCGTTGTCGTGCATTAGCCTTGCCTAGCCTCACCGTGCCTTGCCTTGAGTTACCCTTTCCTTGCCTTGCCGTGCATTGCCTAGCCGTGCGTTGTCGTGCCTTAGCCTTGATTCCCCTTGCCGTGGCGTGCCTTTTGTTACACTTGCCTTGCCTGGCTTTGCCTTGCCTTCCTTTCCTTCCGTTACTCTTTCCTTGCCTTCCCGTTCATTGCCTAGCCTTGCATTGTCGTGCCTTATCCACGCCTCGCCTGACCGTGCGTTCCCCTGCGTTACCCTTTCCTTGCCTTGCCGTGCATTGCCTAGCCCTGCGTTGTCGTGCCTTAGCCCTCTTACCCCTTGCCGTGCGGGTCCTTCCGTTACCCTTGCCTTCCCTTGCTTTCCCTTGCCTTCCTTGCGTTCCGTTACTCTTTGTTTGCTTTCCGTGCATTGCCTAGCCTTGCGTTGTCATGCCTTAGCCTTGCTTCGCCTGACCGTGCTTTCCCATGCGTTACCCTTTCCTTGCCTTGCCGTTCATTGCCTAGCGTTCGGTGTCGTGCCTGAGACTTTTCCCCCTTGCCGCGCCGTTCCTTCCGTTACCCTTGCCTTTCCTTGCTTTTCCTTGCCTTGCTTACCTTCCGTTACTCTTTGCTTGCCTTCCCTGAATTGCCTAGCCTTGCGTTGTCGTGCCTTTGCCTTATCTCGCCTGACCTTGCCTTCCTTTGCTTTAAGCTTTCCTTGCATTGTCGTGCATTGCCTAGCCTTGCGTTTTCGTGCATTAGCCTTGTCTAGCCTCACCGTACCTTGCCTTGCGTTACCCTTTGCTTGCCTTGCCGTGCATTGCCTAGCCGTGCGTTGTCGTGCCTTAGCCTTGTTTCCCCTTGCCGTTCAGTTCCTTCCGTTACACTTGCCTTTCTTTGCTTTCCCTTGCCTTCCTTACCTTCCGTTACTCTTTGCTTGCCTTCCGTGCATTGCCGAGCCTTGCGTTGTCGTGCCTTAGCCTTGCCCCGCCTGAACGTGCTTTCCCATGCGTTACCCTTTCCTTGCCTTGCCGTGCATTGCCCACCCTGCGTTGCCGTGCCTTAGCCTTGTTTCCCCTTGCCGTGCAGTTCCTTCCGTTTCCCTTGCCTTTCCTTGCTTTTCCTTGCCTTGCTTACCTTCCGTTACTCTTTGCTTCCCTTCCCTGCATTGCCTAGCCTTGCGTTGTCGTGCATTAGCATTGCCTAGCCTCACCGTGCCTTGCCTTGCGTTCCTTTCCTTCCGTTACTCTTTCCTTGCCTTGCCGTGCATTGCCTAGCCTTGTTTCCCCTTGCCGTGGCGTGCCTTTTGTTACACTTGCCTTTCCTGGCTTTGACTTGCCTTCCTTTCCTTCCGTTACTCTTTCCTTGCCTTGCCGTGCATTGCCTAGCCCTGCGTTGCCGTGCCTTAGCCTTGTTACCCCTTGCCGTGCCGTTCCTTCCGTTACCCTTGCCTTCCCTTGCTTTCCCTTTCCTTCCTTGCATTCCGTTATTCCTTGCTTGCTTACCGTGCATTGCCTAGCCTTGCGTTGTCGTGCCTTAGCGTTGCCTCGCCTGACCGTGCTTTCTAATGCGTTACCCTTTCCTTGCCTTGCCGTTCATTGCCTAGCGTTCGGTGTCGTGCCTTAGACTTGTTTCCCCTTGCCCTGCCGTTCCTTCCGTTACCCTGGCCTTTCCTTCCTTTTCCTTGCCTTGCTTACCTTCCGTTAGTCTTTGCTTGCCTTCCCTGAATTTCCTAGCCTTGCCTTGTCGTGCCTTAGCCTTATCTCGCCTGCCCTTGCCTTCCTTTGCTTTAAGTTTCCTTGCATTGTCGTGCATTGCCAGGCCTTGCGTTTTCGTGCATTAGCCTTGCCTAGCCTCACCGTGCCTTGCCTTGCGTTACCCTTTCCTTGCCTTGCCGTGCATTTCCTAGCCGTGTGTTGTCGTGCCTTAGCCTTGTTACCCCTTGCCGTGCCGTTCCTTCCGTTACCCTTGCCTTCCCTTGCTTTCCCTTTCCTTCCTTGCATTCCGTTACTCCTTGCTTGCTTACCGTGCATTGCCTAGCCTTTCGTTGGCTTTCCTTAGCCTTGCCTCGCCTGACCGTGCTTTCCCATGCGTTACCCTTTCCTTGCCTTGCCGTGCATTGCCTAGCGTGCGTTGTCCTGCCTTAGCCTTGTTTCCCCTTGCCATGCCCTTCCTTCCGGTACACTTGCCTTTCTTTGCTTTCCCTTGCCTTCCTTACCTTCCGTTACTCTTTGCTTGCCTTCCGTGCATTGCCAAGCCTTGCGTTGTCGTGCCTTAGCCTTGCCTCCCCTGACCGTTCTTTCCCATGCGTTACCCTTTCCTTCCCTTGCCGTGCATTGCCTAGCGTGCGTTGTCGTGCCTTAGACTTGTTTCCCCTTGCCGTGCCGTTCCTTCCGTTACCATTGCCTTTCCTTGCTTTCCCTTGCCTTCCTTACCTTCCGTTACTCTTTGCTTGCCTTCCCTGCATTGCCTAGCGTGCGTTGTCGTGCCTTAGCCTTGTTTCCCCTTGCCGTGCCGTTCCTTCCGTTACACTTGCCTTTCCTTGCTTTCCCTTGCCTTCCTTACTTTCCGTTACTCTTTGCTTGCCTTCCGTGCATTGCCTAGCCTTGCGTTGTCGTGCCTTAGCGTTGCCTCGCCTCACCGTGCTTTCAAATGCGTTACCCATTCCTTGCCTTGCCGTTCATTGCCTAGCGTTCGGTGTCGTGCCTTAGACTTGTTTCCCCTTGCCGTGCCGTTCCTTCCGTTACCCTGGCCTTTCCTTCCTTTTCCTTGCCTTGCTTACCTTCCGTTACTCTTTGATTGCCTTCCCTGAATTTCCTAGCCTTGCGTTGTCGTGCCTTAGCCTTATCTCGCCTGACCTTGCCTTCCTTTGCTTTAAGCTTTCCTTGCATTGTCGTGCATTGCCTAGCCTTGCGTTGTCGTGCATTAACCTTGCCTAGCCTCACCGTGCCTTGCCTTGCGTTACCCTTTCCTTGCCTTGCCGTGCATTTCCTAGCCGTGTGTTGTCGTGCCTTAGCCTTGTTACGCCTTGCCGTGCCGTTACTTCCGTTACCCTTGCCTTCCCTTGCTTTCCCTTTCCTTCCTTGCATTCCGTTCCTCCTTGCTTGCTTTCCGTGCATTGCCTAGCCTTGCGTTGGCTTTCCTTAGCCTTGCCTCGCCTGACCGTGCTTTCCCATGCGTTACCCTTTCCTTGCCTTGCCGTGCATTGCCTAGCGTGCGTTGTCGTGCCTTAGCCTTGTTTCCCCTTGCCGTGCCGTTCCTTCCGTTACACTTTCCTTTCTTTGCTTTCCCTTGCCTTCCATACCTTCCGTTACTCTTTGCTTGCCTTCCGTGCATTGCCAAGCCTTGCGTTGTCGTGCCTTAGCCTTGCCTCCCCTGACCGTGCTTTCCCATGCGTTACCCTTTCCTTGCTTTGCCGTGGATTGCCTAGCGTGCGTTGTCATGCCTTAGACTTGTTTCTCCTTGCCGTTCCGTTCCTTCCGTTACCATTGCCTTTCCTTGCTTTCCCTTGCCTTCCTTACCTTCCGTTACTCTTTGCTTGCCTTCCCTGCATTGCCTAGCCTTGCGTTGTTGTGACTTAGCCTTATCTCTTCTGACCGTGCCTTCCTTTGCTTTAAGCTTTACTTGCATTGTCGTGCATTGCCTAGCCTTGCGTTGTCGTGCATTAGCCTTGCCTAGCCTCACCGTGCCTTGCCTTGCGTTACCCTTTCCTTGCCTTGCCATGCATTTCCTAGCCGTGTGCTGTCGTGCCTTAGCCTTGTTTCCCCTTGCCGTTGCGTGCCTTTTGTTACACTTGCCTTGCCTGGCTTAGCCTTGCCTTCCTTTCCTTCCGTTACTCTTTCCTTGCCTTGCCGTGCATTGCCTAGCCCTGCGTTGTCGTGCCTTACCCTTGTTACCCCTTGCCGTGCCGTTCCTTCCGTTACCTTTGCCTTCCCTTGCTTTCCCTTGCCTTGCTTACCTTCCGTTGCTCTTGGCTTCCCTTCCCTGCATTGCCTAGCCTTGCGTTGTCGTGCCTTAGCCTTATCTCGCCTGACCGTGCCTTCCTTTGCTTTAAGCTTTCCTTGCATTGTCATGCATTACCTAGCCTTGCGTTGTCGTGCATTATCCTTGCCTAGCCTCACCGTGCCTTGCCTTGCGTTACCCTTTCCTTGCCTTGCCGTGCATTGCCTAGCCGTGCGTTGTCGTGCCTTAGCCTTGTTTCCCCTTGCCGTGGCGTGCGTTTTGTTACACTTGCCTTTCCTGGCTTTGACTTGCCTTCCTTTCCTTCCGTTACTCTTTCCTTGCCTTGCCGTGCATTGCCTAGCCTTGCATTGTCGTGCCTTATCCTTGCCTCACCTGACCGTGCCTTCCCCTCCGTTACCCTTTCCTTGCCTTGCCGTGCATTGCCTAGCCCTGCGTTGCCGTGCCTTAGCCTTCTTACCCCTTGCCGTGCCGTTCCTTCCGTTACCCTTGCCTTCCCTTGCTTTCCCTTGCCTTCCTTGCGTTCCGTTACTCTTTGCTTGCTTTCCGTGCATTGCCTAGCCTTGCGTTGTCATGCCTTGGCCTTGCATCGCCTGACCGTTCTTTCCCATGCGTTACCCTTTCCTTGCCTTTCCGTGCATTGCCTAGCCGTGCGTTGTCGTGCCTTAGCCTTGTTTCCCCTTGCCGTGCCGTTCCTTCCGTTACACTTGCCTTTCCTTCCGTTCCCTTGCCTTCCTTACCTTCCGTTACTCTTTGCTTGCCTTCCGTGCATTGCCTAGCCTTGCGTTATCGTGCCTTAGCGTTGCCTCGCCTGACCGTGCTTTCAAATGCGTTACCCTTTCCTTGCCTTGCCCTTCATTGCCTAGCGTTCGGTGTCGTGCCTTAGACTTGTTTCCCCTTGCCGTGCCGTTCCTTCCGTTACCCTGGCCTTTCCTTCCTGTTCCTTGCCTTGCTTACCTTCCGTTACACTTTGCTTGCCTTCCCTGAATTTCCTAGCCTTGCGTTGTCGTGCCTTAGCCTTATCTCGCCTGACCTTGCCTTCCTTTGCTTTAAGCTTTCCTTGCATTGTCGTGCATCGCCTAGCCTTGCGTTTTCGTGCATTAGCCTTGCCTAGCCTCACCGTGCCTTTCCTTGCGTTACCCTTTGCTTGCCTTGCCGTGCATTGCCTAGCCGTGGGTTGTCGTGCCTTAGCCTTGTTTCCCCTTGCCGTGCCGTTCCTTCGGTTACACTTGCCTTTCTTTGCTTTCCCTTTCCTTCCTTACCTTCCGTTTCTCTTTGCTTGCCTTCCGTGCATTGCCTAGCCTTGCGTTGTCGTGCCTTAGCCTTGCCTCGCCTGACCGTGCTTTCCCATGCGTTACCCTTTCCTTGCCTTGCCGTGCATTGCCTAGCGTGCGTTGTCGTGCCTTTGCATTGTTTCCCCTTGCCGTGCCGTTCCTTCCGTTACACTTGCCTTTCCTTGCTTTCCCTTGCCTTCCTTACCTTCCGTTACTCTTTGCTTGCCTTCCGTGCATTGCCAAGCCTTGCGTTGTCGTGCCTTAGCCTTATCTCGCCTGACCGTGCCTTCCTTTGCTTTAAGCTTTCCTTGCATTGTCGTGCATTGCCTAGCCTTGCGTTGTCGTGCATTAACCTTGCCTAGCCTCACCGTGCCTTGCCTTGCGTTACCCTTTCCTTGCCTTGCCGTGCATTTCCTAGCCGTGTGTTGTCGTGCCTTAGCCTTGTTACACCTTGCCGTGCCGTTCCTTTCGTTACCCTTGCCTTCCCTTGCTTTCACTTTCCTTCCTTGCATTCCGTTACTCCTTGCTTGCTTTCCGTGCATTGCCTAGCCTTGCGTTGGCTTTCCTTAGCCTTGCCTCGCCTGAACGTGCTTACCCATGCGTTACCCTTTCCTTGCCTTGCCGTGCATTGCCTAGCGTGCGTTGTCGTGCCTTAGCCTTGTTTCCCCTTGCCGTGCCGTTCCTTCCGTTACCATTGCCTTTCCTTGCTTTCCCTTGTCTTCCTTACCTTCCGTTACTCTTTGCTTGCCTTCCGTGCATTGCCTAGCCTTGCGTTGTTGTGCCTTAGCCTTATCTCGCCTGACCGTGCCTTCCTTTGCTTTAAGCTTTACTTGCATTGTCGTGCATTGCCTAGCCTTGCGTTGTCGTGCATTAGCCTTGCCTAGCCTCACCGTGCCTTGCCTTGCGTTACCCTTTCCTTGCCTTGCCGTGCATTTCCTAGCCGTGTGTTGTCGTGCTTTAGGCTTGTTTCCCCTTGCCGTAGCGTGCCTTTTGTTACACTTGCCTTGCCGGGCTTTGCATTGCCTTCCTTTCCTTCCGTTACTCTTTGCTTGCCTTGCCGTGCATTGCCTAGCCCTGCGTTGTCGTGCCTTAGCCTTGTTACCCCTTGCCGTGCCGTTCCTTCCGTTACCCTTGCCTTCCCTTGCTTTCCCTTGCCTTCCTTACCTTCCGGTACTCTTTGCTTGCCTTCCGTGCATTGCCTAGCCTTGCGTTGTCGTGCCTTAGCCTTATCTCGACTGACCGTGCCTTCCTTTGCTTTAAGCTTTCCTTGCATTGTCGTGCATTGCGTAGCCTTGCGTTGTCGTGCATTAACCTTGCCTAGCCTCACCGTGCCTTGCCTTGCGTTACCCTTTCCTTGCCTTGCCGTGCATTTCCTAGCCGTGTGTTGTCGTGCCTTAGCCTTGTTACCCTTTGTCGTGCCGTTCCTTCCGTTACCCTTGCCTTCTCTTGCTTTCCCTTTCCTTCCTTGCATTCCGTTACTCTTTGCTTGCCTTCCGTGCATTGCCAAGCCTTGCGTTGTCGTGCCTTAGCCTTGCCTCCCCTAACCGTTCTTTCCCATGCGTTACCGTTTCCTTCCCTTGCCGTGCATTGCCTAGCGTGCGTTGTCGTGCCTTAGACTTGTTTCCCCTTGCCGTGCCGTTCCTTCCGTTACCATTGCCTTTCCTTGTTTTCCTTTGCCTTCCTTACCTTCCGTTACTCTTTGCTTGCCTTCCGTGCATTGCCTAGCCTTGCGTTGTCGTGCCTTAGCCTTATCTCTTCTGACCGTGCCTTCCTTTGCTTTAAGCTTTACTTGCATTGTCGTGCATTGCCTAGCCTTCCGTTGTCGTGCATTAGCCTTGCCTAGCCTCACCGTGCCTTGCCTTGCGTTACCCTTTCCTTGCCTTGCCGTGCATTTCCTAGCCGTGTGTTTTCGTGCCTTAGCCTTGTTTCCCCTTGGCGTTGCGTGCCTTTTGTTACACTTGACTTGCCTTGCTTTGCCTTGCCTTCCTTTCATTCCGTTACTCTTTCCTTGCCTTGCCGTGCATTGCCTAGCCTTGCGTTGTCGTGCCTTAGCCTTGTTTCCCCTTGCCGTGCCGTTATTTCCGTTACCCTTGCCTTCCCTTGCTTTCCCTTGCCTTCCTTGCGTTCCGTTACTCTTTGCTTGCTTTCCGTGCATTGCCTAGCCTTGCGTTGTCATGCCTTAGCCTTGCCTCGCCTCACCGTGCTTTCCCATGCGTTACCCTTTCCTTGCCTTGCCGTGCATTGCCTAGCGTGCGTTGTCGTGCCTTAGCCTTGTTTCCCCTTGCCGTGCCGTTCCTTCCGTTACACTTGCCTTTCCTTGCTTTCCCTTGTCTTCCTTACCTTCCGTTACTCTTTGCTTGCCTTCCGTGCATTGCCTAGCCTTGCGTTGTCGTGCCTTAGCCTTATCTGGCCTGACCGTGCCTTCCTTTGCTTTAAGCTTTCCTTGCATTGTCGTGCATTGCCTAGCCTTGCGTTGTAGTTCATTAGCCTTGCCTAGCCTCACCTTGCCTTGCCTTGCGTTACCCTTTCCTTGCCTTGCCGTGCATTTCCTAGCCGTGCGTTGTCGTGCCTTAGCCTTGTTTCCCCTTGCCGTGGCGTGCCTTTTGTTACACTTGCCTTGCCTGGCTTTCCCTTGCCTTCCTTACCTTCCGTTACTCTTTCCTTGCCTTGCCGTGCATTGCCTAGCCTTGCATTGTCGTGCCTTATCCTCGCCTCACCTGACCGTGCCTTCCCCTGCGTTACCCTTTCCTTGCCTTGCCGTGCATTGCCTAGCTCTGCGTTGTCGTGCCTTAGCCCTCTTACCCCATGCCGTGCCGTTCCTTCCGTTACCCTTGCCTTCCCTTGCTTTCCCTTGCCTTCCTTGCGTTCCGTTACTCTTTGCTTGCCTTCCGTGCATTGCCTAGCCTTGCGTTGTCGTGCCTTAGCGTTGCCTCGCCTGACCGTGCTTTCAAATGCGTTACCCTTTCCTTGCCTTGCCGTTCATTGCCTAGCGTTCGGTGTCGTGCCTTAGACTTGTTTCCCCTTGCCGTGCCGTTCCTTCCATTACCCTGGCCTTTCCTTCCTTTTCCTTGCCTTGCTTACCTTCCGTTACTCTTTGCTTGCCTTCCCTGAATTTCCTAGCCTTGCGTTGTCGTGCCTTAGCCTTATCTCGCCTGACCTTGCCTTCCTTTGCTTTAAGCTTTCCTTGCATTGTCGTGCATCGCCTAGCCTTGCGTTTTCGTGCATTAGCCTTGCCTAGCCTCACCGTGCCTTTCCTTGCGTTACCCTTTGCTTGCCTTGCCGTGCATTGCCTAGCCGTGCGTTGTCGTGCCTTAGCCTTGTTTCCCCTTTCCGTGCCGTTCCTTCCGTTACACTTGCCTTTCCTTGCTTTCCCTTGCCTTCCTTACCTTCCGTTACTCTTTGCTTGCCTTCCGTGCATTGCCTAGCCTTGCGTTGTCGTGCCTTAGCCTTGCCTCGCCTGACCGTGATTTCCCATGCGTTACCCTTTCCTTGCCTTGCCGTGCATTGCCTAGCGTGCGTTGTCGTGCCTTAGCCTTGCCTCGCCTGAACGTGCTTTCCCATGCGTTACCCTTTCCTTGCCTTGCCGTGCATTGCCTAGCCTGCGTTGTCGTGCCTTAGCCTTGTTTTCCCTTGCCGTGCCGTTCCTTCCATTACCCTTGCCTTCCCTTGCTTTCCCTTGCCTTCCTTGCGTTCCGTTACTCTTTGCTTGCTTTCCGTGCATTGCCTAGCCTTGCGTTGTCATGCCTTAGCCTTGCCTCGCCTGACCGTGCTTTCCCATGCGTTACCCTTTCCTTGCCTTGCCGTGCATTTCCTAGCGTGCGTTGTCGTGCCTTAGCCTTGTTTCCCCTTGCCGTGCCGTTCCTTCCGTTACCATTGCCTTTCCTTGCTTTCCCTTGCCTTCCTTACCTTCCGTTACTCTTTGCTTGCCTTCCGTGCTTTGCCTAGCCTTGCGTTGTCGTGCCTTAGCCTTATCTCGCCTGACAGTGCCTTCCTTTGCTTTAAGCTTTCCTTGCATTGTCGTGCATTGCCTAGCCTTGCGTTGTCGTGCATTAGCCTTGCCTAGCCTCACCGTGCCTTGCCTTGCGTTACCCTTTCCTTGCCTTTCCGTGCATTTCCTAGCCGTGTGTTGTCGTGCCTTAGCCTTGTTACCCCTTGCCGTGCCGTTCCTTCCGTTACCCTTGCCTTCCCTTGCTTTCCCTTTCCTTCCTTGCATTCCGTTATTCCTTGCTTGCTTACCGTGCATTGCCTAGCCTTTCGTTGGCTTTCCTTAGCCTTGCCTCGCCTGACCGTGCTTTCCCATGCATTACCCTTTCCTTGCCTTGCCGTGCATTGCCTAGCGTGCGTTGTCGTGCCTTAGCCTTGTTTCCCCTTGCCATGCCGTTCCTTCCGTTACACTTGCCTTTCTTTGCTTTCCCTTGCCTTCCTTACCTTCCGTTACTCTTTGCTTGCCTTCCGTGCATTGCCTAGCCTTGCGTTGTCGTGCCTTAGGCTTGCCTCCCCTGACCGTTCTTTCCCATGCGTTACCCTTTCCTTCCCTTGCCGTGCATTGCCTAGCGTGCGTTGTCGTGCCTTAGACTTGTTTCCCCTTGCCGTGCCGTTCCTTCCGTTACCATTGCCTTTCCTTGCTTTCCTTTGCCTTCCTTACCTTCCGTTACTCATTGCTTGCCTTCCCTGCATTGCCTAGCCTTGCGTTGTCGTGCCTTAGCCTTATCTCTTCTGACCGTGCCTTCCTTTGCTTTAAGCTTTACTTGCATTGTCGTGCATTGCCTAGCCTTGCGTTGTCGTGCATTAGCCTTGCCTAGCCTCACCGTGCCTTGCCTTTCGTTACCCTTTCCTTCCCTTGCCGTGCATTGCCTAGCCGTGCGTTGTCGTGCCTTATCCTTGTTTCCCCTTGCCGTTCAGTTCCTTCCGTTACACTTGCCTTGCCTGGCTTTGCCTTGCCTTCCTTTCCTTCCGTTACTCTTTCCTTGCCTTGCCGTGCATTGCCTAGCCTTGCATTGTCGTGCCTTATCCTTGCCTCACCTGACCGTGCCTTCCCCTGCGTTACCCTTTCCTTGCCTTGCCGTGCATTGCCTAGCCCTGCGTTGTCCTGCCTTAGCCTTGTTACCCCTTGCCGTGCCGTTCCTTCCGTTACCCTTGCCTTCCCTTGCTTTCCCTTGCCTTCCTTGCGTTCCGTTACTCTTTGCTTGCTTTCCGTGCATTGCCTAGCCTTGCGTTGTCATGCCTTAGCCTTGCTTCGCCTGACCGTGCTTTCCCATGCGTTACCCTTTCCTTGCCTTGCCGTGCATTGCCTAGCGTGCGTTGTCGTGCCTTAGCCTTGTTTCCTCTTGCCGTGCCGTTCCTTCCGTTACACTTGCCTTTCCTTGCTTTCCCTTGCCTTCCTTACCTTCCGTTACTCTTTGCTTGCCTTCCGTGCATTGCCTAGCCTTGCGTTGTCGTGCCTTAGCCTTGCCTCGCCTGACCGTGCTTTCCCATGCGTTACCCTTTCCTTGCCTTGCCGTTCATTGCCTAGCGTTCGGTGTCGTGCCTGAGACTTGTTCCCCCTTGCCGTGCCGTTCCTTCCGTTACCCTTGCCTTTCCTTGCTTTTCCTTGCCTTGCTTTTCTTCCGTTACTCTTTGCTTGCCTTCCCTGAATTGCCTAGCCTTGCGTTGTCGTGCCTTTGCCTTATCTCGCCTGACCTTGCCTTCCTTTGCTTTAAGCTTTCCTTGCATTGTCGTGCATTGCTAGCCTTGCGTTTTCGTGCATTAGCCTTGTCTAGCCTCACCGTGCCTTGCCTTGCGTTACCCTTTGCTTGCCTTGCCGTGCATTGCCTAGCCGTGCGTTGTCGTGCCTTAGCCTTGTTTCCCCTTCCCGTTCAGTTACTTCCGTTACACTTGCCTTTCTTTGCTTTCCCTTGCCTTCCTTAGCTTCCGTTACTCTTTGCTAGCCTTCCGTGCATTGCCTAGCCTTGCGTTGTCGTGCCTTAGCCTTGCCTCGCCTGAACGTGCTTTCCCATGCGTTACCCTTTCCTTGCCTTGCCGTGCATTGCCTAGCCTACGTTGCCGTGCCTTAGCCTTGTTTCCCCTTGCCGTGCCGTTCCTTCCATTACCCTTGCCTTCCCTTGCTTTCCCTTGCCTTCCTTGCGTTCCGTTACACTTTGCTTGCTTTCCGTGCATTGCCTAGCCTTGCGTTGTCATGCCTTAGCCTTGCCTCGCCTGACCGTGCTTTCCCATGCGTTACCCTTTCCTTGCCTTGCCGTGCATTTCCTAGCGTGCGTTGTCGTGCCTTAGCCTTGTTTCCCCTTGCCGTGCCGTTCCTTCCGTTACCATTGCCTTTCCTTGCTTTCCCTTGCCTTCCTTACCTTCCGTTACTCTTTGCTTGCCTTCCGTGCTTTGCCTAGCCTTGCGTTGTCGTGCCTTAGCCTTATCTCGCCTGACCGTGCCTTCCTTTGCTTTAAGCTTTCCTTGCATTGTCGTGCATTGCCTAGCCTTGGGTTGTCGTGCATTAACCTTGCCTAGCCTCACCGTGCCTTGCCTTGCGTTACCCTTTCCTTCCCTAGCCGTGCATTGCCTAGCGTGCGTTGTCGTGCCTTAGACTTGTTTCCCCTTGCCGTGCCGGTCCTTCCGTTACCATTGTCTTTCCTTGCTTTCCTTTGCCTTCCTTACCTTCCGTTACTCTTTGCTTGCTTTCCCTGCATTGCCTAGCCTTGCGTTGTCGTGCCTTAGCCTTATCTCTTCTGACCGTGTCTTCCTTTGCTTTAAGCTTTACTTGCATTGTCGTGCATTGCCTAGCCTTGCGTTGTCGTGCATTAGCCTTGCCTAGCCTCACCGAGCCTTGCCTTGCGTTACCCTTTCCTTGCCTTGCCGTGCATTTCCTAGCCGTGTGTTGCCGTGCCTTAGCCTTGTTTCCCCTTGCCGTTGCGTGCCTTTTGTTACACTTGATTTGCCTGGCTTTGCCTTGCCTTCCGTTCCTTCCGTTACTCTTTCCTTGCCTTGCCGTGCATTGCCTAGCCCTGCGTTGTCGTGCCTTAGCCTTGTTACCCCTTGCCGTGCCGTTCCTTCCGTTACCCTTGCCTACCCTTGCTTTCCCTTGCCTTCCTTGCGTTCCGTTACTCTTTGCTTGCTTTCCGTGCATTGCCTAGCCTTGCGTTTTCATGCCTTAGGCTTGCCTCGCCTGACCGTGTTTTCCCATGCGTTACCCTTTCCTTGCCTTGCCGTGCATTGCCAAGCGTGCGTTGTCGTGCCTTAGCCTTGTTTCCCCTTGCCGTGCCGTTCCTTCCGTTACCCTTGCCTTTCCTTGCTTTTCCTTGCCTTGCTTACCTTCCGTTACTCTTTGCTTGCCTTCCGTGCATTTCCTAGCCTTGCTTTGTCGTGCCTTAGCCTTATCTCGCCTGACGGTGCCTTCCTTTGCTTTAAGCTTTCCTTGCATTGTCGTGCATTGCCTAGCCTTGCGTTGTCGTGCATTAGCCTTGCCTAGCCTCAACGTGCCTTGCCTTGCGTTACCCTTTCCTTCCCTTGCCGTGCATTGCCTAGCCGTGCGTTGTCGTGCCTTAGCCTTGATTCCCCTTGCCGTGGCGTGCCTTTTGTTACACTTGCCTTGCCTGGCTTTGCCTTGCCTTCCTTTCCTTCCGTTACTCTTTCCTTGCCTTGCCGTGCATTGCCTAGCCTTGCATTGTCGTGCCTTATCCTTGCCTCGCCTGACCGTGCTTTCCCATTCGTTACCCTTTCCTTGCCTTGCCGTGCATTGCCTAGCGTGCGTTGTCGTGCCTTAGCCTTGTTTCCCCTTGCCGTGCCGTTCCTTCCGTTACACTTGCCTTTCTTTGCTTTCCCTTGCCTTCCATACCTTCCGTTTCTCTTTGCTTGCCTTCCGTGCATTGCCAAGCCTTGCGTTGTCGTGCCTTAGCCTTGCCTCCCCTGACCGTGCTTTCCCATGCGTTACCCTTTCCTTGGTTTGCCGTGGATTGCCTAGCGTGCGTTGTCGTGCCTTAGACTTGTTTCCCCTTGCCGTGCCGTTCCTTCAGTTACCATTGCCTTTCCGTGCTTTCCCTTGCCTTCCTTACCTTCCGTTACTCTTTGCTTGCCTTCCCTGCATTGCCTAGCCTTGCGTTGTTGTGCCTTAGCCTTATCTCGCCTGACCGTGCCTTCCTTTGCTTTAAGCTTTACTTGCGTTGTCGTGCATTGCCTAGCCTTCCGTTGTCGTGCATTAGCCTTGCCTAGCCTCACCGTGCCTTGCCTTGCGTTACCCTTTCCTTGCCTTGCCATGCATTTCCTAGCCGTGTGTTGTCGTGCCTTAGACTTGTTTCCCCTTGCCGTTGCGTGCCTTTTGTTACACTTGCCTTGCCTGGCTTTGCCTTGCCTTCCTTTCCTTCCGTTACTCTTTCCTTGCCTTGCCGTGCATTGCCTAGCCCTGTGTTGTCGTGCCTTAGCCTTGTTACCCCTTGCCGTGCCGTTCCTTCCGTTACCCTTGCCTTCCTTTGCTTTCCCTTGCCTTCCTTGCGTTCCGTTACACTTTGCTTGCTTTCCGTGCATTGCCTAGCCTTGCGTTGTCATTCCTTAGCCTTGCCTCGCCTGACCGTGCTTTCCCATGCGTTACCCTTTCCTTGCCTTGCCGTGCATTGAATAGCGTGCGTTGTCGTGCCTTAGCCTTGTTTCCCCTTGCCGTGCCTTTCCTTCCGTTACACTTGCCTTTCTTTGCTTTCCCTTGCCTTCCTTACCTTCCGTTACTCTTTGCTTGCCTTCCGTGCATTGCCTAGCCTTGCCTCGCCTGACCGTGCTTTCCCATGCGTTACCCTTTCCTTGCCTTGCCGTTCATTGCCTAGCGTTCGGTGTCGTGCCTTAGCCTTGTTTCCCCTTGCCGTGCAGTTCCTTCCGTTACACTTGCCTTTCTTTGCTTTCCCTTGCCTTCCTTACCTTCCGTTACTCTTTGCTTGCCTTCAGTGCATTGCCTAGCCTTGCGTTGTCGTGCCTTAGCCTTGCCTCGCCTGAACTTGCTTTCCCATGCGTTACCCTTTCATTGCCTTGCCGTACATTGCCCAGCCTGCGTTGCCGTGCCTTAGCCTTGTTTCCGCTTCCCGTGCCGTTCCTTCCGTTACCCTTGCCTTTCCTTGCTTTGCCTTGCCTTCCTTACCTTCCGTTACTCTTTGCTTGCCTTCCCTGCATTGCCTAGCCTTGCGTTGTCGTGCCTTAGCCTTATCTCGCCTGACCGTGCCTTCCTTTGCTTTAAGCTTTCCTTGCATTGTCGTGCATTGCCTAGCCTTGCGTTGTCGTGCATTAGTCTTGCCTAGCCTCACCGTGCCTTGCCTTGCGTTACCCTTTCCTTGCCTTGCCGTGCATTGCCTAGTCGTGCGTTGTCGTGCCTTGGCCTTGTTTCCCCTTGCCGTGCCGTTCCTTCCGTTACCCTTGCCTTCCCTTGCTTTCCCTTGCCTTCCTTGCGTTCCGTTACTCTTTGCTTGCTTTCCGTGCATTGCCTAGCCTTGCGTTGTCATGCCTTAGCCTTGCCTCGCCTGACCGTGCTTTCCCATGCGTTACCCTTTCCTTGCCTTGCCGTGCATTTCCTAGCGTGCGTTGTCGTGCCTTAGCCTTGTTTCCCCTTGCCGTGCCGTTCCTTCCGTTACCATTGCCTTTCCTTGCTTTCCCTTGCCTTCCTTACCTTCCGTTACTCTTTGCTTGCCTTCCGTGCTTTGCCTAGCCTTGCGTTGTCGTGCCTTAGCCTTATCTCGCCTGACCGTGCCTTCCTTTGCTTTAAGCTTTCCTTGCATTGTCGTGCATTGCCTAGCCTTGGGTTGTCGTGCATTAACCTTGCCTAGCCTCACCGTGCCTTGCCTTGCGTTACCCTTTCCTTGCCTTGCCGTGCATTTCCTAGCCGTGTGTTGTCTTGCCGTAGCCTTGTTACCCCTTGCCGTGCCGTTCCTTCCGTTACCCTTGCCTTCCCTTGCTTTCCCTTTCCTTCCTTGCATTCCGTTATTCCTTGCTTGCTTACCGTGCATTGCCTAGCCTTTCGTTGTCTTTCCTTAGCCTTGCCTCGCCTGACCGTGCTTTCCCATGCGTTACCCTTTCCTTGCCTTGCCGTGCATTGCCTAGCGTGCGTTTTCGTGCCTTAGCCTTGTTTCCCCTTTCCATGCCGTTCCTTCCGTTACACTTGCCTTTCTTTGCTTTCCCTTGCCTTCCTTACCTTCCGTTACTCTTTGCTTGCCTTCCGTGCATTGCCAAGCCTTGCGTTGTCGTGCCTTAGCCTTGCCTCCCCTGACCGTTCTTTCCCATGCATTACCCTTTCCTTCCCTTGCCGTGCATTGCCTAGCGTGCGTTGTCGTGCCTTAGACTTGTTTCCCCTTGCCGTGCCGTTCCTTCCGTTACCATTGTCTTTCCTTGCTTTCCTTTGCCTTCCTTACCTTCCGTTACTCATTGCTTGCATTCCCTGCATTGCCTAGCCTTGCGTTGTCGTGCCTTAGCCTTATCTCTTCTGACCGTGCCTTCCTTTGCTTTAAGCTTTACTTGCATTGTCGTGCATTGCCTAGCCTTGCGTTGTCGTGCATTAGCCTTGCCTAGCCTCACCGTGCCTTGCCTTTCGTTACCCTTTCCTTCCCTTGCCGTGCATTGCCTAGCCGTGCGTTGTCGTGCCTTAGCCTTGATTCCCCTTGTCGTGGCGTGCCTTTTGTTACACTTGCCTTGCCTGGCTTTGCCTTGCCTTTCTTTCCTTCCGTTACTCTTTCCTTGCCTTGCCGTGCATTGCATAGCCTTGCATTGTCGTGCCTTATCCTTGCCTCACCTGACCGTGCCTTCCCCTGCGTTACCCTTTCCTTGCCTTGCCGTGCATTGCCTAGCCCTGCGTTGTCGTGCCTTAGCCTTCTTACCCCTTGCCGTGCCGTTCCTTCCGTTACCCTTGCCTTCCCTTGCTTTCCCTTGCCTTCCTTGCGTTCCGTTACTCTTTGCTTGCTTTCCGTGCATTGCCTAGCCTTGCGTTGTCATGCCTTAGCCTTGCCTCGCCTGACCGTGCTTTCCCATGCGTTACCCTTTCCTTGCCTTGCCGTGCATTGCCTAGCGTGCGTTGTCGTGCCTTAGCCTTGTTTCCCCTTGCTGTGCCGTTCCTTCCGTTACACTTGCCTTTCCTTGCTTTCCCTTGCCTTCCTTACCTTCCGTTACTCTTTGCTTGCCTTCCGTGCATTGCCTAGCCTTGCGTTGTCGTGCCTTAGCGTTGCCTCGCCTGACCGTGCTTTCAAATGCGTTACCCTTTCCTTGCCTTGCCGTTCATTGCCTAGCGTTCGGTGTCGTGCCTTAGACTTGTTTCCCCTTGCCGTGCCGTTCCTTCCGTTACCCTGGCCTTTCCTTCCTTTTCCTTGCCTTGCTTACCTTCCGTTACTCTTTGCTTGCCTTCCCTGAATTTCCTAGCCTTACGTTGTCGTGCCTTAGCCTTATCTCGCCTGACCTTGCCTTCCTTTGCTTTAAGCTTTACTTGCATTGTCGTGCATTGCCTAGCCTTGCGTTGTCGTGCATTAGTCTTGCCTAGCCTCACCGTGCCTTGCCTTGCGTTACCCTTTCCTTGCCTTGCCGTGCATTGCCTAGTCGTGTGTTGTCGTGCCTTAGCCTTGTTTCCCCTTGCCGTGCCGTTCCTTCCGTTACCCTTGCCTTCCCTTGCTTTCCCTTGCCTTCCTTGCGTTCCGTTACTCTTTGCTTGCTTTCCGTGCATTGCCTAGTCTTGCGTTGTCATGCCTTAGCCTATCCTCGCCTGACCGTGCTTTCCCATGCGTTACCCTTTCCTTGCCTTGCCGTGCATTTCCTAGCGTGCGTTGTCGTGCCTTAGCCTTGTTTCCCCTTGCCGTGCCGTTCCTTCCGTTACCATTGCCTTTCCTTGCTTTCCCTTGCCTTCCTTACCTTCCGTTACTCTTTGCTTGCCTTCCGTGCTTTGCCTAGCCTTGCGTTGTCGTGCCTTAGCCTTATCTCGCCTGACCGTGCCTTCCTTTGCTTTAAGCTTTCCTTGCATTGTCCTGCATTGCCTAGCCTTGGGTTGTCGTGCATTAACCTTGCCTAGCCTCACCGTGCCTTGCCTTGCGTTACCCTTTCCTTGCCTTGCCGTGCATTTCCTAGCCGTGTGTTGTCGTGCCTTAGCCTTGTTACCCCTTGCCGTGCCGTTCCTTCCGTTACCCTTGCCTTCCCTTGCTTTCCCTTTCCTTCCTTGCATTCCGTTATTCCTTGCTTGCTTACCGTGCATTGCCTAGCCTTTCGTTGGCTTTCCTTAGCCTTGCCTCGCCTGACCGTGCTTTCCCATGCGTTACCCTTTCCTTGCCTTGCCGTGCATTGCCTAGCGTGCGTTGTCGTGCCTTAGCCTTGTTTCCCCTTGCCATGCCGTTCCTTCCGTTACACTTGCCTTTCTTTGCTTTCCCTTGCCTTCCTTACCTTCCGTTACTCTTTGCTTGCCTTCCGTGCATTGCCAAGCCTTGCGTTGTCGTGCCTTAGCCTTGCCTCCCCTGACCGTTCTTTCCCATGCATTACACTTTCCTTCCCTTGCCGTGCATTGCCTAGCGTGCGTTGTCGTGCCTTAGACTTGTTTCCCCTTGCCGTGCCGTTCCTTCCGTTACCATTGTCTTTCCTTGCTTTCCTTTGCCTTCCTTACCTTCCGTTACTCATTGCTTGCATTCCCTGCATTGCCTAGCCTTGCGTTGTCGTGCCTTAGCCTTATCTCTTCTGACCGTGCCTTCCTTTGCTTTAAGCTTTACTTGCATTGTCGTGCATTGCCTAGCCTTGCGTTGTCGTGCATTAGCCTTGCCTAGCCTCACCGTGCCTTGCCTTTCGTTACCCTTTCCTTCCCTTGCCGTGCATTGCCTAGCCGTGCGTTGTCGTGCCTTAGACTTGTTTCCCCTTGCCGTGCCGTGCCTTTTGTTACACTTGCCTTGCCTGGCTTTGCCTTGCCTTTCTTTCCTTCCGTTACTCTTTCCTTGCCTTGCCGTGCATTGCCTAGCCTTGCATTGTCGTGCCTTATCCTTGCCTCACCTGACCGTGCCTTCCCCTGCGTTACCCTTTCCTTGCCTTGCCGTGCATTGCCTAGCCCTGCGTTGTCGTGCCTTAGCCTTCTTACCCCTTACCGTGCCTTTCCTTCCGTTACCCTTGCCTTCCCTTCCTTTCCCTTGCCTTCCTTGCGTTCCGTTACTCTTTGCTTGCTTTCCGTGCATTGCCTAGCCTTGCGTTGTCATGCCTTAGCCTTGCCTCGCCTGACCGTGCTTTCCCATGCGTTACCCTTTCCTTGCCTTGCCGTGCATTGCCTAGCGTGCGTTGTCGTGCCTTAGCCTTGTTTCCCATTGCTGTGCCGTTCCTTCCGTTACACTTGCCTTTCCTTGCTTTCCCTTGCCTTCCTTACCTTCCGTTACTCTTTGCTTGCCTTCCGTGCATTGCCTAGCCTTGCGTTGTCGTGCCTTAGCGTTGCCTCGCCTGACCGTGCTTTCAAATGCGTTACCCTTTCCTTGCCTTGCCGTTCATTGCCTAGCGTTCGGTGTCGTGCCTTAGACTTGTTTCCCCTTGCCGTGCCGTTCCTTCCGTTACCCTGGCCTTTCCTTCCTTTTCCTTGCCTTGCTTACCTTCCGTTACTCTTTGCTTGCCTTCCCTGAATTTCCTAGCCTTACGTTGTCGTGCCTTAGCCTTATCTCGCCTGACCTTGCCTTCCTTTGCTTTAAGCTTTCCTTGCATTGTCGTGCATTGCCTAGCCTTGCGTTGTCGTGCATTAACCTTGCCTAGCCTCACCGTGCCTTGCCTTGCGTTACCCTTTCCTTGCCTTGCCGTGCATTTCCTAGCCGTGTGTTGTCGTGCCTTAGCCTTGTTACCCCTTGCCGTGCCGTTACTTCCGTTACCCTTGCCTTCCCTTGCTTTCCCTTTCCTTCCTTGCATTCCGTTACTCCTTGCTTGCTTTCCGTGCATTGCCTAGCCTTGCGTTGGCTTTCCTTAGCCTTGCCTCGCCTGACCGTGCTTGCCCATGCGTTACCCTTTCCTTGCCTTGCCGTGCATTGCCTAGCGTGCGTTTTCGTGCCTTAGCCTTGTTTCCCCTTGCCGTGCCGTTCCTTCCGTTACCCTTGCCTTCCCTTGCTTTCCCTTGCCTTCCTTGCGTTCCGTTACTCTTTGCTTGCTTTCCGTGCATTGCCTATCCTTGCGTTGTCATGCCTTAGGCTTGCCTCGCCTGACCGTGCTTTCCCATGCGTTACCCTTTCCTTGCCTTGCCGTGCATTGCCTAGCGTGCGTTGTCGTGCCTTAGCCTTGTTTCCCCTTGCTGTGCCGTTCTTTCCGTTACACTTGCCTTTCCTTGCTTTCCCTTGTCTTCCTTACCTTCCGTTACTCTTTGCTTGCCTTTCGTGCATTGCCTAGCCTTGCGTTGTCGTGCCTTAGCCTCATCTCGCCTGACCGTGCCTTCCTTTGCTTTAAGCTTTCCTTGCATTGTCGTGCATTGCCTAGCCTTGGGTTGTCGTGCATTAACCTTGCCTAGCCTCACCGTGCCTTGCCTTGCGTTACCCTTTCCTTGGCTTGCCGTGCATTTCCTAGCCGTGTGTTGTCGTGCCTTAGCCTTGTTACCCCTTGCCGTGCCGTTCCTTCCGTTACCCTTGCCTTCCCTTGCTTTCCCTTTCCTTCCTTGCATTCCGTTATTCCTTGCTTGCTTACCGTGCATTGCCTAGCCTTTCGTTGGCTTTCCTTAGCCTTGCCTCGCCTGACCGTGCTTTCCCATGCGTTACCCTTTCCTTGCCTTGCCGTGCATTGCCTAGCGTGCGTTGTCGTGCCTTAACCTTGTTTCCCCTTGCCATGCCGTTCCTTCCGTTACACTTGCCTTTCTTTGCTTTCCCTTGCCTTCCTTACCTTCCGTTACTCTTTGCTTGCCTTCCGTGCATTGCCAAGCCTTGCGTTGTCGTGCCTTAGCCTTGCCTCCCCTGACCGTGCTTTCCCATGCGTTACCCTTTCCTTCCCTTGCCGTGCATTGCCTAGCGTGCGTTGTCGTGCCTTAGACTTGTTTCCCCTTGCCGTGCCGTTCCTTCCGTTACCATTGTCTTTCCTTGCTTTCCTTTGCCTTCCTTACCTTCCGGTACTCATTGCTTGCCTTCCCTGCATTGCCTAGCCTTGCGTTGTCGTGCCTTAGCCTTATCTCTTCTGACCGTGCCTTCCTTTGCTTTAAGCTTTACTTGCATTGTCGTGCATTGCCTAGCCTTGCGTTGTCGTGCATTAGCCTTGCCTAGCCTCACCGTGCCTTGCCTTTCGTTACCCTTTCCTTCCCTTGCCGTGCATTGCCTAGCCGTGCGTTGTCGTGCCTTATCCTTGTTTCCCCTTGCCGTGCCGTTCCTTCCGTTACACTTGCCTTTCCTTGCTTTGCCTTGCCTTCCTTTCCTTCCGTTACTCTTTCCTTGCCTTGCCGTGCATTGCCTAGCCTTGCATTGTCGTGCCTTATCCTTGCCTCACCTGACCGTGCCTTCCCCTGCGTTACCCTTTCCTTGCCTTGCCGTGCATTGCCTAGCCCTGCGTTGTCCTGCCTTAGCCTTCTTACCCCTTGCCGTGCCGTTCCTTCCGTTGCCCTTGCCTTCCCTTGCTTTCCCTTGCCTTCCTTGCGTTCCGTTACTCTTTGCTTGCTTTCCGTGCATTGCCTAGCCTTGCGTTGTCATGCCTTAGCCTTGCTTCGCCTGACCGTGCTTTCCCATGCGTTACCCTTTCCTTGCCTTGCCGTGCATTGCCTAGCGTGCGTTGTCGTGCCTTAGCCTTGTTTCCTCTTGCCGTGCCGTTCCTTCCGTTACACTTGCCTTTCCTTGCTTTCCCTTGCCTTCCTTACCTTCCGTTACTCTTTGCTTGCCTTCCGTGCATTGCCTAGCCTTGCGTTGTCGTGCCTTAGCCTTGCCTCGCCTGACCGTGCTTTCCCATGCGTTACCCTTTCCTTGCCTTGCCGTTCATTGCCTAGCGTTCGGTGTCGTGCCTGAGACTTGTTCCCCCTTGCCGTGCCGTTCCTTCCGTTACCCTTGCCTTTCCTTGCTTTTCCTTGCCTTGCTTATCTTCCGTTACTCTTTGCTTGCCTTCCCTGAATTGCCTAGCCTTGCGTTGTCGTGCCTTTGCCTTATCTCGCCTGACCTTGCCTTCCTTTGCTTTAAGCTTTCCTTGCATTGTCGTGCATTGCCTAGCCTTGCGTTTTCGTGCATTAGCCTTGTCTAGCCTCACCGTGCCTTGCCTTGCGTTACCCTTTGCTTGCCTTGCCGTGCATTGCCTAGCCGTGCGTTGTCGTGCCTTAGCCTTGTTTCCCCTTGCCGTTCAGTTCCTTCCGTTACACTTGCCTTTCATAGCTTTCCCTTGCCTTCCTTACCTTCCGTTACTCTTTGCTTGCCTTCCGTGCATTGCCGAGCCTTGCGTTGTCGTGCCTTAGCCTTGCCTCGCCTGAACGTGCTTTCCCATGCGTTACCCTTTCCTTGCCTTGCCGTGCATTGCCCAGCCTGCGTTGCCGTGCCTTAGCCTTTTTTCCCCTTGCCTTGCCGTTCCTTCCGTTACCCTTGCCTTTCCTTGCTTTTCTTTGCCTTGCTTACCTTCCGTTACTCTTTGCTTCCCTTCCCTGCATTGCCTAGCCTTGCGTTGTCGTGCCTTAGCCTTATCTCGCCTGACCGTGCCTTCCTTTGCTTTAAGCTTTCCTTGCATTGTCGTGCATTGCCTAGCCTTGCGTTCTCGTGCATTAGCCTTGCCTAGCCTCACCGTGCCTTGCCTTGCGTTACCCTTTCCTTGCCTTGCCGTGCATTGCCTAGCCGTGCGTTGTCGTGCCTTAGCCTTGTTTCCCCTTGCCGTGGCGTGCCTTTTGTTACACTTGCCTTTCCTGGCTTTGACTTGCCTTCCTTTCCTTCCGTTACTCTTTCCTTGCCTTGCCGTGCATTGCCTAGCCCTGCGTTGCCGTGCCTTAGCCTTGTTACCCCTTGCCGTGCCGTTCCTTCCGTTACCCTTGCCTTCCCTTGCTTTCCCTTGCCTTCCTTGCGTTCCCTTACTCTTTGCTTGCTTTCCGTGCATTGCCTAGCCTTGCGTTGTCATGCCTTAGCCTTGCATATCCTGACCGTGCTTTCCCATGCGTTACCCTTTCCTTGCCTTGCCGTGCATTGCCTAGCCCTGCGTTGCCGTGCCTTAGCCTTGTTACCCCTTGCCGTGCCGTTCCTTCCGTTACCCTTGCCTTCCCTTGCTTTCCCTTGCCTTCCTTGCGTTCCGTTACTCTTTGCTTGCTTTCCGTGCATTGCCTAGCCTTGCGTTGTCATGCCTTGGCCTTGCATCGCCTCACCGTGCTTTCCCATGCGTTACCCTTTCCTTGCCTTGCCGTGCATTGCCTAGCCGTGCGTTGTCGTGCCTTAGCCTTGTTTCCCCTTGCCGTGCCGTTCCTTCCGGTACACTTGCCTTTCCTTCCTTTCCCTTGCCTTCCTTACCTTCCGTTACTCTTTGCTTGCCTTCCGTGCATTGCTTAGCCTTGCGTTGTCTTGCCTTAGCGTTGCCTCGCCTGACCTTGCTTTCAAATGCGTTACCCTTTCCTTGCCTTGCCGTTCATTGCCTAGCGTTCGGGGTCCTGCCTTAGACTTGTTTCCCCTTGCCCTGCCGTTCCTTCCGTTACCCTGGCCTTTCCTTCCTTTTCCTTGCCTTGCTTACCTTCCGTTAGTCTTTGCTTGCCTTCCCTGAATTTCCTAGCCTTGCCTTGTCGTGACTTAGCCTTATCTCGCCTGCCCTTGCCTTCCTTTGCTTTAAGTTTCCTTGCATTGTCGTGCATCGCCTAGCCTTGCGTTTTCGTGCATTAGCCTTGCCTAGCCTCACCGTGCCTTGCCTTGCGTTAACTTTTGCTTGCCTTGCCATGCCATGCATAGCCGTGCGTTGTCGTGCCTTAGCCTTGTTTCCCCTTGCCGTGCCGTTCCTTCCGTTACACTTGCCTTTCTTTGCTTTCCCTTGCCTTCCTTAGCTTCCGTTACTCTTTGCTAGCCTTCCGTGCATTTCCTAGCCTTGCGTTGTCGTGCCTTAGCCTTGCCTCGCCTGAACGTGCTTTCCCATGCGTTACCCTTTCCTTGCCTTGCCGTGCATTGCCTAGCCTACGTTGCCGTGCCTTAGCCTTGTTTCCCCTTGCCGTGCCGTTCCTTCCATTACCCTTGCCTTCCCTTGCTTTCCCTTGCCTTCCTTGCGTTCCGTTACTCTTTGCTTGCTTTCCGTGCATTGCCTAGCCTTGCGTTGTCATGCCTTAGCCTTGCCTCGCCTGACCGTGCTTTCCCATGCGTTACCCTTTCCTTGCCTTGCCGTGCATTTCCTAGCGTGCGTTGTCGTGCCTTAGCCTTGTTTCCCCTTGCCGTGCCGTTCCTTCCGTTACCGTTGCCTTTCCTTGCTTTCCCTTGCCTTCCTTACCTTCCGTTACTCTTTGCTTGCCTTCCGTGCTTTGCCTAGCCTTGCGTTGTCGTGCCTTAGCCTTATCTCGCCTGACCGTGCCTTCCTTTGCTTTAAGCTTTCCTTGCATTGTCGTGCATTGCCTAGCCTTGGGTTGTCGTGCATTAACCTTGCCTAGCCTCACCGTGCCTTGTCTTGTGTTACCCTTTCCTTCCCTTGCCGTGCATTGCCTAGCGTGCGTTGTCGTGCCTTAGACTTGTTTCCCCTTGCCGTGCCGGTCCTTCCGTTACCATTGTCTTTCCTTGCTTTCCTTTGCCTTCCTTACCTTCCGTTACTCTTTGCTTGCTTTCCCTGCATTGCCTAGCCTTGCGTTGTCGTGCCTTAGCCTTATCTCTTCTGACCGTGCCTTCCTTTGCTTTAAGCTTTACTTGCATTGTCGTGCATTGCCTAGCCTTGCGTTGTCGTGCATTAGCCTTGCCTAGCCTCACCGAGCCTTGCCTTGCGTTACCCTTTCCTTGCCTTGCCGTGCATTTCCTAGCCGTGTGTTGCCGTGCCTTAGCCTTGTTTCCCCTTGCCGTTGCGTGCCTTTTGTTACACTTGATTTGCCTGGCTTTGCCTTGCCTTCCTTACCTTCCGTTACTCTTTGCTTGCCTTCCGTGCATTTCCTAGCCTTGCTTTGTCGTGCCTTAGCCTTATCTCTTCTGACCGTGCCTTCCTTTGCTTTAAGCTTTCCTTGCATTGTCGTGCATTGCCTAGCCTTGCGTTTTCGTGCACTAGCCTTGTCTAGCCTCACCGTGCCTTGCCTTACGTTACCCTTTGCTTGCCTTGCCGTGCATTGCCTAGCCGTGCGTTGTCGTGCCTTAGCCTTGTTTCCCCTTGCCGTTCAGTTCCTTCCGTTACCACTTGCCTTTCTTTGCTTTCCCTTGCCTTCCTTACCTTCCGTTACTCTTTGCTTGCCTTCCGTGCATTGCCGAGCCTTGCGTTGTCGTGCCTTAGCATTGCCTCGCCTGAACGTGCTTTCCCATGCGTTACCCTTTCCTTGCCTTGCCGTGCATTGCCCAGCCTGCGTTGCCGTGCCTTAGCCTTTTTTCCCCTTGCCGTGCCGTTCCTTCCGTTACCCTTGCCTTTCCTTGCTTTTCCTTGCCTTGCTTACCTTCCGTTACTCTTTGCTTCCCTTCCCTGCATTGCCTAGCCTTGCGTTGTCCTGCCTTAGCCTTATCTCGCCTGACCGTGCCTTCCTTTGCTTTAAGCTTTCCTTGCATTGTCGTGCATTGCCTAGCCTTGCGTTCTCGTGCATTAGCCTTGCCTAGCCTCACCGTGCCTTGCCTTGCGTTACCCTTTCCTTGCCTTGTCGTGCATTGCCTAGCCGTGCGTTGTCGTGCCTTAGCCTTGTTTCCCCTTGCCGTGGCGTGCCTTTTGTTACACTTGCCTTTCCTGGCTTTGACTTGCCTTCCTTTCCTTCCGTTACTCTTTCCTTGCCTTGCCGTGCATTGCCTAGCCCTGCGTTGCCGTGCCTTAGCCTTGTTACCCCTTGCCGTGCCGTTCCTTCCGTTACCCTTGCCTTCCCTTGCTTTCCCTTGCCTTCCTTGCGTTCCCTTACTCTTTGCTTGCTTTCCGTGCATTGCCTAGCCTTGCGTTGTCATGCCTTAGCCTTGCATATCCTGACCGTGCTTTCCCATGCGTTACCCTTTCCTTGCCTTGCCGTGCATTGCCTAGCCCTGCGTTGCCGTGCCTTAGCCTTGTTACCCCTTGCCGTGCCGTTCCTTCCGTTACCCTTGCCTTCCCTTGCTTTCCCTTGCCTTCCTTGCGTTCCGTTACTCTGCTTGCTTTCCGTGCATTGCCTAGCCTTGCGTTGTCATGCCTTGGCCTTGCATCGCCTCACCGTGCTTTCCCATGCGTTACCCTTTCCTTGCCTTGCCGTGCATTGCCTAGCCGTGCGTTGTCGTGCCTTAGCCTTGTTTCCCCTTGCCGTGCCGTTCCTTCCGTTACACTTGCCTTTCCTTCCTTTCCCTTGCCTTCCTTACCTTCCGTTACTCTTTGCTTGCCTTCCGTGCATTGCTTAGCCTTGTGTTGTCGTGCCTTAGCGTTGCCTCGCCTGACCGTGCTTTCAAATGCGTTACCCTTTCCTTGCCTTGCCGTTCATTGCCTAGCGTTCGGGTCCTGCCTTAGACTTGTTTCCCCTTGCCCTGCCGTTCCTTCCGTTACCCTGGCCTTTCCTTCCTTTTCCTTGCCTTGCTTACCTTCCGTTAGTCTTTGCTTGCCTTCCCTGAATTTCCTAGCCTTGCCTTGTCGTGCCTTAGCCTTATCTCGCCTGCCCTTGCCTTCCTTTGCTTTAAGTTTCCTTGCATTGTCGTGCATCGCCTAGCCTTGCGTTTTCGTGCATTAGCCTTGCCTAGCCTCACCGTGCCTTGCCTTGCGTTAACTTTTGCTTGCCTTGCCGTGCCATGCATAGCCGTGCGTTGTCGTGCCTTAGCCTTGTTTCCCCTTGCCGTGCCGTTCCTTCCGTTACACTTGCCTTTCTTTGCTTTCCCTTGCCTTCCTTAGCTTCCGTTACTGTTTGCTAGCCTTCCGTGCATTTCCTAGCCTTGCGTTGTCGTGCCTTAGCCTTGCCTCGCCTGAACGTGCTTTCCCATGCGTTACCCTTTCCTTGCCTTGCCGTGCATTGCCTAGCCTACGTTGCCGTGCCTTAGCCTTGTTTCCCCTTGCCGTGCCGTTCCTTCCATTACCCTTGCCTTCCCTTGCTTTCCCTTGCCTTCCTTGCGTTCCGTTACTCTTTGCTTGCTTTCCGTGCATTGCCTAGCCTTGCATTGTCGTGCCTTATCCTTGCCTCACCTGACCGTGCCTTCCCCTGTGTTACCCTTTCCTTGCCTTGCCGTGCATTGCCTAGCCCTGCGTTGTCGTGCCTTAGCCTTCTTACCCCTTGCCGTGCCGTTCCTTCCGTTACCCTTGCCTTCCCTTGCTTTCCCTTGCCTTCCTTGCGTTCCGTTACTCTTTGCTTGCTTTCCGTGCATTGCCTAGCCTTGCGTTGTCATGCCTTAGCCTTGCCTCGCCTGACCGTGCTTTCCCATTCGTTACCCTTTCCTTGCCTTGCCGTGCATTGCCTAGCGTGCGTTGTCGTGCCTTAGCCTTGTTTCCCCTTGCCGTGCCGTTCCTTCCGTTACACTTGCCTTTCCTTGCTTTCCCTTGCCTTCCTTACCTTCCGTTACTCTTTGCTTGCCTTCCGTGCATTGCCTAGCCTTGCGTTGTCGTGCCTTAGCGTTGCCTCGCCTGACCGTGCTTTCAAATGCGTTACCCTTTCCTTGCCTTGCCGTGCATTGCCTAGCGTTCGGTGTCGTGCCTTAGACTTGTTTCCCCTTGCCGTGCCGTTCCTTCCGTTACCCTGGCCTTTCCTTCCTTTTCCTTGCCTTGCTTACCTTCCGTAACACTTTGCTTGCCTTCCCTGAATTTCCTAGCCTTGCGTTGTCGTGCCTTAGCCTTATCTCGCCTGACCTTGCCTTCCTTTGCTTTAAGCTTTCCTTGCATTGTCGTGCATTGCCTAGCCTTGCGTTGTCGTGCATTAACCTTGCCTAGCCTCACCGTGCCTTGCCTTGCGTTACCCTTTCCTTGCCTTGCCGTGCATTTCCTAGCCGTGTGTTGTCGTGCCTTAGCCTTGTTACCCCTTGCCGTGCCGTTACTTCCGGTACCCTTGCCTTCCCTTGCTTTCCCTTTCCTTCCTTGCATTCCGTTACTCCTTGCTTGCTTTCCGTGCATTGCCTAGCCTTGCGTTGGCTTTCCTTCGCCTTGCCTCGCCTGACCGTGCTTTCCCATGCGTTACCCTTTCCTTGCCTTGCCGTGCATTGCCTAGCGTGCGTTGTCGTGCCTTAGCCTTGTTTCCCCTTGCCGTGCCGTTCCTTCCGTTACACTTGCCTTTCTTTGCTTTCCCTTGCTTTCCATACCTTCCGGTACTCTTTGCTTGCCTTCCGTGCATTGCCAAGCCTTGCGTTGTCGTGCCTTAGCCTTGCCTCCCCTGACCGTGCTTTCCCATGCATTACCCTTTCCTTGCTTTGCCGTAGATTGCCTAGCGTGCGTTGTCGTGCCTTAGACTTGTTTCCCCTTGCCGTGCCGTTCCTTCAGTTACCATTGCCTTTCCTTGCTTTCCCTTGCCTTCCTTACCTTCCGTTACTCTTTGCTTGCCTTCCCTGCATTGCCTAGCCTTGCGTTGTTGTGCCTTAGCCTTATCTCGCCTGACCGTGCCTTCCTTTGCTTTAAGCTTTACTTGCATTGTCGTGCATTGCCTAGCCTTGCGTTGTCGTGCATTAGCCTTGCCTAGCCTCACCGTGCCTTGCCTTGCGTTACCCTTTCCTTGCCTTGCCGTGCATTTCCTAGCCGTGTGTTGTCGTGACTTAGACTTGTTTCCCCTTGCCGTTGCGTGCCTTTTGTTACACTTGCCTTGCCTGGCTTTCCTTGCCTTCCTTTCCTTCCGTTACTCTTTCCTTGCCTTGCCGTGCATTGCCTTGCCCTGCGTTGTCGTGCCTTAGCCTTGTTACCCCTTGCCGTGCGTTCCTTCCGTTACCCTTGCCTTCCCTTGCTTTCCCTTGCCTTCCTTGCGTTCCGTTACTCTTTGCTTGCTTTCCGTGCATTGCCTAGCCTTGCGTTGTCATGCCTTAGGCTTGCCTCGCCTGACCGTGCTTTCCCATGCGTTACCCTTTCCTTGCCTTGCCGTGCATTGCCTAGCGTGCGTTGTCGTGCCTTAGCCTTGTTTCCCCTTGCCGTGCCGGTCCTTCCGTTACCATTGCCTTTCCTTGCTTTCCCTTGCCTTCCTTACCTTCCGTTACTCTTTGCTTGCTTTCCCTGCATTGCCTAGCCTTGCGTTGTCGTGCCTTAGCCTTATCTCTTCTGACCGTGCCTTCCTTTGCTTTAAGCTTTACTTGCATTGTCGTGCATTGCCTAGCCTTGCGTTGTCGTGCATTAGCCTTGCCTAGCCTCACCGAGCCTTGCCTTGCGTTACCCTTTCCTTGCCTTGCCGTGCATTTCCTAGCCGTGTGTTGTCGTGCCTTAGCCTTGTTTCCCCTTGCCGTTGCGTGCCTTTTGTTACACTTGCCTTGCCTGGCTTTGCCTTGCCTTCCTTACCTTCCGTTACTCTTTGCTTGCCTTCCGTGCATTTCCTAGCCTTGCTTTGTCGTGCCTTAGCCTTATCTCTTCTGACCGTGCCTTCCTTTGCTTTAAGCTTTCCTTGCATTGTCGTGCATTGCCTAGCCTTGCGTTTTCGTGCACTAGCCTTGTCTAGCCTCACCGTGCCTTGCCTTACGTTACCCTTTGCTTGCCTTGCCGTGCATTGCCTAGCCGTGCGTTGTCGTGCCTTAGCCTTGTTTCCCCTTGCCGTTCAGTTCCTTCCGTTACACTTGCCTTTCTTTGCTTTCCCTTGCCTTCCTTACCTTCCGTTACTCTTTGCTTGCCTTCCGTGCATTGCCGAGCCTTGCGTTGTCGTGCCTTAGCATTGCCTCGCCTGACCGTGCTTTCCCATGCGTTACCCTTTCCTTGCCTTGCCGTGCATTGCCCAGCCTGCGTTGCCGTGCCTTAGCCTTTTTTCCCCTTGCCGTGCCGTTCCTTCCGTTACCCTTGCCTTTCCTTGCTTTTCCTTGCCTTGCTTACCTTCCGTTACTCTTTGCTTCCCTTCCCTGCATTGCCTAGCCTTGCGTTGTCCTGCCTTAGCCTTATCTCGCCTGACCGTGCCTTCCTTTGCTTTAAGCTTTCCTTGCATTGTCGTGCATTGCCTAGCCTTGCGTTCTCGTGCATTAGCCTTGCCTAGCCTCACCGTGCCTTGCCTTGCGTTACCCTTTCCTTGCCTTGTCGTGCATTGCCTAGCCGTGCGTTGTCGTGCCTTAGCCTTGTTTCCCCTTGCCGTGGCGTGCCTTTTGTTACACTTGCCTTTCCTGGCTTTGACTTGCCTTCCTTTCCTTCCGTTACTCTTTCCTTGCCTTGCCGTGCATTGCCTAGCCCTGCGTTGCCGTGCCTTAGCCTTGTTACCCCTTGCCGTGCCGTTCCTTCCGTTACCCTTGCCTTCCCTTGCTTTCCCTTGCCTTCCTTGCGTTCCCTTACTCTTTGCTTGCTTTCCGTGCATTGCCTAGCCTTGCGTTGTCATGCCTTAGCCTTGCATATCCTGACCGTGCTTTCCCATGCGTTACCCTTTCCTTGCCTTGCCGTGCATTGCCTAGCCCTGCGTTGCCGTGCCTTAGCCTTGTTACCCCTTGCCGTGCCGTTCCTTCCGTTACCCTTGCCTTCCCTTGCTTTCCCTTGCCTTCCTTGCGTTCCGTTACTCTGCTTGCTTTCCGTGCATTGCCTAGCCTTGCGTTGTCATGCCTTGGCCTTGCATCGCCTCACCGTGCTTTCCCATGCGTTACCCTTTCCTTGCCTTGCCGTGCATTGCCTAGCCGTGCGTTGTCGTGCCTTAGCCTTGTTTCCCCTTGCCGTGCCGTTCCTTCCGTTACACTTGCCTTTCCTTCCTTTCCCTTGCCTTCCTTACCTTCCGTTACTCTTTGCTTGCCTTCCGTGCATTGCTTAGCCTTGTGTTGTCGTGCCTTAGCGTTGCCTCGCCTGACCGTGCTTTCAAATGCGTTACCCTTTCCTTGCCTTGCCGTTCATTGCCTAGCGTTCGGGTTCCTGCCTTAGACTTGTTTCCCCTTGCCCTGCCGTTCCTTCCGTTACCCTGGCCTTTCCTTCCTTTTCCTTGCCTTGCTTACCTTCCGTTAGTCTTTGCTTGCCTTCCCTGAATTTCCTAGCCTTGCCTTGTCGTGCCTTAGCCTTATCTCGCCTGCCCTTGCCTTCCTTTGCTTTAAGTTTCCTTGCATTGTCGTGCATCGCCTAGCCTTGCGTTTTCGTGCATTAGCCTTGCCTAGCCTCACCGTGCCTTGCCTTGCGTTAACTTTTGCTTGCCTTGCCGTGCCATGCATAGCCGTGCGTTGTCGTGCCTTAGCCTTGTTTCCCCTTGCCGTGCCGTTCCTTCCGTTACACTTGCCTTTCTTTGCTTTCCCTTGCCTTCCTTAGCTTCCGTTACTGTTTGCTAGCCTTCCGTGCATTTCCTAGCCTTGCGTTGTCGTGCCTTAGCCTTGCCTCGCCTGAACGTGCTTTCCCATGCGTTACCCTTTCCTTGCCTTGCCGTGCATTGCCTAGCCTACGTTGCCGTGCCTTAGCCTTGTTTCCCCTTGCCGTGCCGTTCCTTCCATTACCCTTGCCTTCCCTTGCTTTCCCTTGCCTTCCTTGCGTTCCGTTACTCTTTGCTTGCTTTCCGTGCATTGCCTAGCCTTGCATTGTCGTGCCTTATCCTTGCCTCACCTGACCGTGCCTTCCCCTGTGTTACCCTTTCCTTGCCTTGCCGTGCATTGCCTAGCCCTGCGTTGTCGTGCCTTAGCCTTCTTACCCCTTGCCGTGCCGTTCCTTCCGTTACCCTTGCCTTCCCTTGCTTTCCCTTGCCTTCCTTGCGTTCCGTTACTCTTTGCTTGCTTTCCGTGCATTGCCTAGCCTTGCGTTGTCATGCCTTAGCCTTGCCTCGCCTGACCGTGCTTTCCCATTCGTTACCCTTTCCTTGCCTTGCCGTGCATTGCCTAGCGTGCGTTGTCGTGCCTTAGCCTTGTTTCCCCTTGCCGTGCCGTTCCTTCCGTTACACTTGCCTTTCCTTGCTTTCCCTTGCCTTCCTTACCTTCCGTTACTCTTTGCTTGCCTTCCGTGCATTGCCTAGCCTTGCGTTGTCGTGCCTTAGCGTTGCCTCGCCTGACCGTGCTTTCAAATGCGTTACCCTTTCCTTGCCTTGCCGTGCATTGCCTAGCGTTCGGTGTCGTGCCTTAGACTTGTTTCCCCTTGCCGTGCCGTTCCTTCCGTTACCCTGGCCTTTCCTTCCTTTTCCTTGCCTTGCTTACCTTCCGTAACACTTTGCTTGCCTTCCCTGAATTTCCTAGCCTTGCGTTGTCGTGCCTTAGCCTTATCTCGCCTGACCTTGCCTTCCTTTGCTTTAAGCTTTCCTTGCATTGTCGTGCATTGCCTAGCCTTGCGTTGTCGTGCATTAACCTTGCCTAGCCTCACCGTGCCTTGCCTTGCGTTACCCTTTGCTTGCCTTGCCGTGCATTTCCTAGCCGTGTGTTGTCGTGCCTTAGCCTTGTTACCCCTTGCCGTGCCGTTCCTTCCGGTACCCTTGCCTTCCCTTGCTTTCCCTTTCCTTCCTTGCATTCCGTTACTCCTTGCTTGCTTTCCGTGCATTGCCTAGCCTTGCGTTGGCTTTCCTTCGCCTTGCCTCGCCTGACCGTGCTTTCCCATGCGTTACCCTTTCCTTGCCTTGCCGTGCATTGCCTAGCGTGCGTTGTCGTGCCTTAGCCTTGTTTCCCCTTGCCGTGCCGTTCCTTCCGTTACACTTGCCTTTCTTTGCTTTCCCTTGCTTTCCATACCTTCCGGTACTCTTTGCTTGCCTTCCGTGCATTGCCAAGCCTTGCGTTGTCGTGCCTTAGCCTTGCCTCCCCTGACCGTGCTTTCCCATGCATTACCCTTTCCTTGCTTTGCCGTAGATTGCCTAGCGTGCGTTGTCGTGCCTTAGACTTGTTTCCCCTTGCCGTGCCGTTCCTTCAGTTACCATTGCCTTTCCTTGCTTTCCCTTGCCTTCCTTACCTTCCGTTACTCTTTGCTTGCCTTCCCTGCATTGCCTAGCCTTGCGTTGTTGTGCCTTAGCCTTATCTCGCCTGACCGTGCCTTCCTTTGCTTTAAGCTTTACTTGCATTGTCGTGCATTGCCTAGCCTTCCGTTGTCGTGCATTAGCCTTGCCTAGACTCACCGTGCCTTGCTTTGCGTTACCCTTTCCTTGTCTTGCCATGCATTTCCTAGCCGTGTGTTGTCGTGACTTAGACTTGTTTCCCCTTGCCGTTGCGTGCCTTTTGTTACACTTGCCTTGCCTGGCTTTCCTTGCCTTCCTTTCCTTCCGTTACTCTTTCCTTGCCTTGCCGTGCATTGCCTTGCCCTGCGTTGTCGTGCCTTAGCCTTGTTACCCCTTGCCGTGCGTTCCTTCCGTTACC